>NW_027520956.1:0-343320 GCF_052094955.1 Ictidomys tridecemlineatus | reverse complement strand
AATACTGCAGGTGGAACCACCCAGCGTTGACTCCGGCGAAAACAGCCATCTCCACGGCGCGCATTTTGTCCCCACGGAACATTAGGCAGTATATGGAGACATTTTTAGTTGTCACATCTTGAGAGGAAGGAGGGTGGCTGCTAACATCCAGTGGGAAGCAGCCAGGCACGCTGCTAGACATTCGGCAGAGCACGCAGCAGAGCCACAGCCCTGAGTTATCTGGCCTCAAATGTCAGTGGTGCCTGGCGTGAGAAACGGGGTAACCACTAAGACCCTGACGGGGGTGCTGGGGATTGAACTCTGGGGCACTAGACCACTGAGCCACATCCCCAGCCCTATTTTGTATTTGATTTAGAGACAGGGTCTCACTGAGTTGCTTAGGGCCTTACTTTTTGCTGAGGCTGGCTTTGAACTCACGAACCTCCTGCCTCAGCCTCTGCGTGCGCCACCGCACCTGGCCAGAATGAACTACATCTGACAAATGGGCACAAGGCTAATATGGATGGAAAAGGAGGGAGGTCTGGGAGAATTGGAATGTGAAAGAGGGGTGGAGAGGCGGAAGGCCTGGGGAGCAAATCATATGGGACATTGTTGGGCGTGAGTGACAATGAGTACACCTCCATTGTGGTAGTTTGGGACAATTAACCTGGATCCCATAATAGCTACAATTTAGGATTTTAGATGGATAAATTATTTCCTTTTTCTCTTTCTTTCTTTCTTTTTTTCTTTTTCTTTTTTGTGGTGCTGGGGATGAGACCCAGGGCCTCACTGGTGCTAGGCAAGCGCTCTACCACTGAGCTGCACCCCCTGCCCCAGGGTACTTCCTTTAATAACTTTAAAATAAACATGTCATTTTATGCCGGTTGCTATTCCCAGCTCTCTGCTATTCCAATAACAGAGGGAGAAAAAAAAAATGATTTCAGTACAATTTTCTTCTGAGTTTGGGGAAAAAAAAGAACTTGCAAAAAATTGGCCCCTTCATTCTGTGGATCAACAAAATTCCTGCAGCAAAGAGGGACCCAGAAAATGGAATCTTGTTTAACCTTGTTTAATCCAATTCTCCAGTCTTCTGTCATACATCTTTATGGCTCTTTCGCCCACCTAAATTGCTAATGTGGAAAGAAAGACACCTTCATTACCGAGAGCTCAGACATGATGGATGATGATGTAATGATTGATTGGCCCTTGTTGGAAAACGGAGCTGTACATGTTAAAATCTCATCAAGAGAAGCAAGATTGAATGGGAACGTAGCTATCAATGTGGTTGCAGAGAAACATGAAATAATGTGCCTTCAGAGGTTTTTTTCGTGTTCACACAAAGATATAGCTTTATAAACATATTCATAAATGCTTGGTTCTCTGTCATGCATGCTGCTAATACTATGGAACTACTACTCTGTGGAGGAGAATGTGTACAGTATTCAAAACTGAAAGGAAAAATAAGGCATAGTCCTTGGTTTCAAAGAATTTGTGGTTTACGTGGAGGGCATCACAGAGCTGACAGAGCCTCGTGTAATGCAGAATGTAAAAAATGCCAGGTGGAAGCCAGAGATATCTCTAGTTTCTGATCTTTCTAGCACATATTTATTGTAGTAAATAACAGCTTGTTTCTTTCCTATTTGGAACCACCTCGCCCTCACTCTCAGTCCATATAGTTGGATCAGTTTGGTTCTCACTTACCCTTATACCACTGGGTGTGGGCACAGGACCCGAGCCCAGCCAAGAGCATATTCCATTCCTTTGGCCACAGGTGAGCATGGTCCATGATCCCAGGATGTACACATGACTTACATTGGTCCAAAGACAATCAACCCCATTAAAAAGAAAGTCTCTACCTCCCATGCCCCTCCCTGCCCCTCCCACCCCTGTGCCCTATCTAGAGTTTGTCTATTCCTCCCATGCTCCCCCTCCCTATCCGATGAATCAGCCTCCTTATATCAGAGAAAACATTTGGCATGTTTTTTTTTTTTTTTTTTTGGATTGGCTAACTTCACTGATCATTATTTTCTCTAACTCCATCCATTTACCTCCAAATGCCATGATTTTATTCTCTTGAGATGATCCTGTGATTCTCTTTAAGTCTATTGATGTGATGAATTACAGTTGGTGATTTCCATATGTTGAACCAACCTTGCATCCCTGGGATGAATCCCACTCGATTGTGGTGTACTATCATTTTGCATTTGATTTGCCAGAATTTTGTTGATAGAGATATTGGTCTGAACAAACAGGATCTTTTTGCAAAGGCGATTTAATGTGTACTTATTTTAATTGTGTGTGCATTGGTTTATATTTGCTACAGTATAGCGCTTACAAATAGCCCTTCAATAAATTTATATTGAAAATATGAATATTAAAAAAAAAGAAAGTCTGTCTTAGACTATATCCAACTTAGAGAAAAAGAGACAAGAGTTGGAGGAGGTTAAGTCTTATTGGCATTGTTTAAACTCCTGGATTCAGCCAGGCCTGAAGTCAGTATCCCATTTTTTTAAAAAAAAAATATTGTTTAAATTACATGCAGGAAAGCATCCATAGTTCTAATGAGTTTTAACACATCATATATTCATGTAGCTACCACCACAATTAAGATTCAGAACAATTCCATTACCCTCTAAAACTCCCTCCCTCGTGATTTTATAATCAGAAACTTTCCATAGCCCTAACCCTTCTCATCTACTGTTCTGTTTCTTTCCTTATAGTTTTATCTTTTCCAGAATATTACATAAATAAAACCATGGAAATTTAACTTTTTGAGACTGGTGTCTTCCCCCAAGGATGACACCTTTGAAATTCACCCAAAATCTTACATATATTAATATTCATATCTTTGTATTGCTGAGAAGTATTACATGGGTAAGACATATCACTGTTTATCTGTCTCCCTTTGAAAGGAATTTGTGTTGTTTCCAATTTTTGAGTGGTTATGAGTAGAGCTTGTGATCACATTCACATACCAGGTTTTGTGCAAACATAGGTTTTTCATTTCACTTGGGTAGGTGCCTAAAATGAGATTGTTGGATTGTATGATAAAAGTATATTTAACCTTAGAAAACTGCCAAAATGTTTTCTGGAATAGCTGTGCATACTACATTCCCACTAGCAATGAATAAGAGTCCAATTTACTATGAATCCCAGGCAACCCTGGGCTTTGTCAGTCTTTCTTAAAGCCCTTTCACAGGTGTCTAGTGATATTGTGAATCAGCTTGCCTTTATCTATGGAAAGTCTTTCTGGAATATTGTTAGGAAATGCTTACATCTGTAGATTGATTGAAAAGGGACTTCGAAACTGTAAGGAGTCTTCCAATCCATGAGCATGGTATAGTTATCATTTGTTTAACTTGTATTGTGTGTTTCATCAGCATTTTGTAGTTTTCAGTATACTGATCCTGTGGATGGGTTGCTAGATTTATACCAAAGTGTTTAATTGAGGGGAGGGGTGGGTGGTATTGTAAATGTGCTTTAAAAAATTTTAGTGTCAAATTATTTTCTGTTCATAAGTGAACATACAACTGGTGTGTACAGATTAACCTTGTATCCTAGACCCTTGCTAAACTCACTAGGATATTTTTTATAGATTCCTTGGGTTTCTCCGTGTAGATAATCATGCCATCTGCAAACAGGGGCAGGTTTATTTCTTCCTTTTTAACATATATGTCTATTAATTTATTTGTTTGTTTATTTATTTATTTAATTTTGGTATCAGGGATCGAACCTAGAGTTGATTAACTGCTAAGCCATGTCCCCAGCCCTTTTATTTTATTTTATTTTGAGACAGGATCTTGTTAAGTTGCTTAGGGCCTCACTAAGTTGCTGTGGCTGGCTTTGAAATTTCGATCCTCTTGCCTCAGCCTCCCCAGCCTCTGGGATTATAGGTATGCACCAAGCACCCAGCCATATATGACTTTGTAACTTGTGTTATTGTACTGGTCAGCATTTCTAGTGTAATGATGACTAAGTAGTGACAGTGGATATCCTTGCCTTGTTGCCAGTTTTAGAAGCAAAGAATTCAGTCTTTGACAAATAAATATGAGATTAACTATTTAAAAAAAAACAGATGCCCTTTACCACATTAAGGAACTTTCCTTATGGTCCTAGTTGGCTGAGAGTTTTTGTCATGAATGAACTTTGAATTTTGTCACATCCTTTTCTGTTCTAATGGATATGATCATATAGTTTTCTTTAATCTGTCAATAAGATAGAATAAGCTAGGCACAGTGGTTCATGAAACCAGCTGCTCAGGAGGTGGAGACATGATGATCACCAAGTTCAAAGCCAGCCTTTGCAACTTAGTGAGACCCTATTGCAAAATAAACTAAAAAGGGCTGGGGAGGGCTGGGATTGTGGCTCAGTGGTAGAGCATGCCCCTAGCATGGGCGGGACCCAGGTTCGATTCTCAGCACTACATAAAAAAAATAAAGGCATTGTGTTGTGTCCATCTCCAAAAATGATTCTCTTTCTCTGTCTCTCTCTCTCTCTCTGTCCTTAAAAAAAAAAAAAAAAAAAAAAAAAGGGCTGGGATGCTGGTCAGGGGTAGAGCATTTGCATATATATGAATGATGTAATATATTGACTTACTTTCAAATATTGAACCAGGCTAGATTCCTAGCATGAATCACAATTAGTTATTGTTAATTAATCACAATTAGTTATTAGTTAACTCATTTTTTGTTATATATTGTGAAACTCAATTTGCCATTATGTTGTTGAGGATTTTAAAGTCTCGTTATTTATTTATTTGTTTTTTTGTTTATTGTGTGGTGCTAGGGATTGAACCCAGGGTCTTGTGCATGCAAGGCAAGCAACCTACCAACTCAGCTAGATCTCCAGTACTTATTTATTTATTTATTTTTGTTTAAGCCAGTTAAAGTTATATTTCTGTCACTTACAACTATAGGTTCAAGAAACTAGTGTGAGGACTAAGAAGAAAGTAGAATAATTTCTGAATGTTATATTCAGGGATGATTACTCAGAAGAGGTATGTAATACCTGTCACAAATAGTAGTTGGGTACAATGGCACATGCCTTTAATCTCAGCTACTTGGCAGGAGGATCACAAATTTGAGGTCAGCTTCAGCAACTTAGTAAGACCCTGTCTCAAAATAAAAATTAAGATGTAGTTCGTGGTAGAGTGGTGGGTTCAATCTCTAGTACTGAGAAAAAAGAAGTAATAAACAAAAAAAATGTGATGGAATTAAATTATTGTAGAGTTTCCTATAGTTGTTTTAATTCATATTCTTGGACTTACATCACAAAAGTAAGTTGTTTTTATAATTGAAGTAGCTTTACTTTTTGAGATTGTACAGGTCATAGTACAGACAGCATAAAATGTACAGAATAGGGAGACATTTCTGTAGGACAGAAAGAAGATTGGGGGCTTTCAGGAGCTGGAGGGTTGAGAAATGGGGTGTGAATACTTATTGGGCATAGGGTTTGTTCTGGGAGTGATGAAAATCTTCTAACAACCTTGTACCTGTGTCAAATGCCAACAAATTGTGCATTTCTGAATTTTAAATTTCATAAGTTTTATAATCTGTGAATAATATTGCCGCAGTCTGGCTGGGCAAAATAACCGGGGGGTGACGAGCAACTTGTGTACATTGATGCAGCAGGAGTGGGAGCCATTTAGTATAGGACAGGAGGGGTATATATACATTCCACACAGCTTATATTAATTAACATAAACTAGATACAGCAGTCAAACAATAAGGAATCTCCACACTTAATGGCTCGATGGCGTTACTTCACGAACCACTCCCTCTGGCAAAATTCCAGGCGCCATCTTGACTTGTTTACAGACCCTAACATAATATCTCAATAAAAGTGTTATTAGAAAAAAAAAAGAATACAGAGAGATTCCAGGTGTCCAAATGTTAACGTCTCTCAAAAATATATCATGATATCACAACCAGGATATTGACGGGGAAAGCCCATTGGCCGTCTGTGGGGTCTTTTCATGTCTTTTGCCCACTTTCTAATTAGTTTATTGATTAATTTTTTTTCTGTTGAGCTTTGAGCAGTCTTTAAATACTCTAGATACTAGTTCTTTGTTGGATAATTGGTTTGCAAATATTTTCTTCTACCCTTGTCTTTTTGACCTTTCCATATGAACTTTTGCACCGCAAACACTGTTGATTTTGATGAGGTAAATTTTAATCAGGCCCTTATGCTTTTGATGTGGATTCTAAGTACTCTTTGCCCAGCTCTAGATCCTAAAGATGTTCTCTTTTTTTTCCTCCAAATTTTTGTAACTTTAACTTTGACATTTAAGTATATGATATACTTAGCTAATTTTTTTATATATTGGAAAATATATATTTGTATCAGGGATTGAACCCAGGGACATTTAACCACTGAGCCACATCCCTAGCGCTTTTTTATATTTTATTTAGAGACAGGGTTTCACCAAGTTGCTTAGGGACTCGCTAAATTGCTGAGGCTGGCCTTGGATTTGTGATTCTTCTGCCTGAGCCTCCCAAGTCACTGGAATTATGGGTGTGCACCACTGTGCCTGGCTATATGTTTATATATTTGACTACAGATGCCCAATTGCTCCAGCTCCATTTATTGAAGAGGGTATTTGCTAAGAGCCACAGCTGAGTCAGAATGGCCCCTGTCATTTTGCCAAAATTAATAGTTGAGAGGTAAACCATTATGATGATGATAATTAAGTTAAGCTGTCTATAATTGCTGTGACTGGATGATCCTGGATTGAAACAGGCTGTGTATTCAATTGTATATAGACACCTGCTGTCTGCCTAGGGTGCCTACTTTGGAGTTCTTGCGGGGATTCCTGGGGAGTTTGCATTGGTTGGGGATTCCTGGGGAGTTTGCATTGGTTGGTGAAGTTCCTGTGAAAGGGGTTCCAGTCGGTGTGTGGTGTCCCCGTACAGGCCACCAATTGCTGAAGTCTGGCTGGTCAAAAATCATGAGCCATTCAAGCAGGAACAAACTTTATTTCTGAACTCCTCCGAATGCCACCCACGCGGCCCTTCCAGGGACAACATTATTACATCTTTGTGAAATAGTTCTGGGACTGATGTTATTCAAGAGGACTTTCCTGCAGTGATGGAAACACTCTAATCTGCACTCTTCATTTTGGCTGTCACTAGCCCCTGATGGCTACTGACCCGTTGCAAAGTAGCTAGGAAATGGAATTTTTAAAAATATGTATTTAGTCACCATGGGTGACTTTGGGCTTCCACATTAGATAGCACAATTTTGGATATCTTCCCACATCAGAATTTATACCTCTACACCTTAATTTTTAAAATTAAGCAAAAATTGATATATTTTGTGTATTAAATTTCTCTGTCTAAACTGTTCTGCCTAACAACCAACTCTCCATACCAAATTCACTCACTTACTCATTACCACCTGTCTTCCTTCCTTTCTTGCAGTACTAGGAACTGCACCCAGGGACTTGCAAATGTTACACAAGTACTCTTCCACTAAGCTTTGTCCCCAATCCCCAAATATATATATTTTAAAATAGATATTTTTATAAAGAAGTTTTACATTCCAGGTAATGATGGGGAAGGACATGGAAACCTCAGTTTTGAGAAAGATTTATTACATAGCAATTATATCAGAGTTGCTTTGGACAATAACTAACCGAAAACTGTTGCAATAGTAGCTTAAGCAAATACAAATGTGTCTGCTATAGGAATGCTGCTATAGCTTCAACATCACATCCATTTCCAAATGAAGGGAAAGGAGAGAAAGGAAAATATCAGCTAAATCCACCCACCACGTGCACTTTTAAGACATTCTGGGAAATTTCAAACTTATGCCAAAGTATACAAATAAATGTAACAAACTCCATGTATCCATCATGTAGTTTCAAGGAAGATCAACTAATAGGCAAAATGGTCTAATCTATCTCCCTATCTACTTCTCCCACTCCAAAGATATTCTGAAGCAAGTCTGAGCCTTCACTATTATTTCATTTTCAAACATTTTAGTATTCATCTCCAAAACCAAAGGTGAGGCATGAACAAAATGCTAAAAATCATTGTTACTCTTACAATTTTCATCCTTTTTTTTTTTTTTTAATTCGGGGCCTCTGCTAATGGTTATATGACTCTCAAGTCACTTTTAAATCTACAGATTATATTGTTTTTCTTCCTTTGCAATGAGTTTGCTGATAAAATAAGGCTTTCCCCTGGTTTTCCTTGGTCAGGGTTCTGATGTTATTGATGTGAGGTCATGAAACCAATTTTTCTTCATTCTGTATTTGCTATAAAATGATAGTTGAATCCACAGGCTCCATCTGATTCACAGATTCATATTTAATTTTTAAAATTTATTTGCTTCACTTTTTGGACTGGGGATTTAACTCAGGGACATTCTACTACTGAGCGACATTCCTGGCCCTTTTTAATTCTTCTTTTGAGACAGATTCTCCCTAAGTTGCTGAGAATAACTTTGAATTTGAGATCCTTTTGCCTCAGCCTCTGAAGTTGCTGTGTGATTATTACAAGCATGTGTTTCTGCACTGGGCCAATTTTTTAGAACATTATTTTATAAGTGGGGGTGTAGTCTTCTCTCAGGAGGCAGGTTAAACTTAAGCTCCACCAAACACTCTGTCTCTGCCTCTCCTGCCCATCAACCTTCTGCTTCAATCTTATTGATCAGAACTAGATCATATGACTATGCCTAGTTGCAAAGGACACTGGGAAGTCAAATATATAAAGTGAGGTGCTCACAGTAGTGCACACCAGTAATCCCAGCTACTCAGGAGGGGAAGGCAGGAGGATGGCAGGTTGGAGCCCCGCCTGGCAATTTAGCAAGACCCTTTCCAAAATAAAAAAAAAAATAAAAAAATTAAAAGGGCTGGGGAGGTAGCTGAGTGGTAGAGTACCCCTGGATTCAATTCCCACTACCCTTAGAAAAAAAAAAAAGTTGGGTGGGGTGGCACAGCCTGTCATCCTAGCGGCTTGGGATACAGAAGCTGGAGGATTGCAAGTTTAAAGCCAGCCTCAGCAAAAATGAGGCCCTAAGCAACTTAGCGAGATCCTGTCTTAAAATAGAAACTAATGCCAGGCTTGGTAGTGCATGCCTGTAATTCTAGCAGCTTGGGAAGCTGAGGCAGGAGGATCTCAAGTTCAAAGCCAGCCTCAGGAAAAGTGAGGCCTTAAGCAACTCAGTGAGACTCTGTCTCTAAATAAAATACAAAATAGGGCTCGGGATGTGGCTCAGGGTTGAGTGCCCTGAGTTCAATCCCCAGAAACACCCCCTCACACACACACACACACAATAAACAAATAAAGAAAAAATAAAAGGTGTTGGGATGTGGCTCAGTGGTTAAGCATCCCTGGGTTAATCCTTGGTACCAAAAAAAAAAAAAAGTGAGCAAGATTTAGAGGGGACCCATTAGTCCTATAAACTAAATCAGGGTTCTCTTAGGAGAAAGAAAGGGCAAGATGTGTTGTTTGGGCCGTGAACATTTGCCATAACATAAAAATCCAGTATTACCCCAGCTCTGCAAAAACTAAAAATAAATACAGGATTGTGCAATGGTAAGTATTGTTTATAAAGCATGACAAGTGACACATGTAGATGGCCATTAGATGTTAAAAAGAAGAGAATAATTAAGGTTAATGATAACTTGTCATAGTATTCTTTATTATGTCTCATACAAGTCCGCCTATATTTGGTGGCTTATTAAGTACAGTACAAAATAGCAGTTACAGATAATTTTTCTTAAAACAATTTGATTTCCTCAAATGATCCCTTAGTTTCTCACTCTCCTCCTGTTTGATATGCTGAAAGGAATATGTTTCTAGGGTCTTTGAGAATCTCCTAATGAGGGCTGGCTGAGCAGCGAACCTCATATTTTTACATAAAAATAAGAATTAAGTGGGTTTATTGTACAGTTGAAGAGCTGCTATTTGACTTTCTAATTTTCTCTGTTCAAACCAATTTTAAGGCAACAGTCTCTTAAATTTTTTCAAAGTAAATGTTTCTGTGTTATAATTTTCATTGTAGAAAAGTTTAAAAAAAGTAAGAAATTTAAAGAAAATAAAATTACTGGGAAATTCACCACCCTGAGATGATCATTGTAAATATTTTAGTGTTTTTCTTTCTAATAATTTAAATATGTGTGTAGCTTTTTTATAAAATTGAACTACAACCATGTGTTTAAATTTATGCCGTGATTCTTACCTGACAGAGCAAGTTAAGCTATTTTCTCTGTCTTTGTAAACCTAATTGGAATGTCTGTGCAATAGCCTATTATATGGATAGTAGGTTTTAGTAGGTTTTTCAACATATTGTTGTGCATTTGTAATTTGCTATTATAAATATTGTTGAAAGGAACATCTTCCTAAGTATTTTTGAGGGACTTCCTTTCCCTCCCCCCTTCCTTCCCCCTTAGTAAAGGGAATTGAACCCAGGGCTTTGTGCATGTGAGGCAGCCTTCCTACCACTGAGCTATACTTCCAGACCTTTTGGTTTTCATTTTGATACAGGGTCTCACTAAGTTTTCAAGATTGGCCAGTAACTTGTGATCCTCCTGCCTCAGCCTTCCAAGTAGCTAGGATTAGAGGCATGCATCACCATACCTGGATCCATTTGCAATTAACACTATTTTTTAACAAATTTTTTTAATTTGTTCTTTTTGAATATACATGATAGTGGAATGTTTTTTGACATATTACACATACATAGAGTATAACTTCCCATTCTTGAGGTTAAACATGATGTGGAGTTTCCCTGGTCATGTGTTCATATAGGAACATGGAAGGTTCTGTCCTATTCACTCCACTGTCTTTCCTATTCCCATACCCTACCTTCCCTTCATTCCTCTTTGTCTAATTCAATGAACTTCTGTCTGTTCCCCCACTTGTTGTGTGTTAGCATCTGCATATCAGAGAAAACATTCAGCCTTTGTTTTTGGGGGACTGGCTTATTTCGCTTCGCATGAAGGTCTCCAGTTCCATCCATTTACTGGCAAATGCCATAATTTCATTCTTTTTATGGCCGAGTAATATTCCATTGTGTATATATACCATATTTTCTTTATCTATTCATTTGTTGAAGGGCATCTAGTTTGGTTCCATAGCTTAGCTATTGTGAATTGAGCTGCTATGAATATTGAGGTGGCCGCATCACTATAGTATATTGATTTTAAGTTCTTTGTGTATACACCAAGGGGTGGGATAGCTGGGTCAAATGGTGGTTCTATTCCAAGTTTTCTGAGAAATCTCCATACTGCTTCTCATAATGGTTGCACCAACTTGAAGCTCTACCAGTAATGTATGAGTGTACTTTTCCCCGCATCCTCACCAACATTTATTGTTACTTGCGTTCTTGATAATTGCCATTCTGACTGGAGTGAGATAGAATCTCAGTGTACTTTTAATTTGCATTTCTCTAATTGCTAGAGATGTTGAATATTTTTCATATATTTGTTGATCAATGATCAATTGTTTTTCTTCTTCTGTGAAGTGCCTGTTCAGTTCCTTTGCCCGTTTATTGATTAGGATATTTTATTTATTTATTTATTTTTTGATGTTCAGTTTTTTGAGTTATTTGTATATCCAGGATGAGGTGCAGCTGGAAAAGATTTTCTCCTATTCTGTAGGTGATCTCTTCACATTCTTGTTATTATCACTATCTTAAGAGAGTATGAAAAGTATAATTATTGGGCAAAAACGTATGAAGATGTTTGAGGTTCTTGATACGGACTTACTGCAATGATCTGAATATGATTTGACTTCCAATATAAGCTTCATTCCTCTCCTGCAGAATGTGGGTCGGGAAGGACTCATGACCCATGGAGTCTTCAAGGGGTTGAGGTAACTCCTGTGATGTGCTTGCTATGAGCACACAGTAAGCTGTAAATAAACAGGAGCTGTTTTGAGTTTTGTTATGTTTATTTGTTTGTTTATTTATTTATTTATTTGCCCTGGATTTTAATTTTTTAAAGTTCTAAATTTTGGATTAGCAATGTTATTAACAATGAAGGAAAGTTTACAAAGAACGATGGTTTCTTTTTTGTAATTATTGGGAAGTGATCGGGTCAGGAAAACAAATGGCATAAAAGAAATTTGGGGAATAATTGGTAAAATGCAGATATGGACTATAAATTAGATCACATAATAGCAAGGTTCAATTTCCTGAATATAATTACGATCATTACATCAGAGCACATCCTTGTTCTAAGACATTCACTCAAGCATTTGGCATGGAAGGGACATGATATCTGCAGCCTACTCTCAGAGGGTTCAAGAAAAAGTGTGTGCCTAAAAATTTTAAAGCAGATGCTGCTAAGTGTTGACAATAATGGCATGGAGTTTGTTGGAATATTCAACCTTAAAAAAAAAGATTTGGATAAAGCAGGCTGGCCAGGGAAAGCGTACCTGGTAATTGTTCCTTGTTTATTCACCAGGTAAAATTATCAGTTCAATTCTCATAGAACTTTCTCTCAAAAGATGAGTTTGGCCAGGCATGGTGGTGCACACCTGCAATCCCAGCCTCTCTGGAGGCTGAGGCAGGAGGATCATTAATGAGTTCAAAGCATCCTCAGCAAAAGTGAGGCCCTAATCAATTCAGTGAGACTCTGTCTCTAAATAAAGTACAAAATGGGGCTGGGGACGTGGCTCCGTGGTTAAGTGACCCTGAGTTCAATTCCTGGTATCACCAACAACAAAAAAATACAATAAAAAAATAAAAAGATGAATTTCTCTCAATTAGTCTCCCCATCCTGCTCTTTTCCCAAACCTGCAGTTCTCCATTCCTGGAGATGGTTATTTGACAAGAGGAACTTCCTCACCACAGTTAGTGAGTGCCCTGCTGGTTTTGTTTCCAACTCCCAGCCATAATCCTTTGTTCATGACATTATAATCATCACCACAAGTGGCTAATTGTGATGTCACAAACAGAGGGGCTCTGTCTCAAGACATAATAGGAGCTCTCAAACTGGGTATAGTTTGATATTGTGGGAAGTCTGTATCACCAGGTGCTGGTAAAACATACACTGTGACCTCTGATCCTTAAGTTTTATACAACTTCATTCAGAAGCCACCCCTGCTGGCCAAAGCTTAGCACAAATGCTTACAATGATTGCATTGCCATGTGTAATAGCCCAGAGCAGTTTCAAAGCCAAGAATGAGCAATGGTGACTAGAATAGAGCGAAACTTGCTTGTAAGATTCCAAGCAGCTTGGAGTTGTGAAGTAGTCAGGTTGGGGAACCAGGTTTTAGAAGAAGCAACAGAGGGTGGTGAATATGACCATGATCTTTGTCATCAGAAGCACTTGGGTGTGAGTTTCCCTGTCTCTGGGGACCTATCTTGTTTCTGGAGATGGATTCATTTCCCCAGACGCCTTCTCACTCTTTTTTTTTTTTTTTTAAACACGCGAGCATCTACCCACATTATCACATTGTCAAAATTTAGCAAAATAGAAGGGCATGTGAAGAATTGGACAAAAATGTCTGTGTTTACTAAATTGAGAATTTGAAGTGATCAGTGGGGGCAGGAGGAATGCTAGGCAGGGAGACGAGCATACGCAGGCAGACACGTGGACAGGGAAGGATTCCACACAGGGCTCTGTGATGGACAGGATAGAGTACCAGAACGGAAGGTCTGGGTCCAGGGATGCAATTCATAGCAGTGTGTGCTTTTAGCATGCTAAGGTCCTGAGTTCATTTCCCAAACATGTGCATGCACACATGCACATATAAACACACACAAAAAAGAAAGCAAGGCCTTGGGAGTTCTGAGCAGTGAGAAGGTTTCATTAAAATTAGGGGTGCTTATGGTCCCCTCAGGGATCCGACTACCCCATCTGTGTCATTGAACCAATTCAAGGATGCAGGCACTAAGTTGGTGTTGCAGTGTATTTATTGGAGGTTAATGTCTGATACAGAAGAAGGGTTGTTGGGGGGGTCAGGATTGGGCAGGAGGGACTCAGAACAGGATGCAGATTTAACAGTCTCAGCCCACGCAAGGGGAAGCTCAGGAGCCACGGTTCCCTGATAGATGACTCCTCTGAGTCCACTTGGGCAGCCTTGGGGCTGTGGATGAACTTTGATGTGACCCCAAATGTTGCTTGGATCTTGGAGGCTCCTTACCGTGGAGCAACAAGTTCTTTCTTGAAAGGGAGCAGCAATTGCTGTTCCTCTAGGGCTGCATGTCATTTGGGGCTCCTAGCTTATCATTTCTAGCACAGCGTCATGTTTATTGCTTTTTTAGCATTTTATCAATATTAATAAAAATTTGCATAGTTCATTTCGGTCCCCAGAGTGTGGCACCTGTCAGTCTCGGATACTTGCTCATGGAGGCACATGGATGGGGCTTAGATGTGGGCCTTTCTTGGCAGCCTGCCCAATAATGTGTCAGGTCTCTTACCACCACCGCCTCTCATTTGGGCTTGGAAAGATTAGATACCACGTGTTGGGCTGCAAGCGGCAATGCAATTCTTGTAAGCATTTGCTAAGCTTTGGCCAGTGCCGTGCATTTTGGTGAGTGGCTAGTGTATGATTTCTCATTCCAGCAGTCCATTCTGGGAAGGAACTGGCTTTTATTGGAAGGATGCATGCATACGTTTCCACCTGATGAATGAGGAAACCAACCCTGAGAGAGCTTAAGACATTTAAGACGCTTCAGGAGTGGCAGAGACGAGACCTCAGCTCTCTGGCAGGATCCCATAATGCCTGCCATCTAAATTGCTCTGCTATTGGGTGGCAGGTAGAAGTGGGAGTTAGTGAGCAAACAGAAGGAAAATTTGACCCACACCTGCCCTCCAATACTTCTCATTGTTCTCTGTGACAGAGTTAATGGCCTTTTAAAACTGGCCGGTGCCATTAATAGCTGGTGAGGCTATGGGGAAATGAGTCATCTTAGATGTCACTAGTGGGGACTTCCAACTGGTATAGTGTCTGTGAAGGGTCTAGGCTTTGTCCATTGCAGTTGAGCGATATACCCTTTGATCTGGCAACTCTGCCCTCCAGGTGCTTACCGTACTGAGGTGCTTGTCTACAAGTACAAAATAACTCATGTCAAGGTTAGTCGTAGCAGCAGTGTTTGGATTTGGGAAAAAAAAAATTGGAAGCAACCTGACAGCCCATTAATTGGGGCAGTTTTAATAAATTATGCTCTGCTAAATAGCGGCATATGTGCAGCTGTTACAACTAGCAAAGCATCTCCCTATGAACAGATACATATGTTTACCCATATATCTATCCATATCTATTTCCTCGAGATATCTTGTTAATGGGGGTGGGGAACAAAGCGTACAACAGGATCTATATGAGGGTAAATTTCTATGGGATTTACATATGCATTTCGCTGAATAGTATTGGGAAAGATGAGGGAAGAGGGTCTAGTTTGTATTGTCCATCCTTTTCTACCTGTGATATTGATTTTTTTTAAAATTGTATATGCACGCATCGTCAAGTCAAAACAGGTCTCCAAAACCCACTAACCCCAAATGAACCAATCATTGGTCATTAGGACCCAGAAAAAGATGATTCATAGTTTACCAGTTAGATAACATATACCATAAACCAGCATTTGTTTCTTTCCCATCCAGAGCAGAACACCTGGGAGATTTGCCTCCAAGTTTGGAAGAGATGTTGGGAATGATTTGACTTGAAAGTCGTATTTGGAATTTCCTTTAGGGCTTTCAGTGACACCCTATATAAGTCCTTGACCATTTGCCCTGGAACCCAGATGTGCAATGGTAGCCCTATTCAGGGTAAGAACATCATATATTCATGTAACTGTGATTGGTGATTCTTCTGGAAAGTGCTGAGGGGGAAGCCCACTTTCCATATGGATTTGTCAAGGTGGTAAATAGTATTATAGATACAGATAAGATTTTTATAAAATTTATATGCAAAAGCAACTGTTTTAGAATACCCTGGGTCCAGACATCAGGGCTCCTGGCCCTTATCTGACTTAATGTGGCTTTGGGACCCTTTTGGAGGTTAAGTGATTGATATTCTTTCCTCCTTCAAAAGCAAATGATTGCCTTGAAAAGAAAAGGAAACTGTTATCTTTTATATTTATACAAAAAGTAAGGGAAATAATGAGGAGTAAGGAGAGTTTGCATTATTTTATAAGCAGGACTTTGTAGCTTGGCTGGTCATAGAAATCTTTTTATTAACACATTAGACAAATTCTGTAGAGGCCAATTTGCATTCACTTAAGAGAAACGTGTGGGGGTGGTATATAAATGTGCAGCAATACCTGCTTCTTTTTGGGAAATCAATTTGTTAAATAGCCCTCAGAATATGACAGCTTTTTGGTAGGATTATGACTTTTTTTGTTCCCATGTCTGTTACAGGCCTAACAGAATAAGACAGTTTAATCACATGCCATTATGTTGATAGGGTTGTGGGAAGCTCAGATGTGCCTCGGAGAGAGAGGAATTGGATGCCCAGTTTTTGCTTCTTGGCAGAGGCCTGTAATTAATTCCATGGTTTAGGTATGTGCCCACCCAGTCCCCCTTCTTCTAAAGGTGTTTGCTAAACTGTAGGTGACATCACTTTGACCACCACAAACAAGTCTGTTAAGGTGGGCTGTTAGGGAAGATGGGCTACCAAGCAAGGACTTTATTTTGAGAGAGAGACAGACAGACAGACAGACAGACAGACAGACAGACACACACACACACACACACACACACACACACACACACACACACTGACCTTCTCCATGTTTCCAGCCACAGGTCTTCTCTTTACAGGGGTTAGGCAGGGACCAGGATTTAGGCAGGTGTTACCCTGGAAAATGGTTTTCGGTCCTCAAGCCAGAAAGGGCTTTGTGCTGGACTAGGGCTGTGTCCAGGCATTTGTCCTCCTGCCAGGGATCTTTGAGGACTTACAGCTGATAAAGCCAGAGCTCATCAAGGCTCTCTCTTTTTCCTCTTCCCCTCCATCTTTCCAGAGACTCAGAGGCCACCAGCTGTGGCAGCAGGGTCTCAGCTTTGTCAGTGATTAGCTGCACTGCAGGGAAGGCTCTCAGTGTTTCTCTGTGTTCTGGGAAGCTCTTTGGTGGATTGGAGCCCTCTAATCTGGCCCCTCACCGGGCAGGATGCAGGCAACTCAAGGAAGAGAAAGGATCCAATAGCCCACCACCCCCTTGTGTTTTCCATACCAAAGGACTTAGCTTTTATGTTTGCAAAATTCAAATGTCAGTGCCCTTGTCAGCTGCTGCTTTAAATTCTGTGTCCTTTCCCTGTTTCTGGGTCACTGCCTAGTCCATGGTAAACATTTCCATATCCCAGCTTTCTTTTTCTGGGTTACCTGGTATGTGAGCCTTGTCCCTAGCAGGAGCTTAGATAGGGTGCCTTGACCTTGACCTGTCTGCCACATTCATATTTGTCCTGTCTCTCTTCTCAGCACATCAGGAGAAATAGCTGAACATGTCCAGTGTGATCCTGAACCGGACAGAGAGGCAGAGGTTGAGGAAGTTTGGCAATGATTTTGCCCTGGGCCAAGGAGCTGCTATCTATGAATCACACCTTACTTCTCTTGAAGGACTGTTCTTACTGTAATATTTTATCACTCCAGACTTTATGTTCTAGGAATGAAAATTATACTTACTATTAGCTGAAGGAAAACATTTTTGGCAATTCATATTTGGAGCTGCTAATCACAAACATCCCTAACACCATTCCGAAGCCATTTGGTGATTGGAATTACCAATTTTGGGGGCAGTGATTCATGTGTGCAGACACTCATGTGTAGAAACCTACCATCTTTTTTTTAGTAGGTCTTACAAAAAATTCTAGAAGGATTTTCAGTGAAATGTGGATAGATACATAGTTATGATGGTCTGAGTTAAAATGTAGACTGCGTGGCATGTATGAAGTTCATTTGTTGGTCAGCTTTTTGTTGCTCTGACCAAAATACCTAACAGGAATAACTGAGAAGAGGGGGCTGGGGTTGTGGCTCAGTGGTAGAGCTCTTACCTACCATACATGAGGCACTGGGTTCGATCCTCAGCACCACATAAAAATAAATAAATAAAGATATTGTGTCCAACCAAAAAATAAATATTAAAACAAAGATATTATGTTCACCTAAAACTAAAATATAAGTATTAAAAAAAAAGAATAACTGAGAATAAAAAAATTTAACTTGGGCCCACTGTCTCAGAGGATCAGTCCTTCTCTTTTCGTACATTCTCTGGGCCCAAGATGAAGCAGAATGTCATGGTGGAAGGGTGTGGTGGTGGAAAGCAGCTCATGTCAGCAGGGAAGCAGAGCAAGGGAGAAGAGATAATCCCTTGGGACATGCCCCTCCTCAGTGACATCCCTCCTCCAGTCACCCCCACCTGCCTACTATTACCACTCAGTTGTCTATTCTCATTATTTATCTATCAAATGGATTAATTCACTGATGAAGTTACAACTTTCATGCTCACTTCTCCTCATCATTTTTTTCTGGAGACAGCTCACGTCTAAACCATACCAAGAGCCCCGGGAGACTGGGAGGAAGGGAGAGAGGGAGGGAGGGAAGGAGGGATTCTCTTGTAGAGCAGCTAAAATTGAGAGTAAGAGGCCCATGTGGCTGGAAAGATCTAATCTCTGCTCTAGGATGTTGAGAACCCTGGTGTCTCTGGAAACTGAGGCAACACAGTTGGAAGCGTCAAGGGAAAATGTGAATTCTGGACATTGGTTCGTTTCTCTCCGGTGCATTTCTGTGTAGCCCAGGTGCAGAGCCATTAGGAAGAGGACAGACTAACAGGATCATCACAATGAAGACAAGCACTAGCAGTCTGTCTCTGTGATTATCCCTATCACCTAAATGCATGGATCCCAGAGACTCAAGTCTCTGTTGACTTCTGTTTATTTTCTACTGGAGGCATTTTGGGAGTCTCAGCTTGTATTCTGATAATTTTCTAGGTAGGAAGCTCTTTATAGGGCTCAGAGTAATGTTCCTCTCAAGAGCTTTGGACATACCATCAGGCAAGGAAGGGGCACATCTTCTTGCAAATCCCACTGTACTTTCCATTTGCTGCCTGCTTCCATGTCTTTGCCTTCTTTGGGTGCCCTCCAAGCTCTCCCCTGGGTTAGGTGATGAGCCACAGATTCACCAGACCTCATTCTGGCATTAGCTCTAACCAGGCCTTACTTGTTGTGACAGTGTCACCGGCTCTCACTGTAGGCGAGCATATGGCTTGGAATGCAAAGCAGCAATTCCTGTGGTTATCACTTCTTTGAAGTTCTGAGACCTCTAGGTTCTTCAAGGCTACTGATCCCAAGAAGGGAGAGAAGGGGGATGGCAGAGACTTCCCAAAGGGGAAGCGCCACATTTCTTTCTGACTGTTGCTGCTTCTCTCCAGGACAAAAGGTAAGTGCCTAGCTGTCCTTGTGCTCGATGGGCACGTGTTTATATAGCAGCTATTTGAGGACCCTCTCTGCCTTGATTTCTCTTTCCTGGACCTCTGATGCATGCAAAGTGGAGGGAATGTAAGAAAGGGTAGAAGACAGGTTGAATCAACATGCACAAATTTAAGTAAGACTTAGGTCCCTAAAACTCTGGAGGTGCACCAAGGGATAAATTCATCCCCCATCCCTATCATCATGCACCATGGCCACCAGCGATGTGCATTCACAGGTTGTACATCCTAAGAGAAAACCATTTGCTCACATCCTTTCTGATAGTTGACTCCTGTTCTCTTTGAAAAGTCCTTCTAAGTATTTGGCCAGAAACAAAGCTCTTTGAATAATAGCAACCCTCTGTTGGCTTTTGAGCGTGTGTCAGGCTTTTTGCTAGAGAGTGGTTTTTTCCTAAAGAAATTAATAGATGATACATTCAATGCCAGACAGTTTTAGATCTCAGAGCCTTCTTCCTCGAAAGGCACATTATTGTGTCTTTACATCTCTCCCATGGAACTGCTTAGGGGATGATTGATTGGTGGAAGGAACTGCTGTGTTTTTACATAGACAAAGTAGAATCACATCATCTGTCAATGGAGGAAAGGTTGAATTAAAATTATGGCATGCCCAAAATGTGGAATATTATGTACCCTCAAGTGTCATAAATGTGTATAATGACATGGAAAAATGTCTTATGTGTTGTTGGGAGATAGAAGCAAGCGGCAGAGCTATGTGGAGATTTATCTTATTTTTGCCTTATAAATGAATTTCAGGACCTGCCTAAATATATATGCATATCTCTGTGTATGTTTGTATATTTATTTTAAAAATTTGACAAAAAGAGGAACAAAACTGTGTTTCCTCAGGGTTACGGGGCAATAATGGCTAGAAGAGGACAGAGGGTGATCACTGTATTCGCTTACACCTATGTGTTGTCTTAATCTCTCACAACAGGCATATATTTATATGCCATAGATACAAAAATTCTGGAAAATCTCCCAGCAAGATCAGTATTGCAGACAGTAAGAACCTTACCTGAGGCTACCATTCTGGTTCTTATCAAGAGCAGAAGTTAGCACTCAGTATTTCAGTAAAATGTGAATACTTTGGAAAGCACGTGGCCTTCCCCAAGATCTGGCAGGTACAGTAGAGTCACATTAACTAAAAGGGCTTACATTTGAATCCCTGATTCATAATGAACTTACTGATGGGAAGACAGAAAGGGATATTTTTAGCATACACAGGTCACACAGATGAGCACAACTTAGGTTGTAGAGAGTAGATAAAGTAAATAGAATGAGTATTCCACTCTGTATTCACATATATTATTATTTTTGGAGTATATTCCAATGCTAAACATAATGTATCAATGACAAATATTGAAATTTCTTTTCCTACCATGCTGTATCCCCTTAAGGATGCAACTGCCCATCAGTCAGGTTACTGGCTTGATGAAGAGTTTCATGTTACCCTTAAGTTGCAAATAACATTTGTTTTATTTGCATGCTCCATGGAACAGGACAGATCATTGTTCAAGTCTCCATCAGACAGCTGGGGACCAAACAGTACCTCCTTGTGTTAAGCTTGCAGCTAGACTTTTCAGCTCTAAAAAGTAAATGACAAAATGACGTAGCCCCTCAGAGTTGGGATGTATTAAATGAAAGAGTTCTGGGGGAGCTGGGGTTGTGGCTCAGTGGTAGCGCACTTGCCTGGCATGCATGAGGTTCTATTCTCAGCACCGCATTCAAATAAATAAAATAAAGGTCCATCAACAACTTTAAAATATTTTTAAAAATATGAAATAGTTCATGAGAGTGACGAAAGTACAGTTGGTGGCATGGTGGCGTGTATTGTTGAATGGATATGAACCGCCTTTACTTTGTATGATACCGTAGAAAAGCACAGAACTGAAAATCTCATAGCGAAAGGTAGTTGCTTTTATGCCAAGTGTGTAGTAAAATTTTTCTTATATATTGTTCATTTTCTTCCCAGCTTTTTTGGTAGTAAGTTGTTTTTATAGCAATTGGATTTGATGTGAGACTAAGAATTTTTATTAATTGGTTTCTATTCTTTGGAATAAAAATGAAAAAAACATTAACAATGGAAGAATATTAAAAGCGTGATTTGGCCATTCATTACATCAGCTGTTGCAGTTTTATAGAGATGTAGGCATCTTATTAAGGTCTAACTATTTAGCAAAATGTATAAATGATTAATATACAAGAAATTGTGAATTTAATACCTGTCCAAAACTTGTTAGAATAAATGATTTTTATGTTTCCATTAAGTTTTGTGATGGGAAATAATATATTTTCTGTAAGAGAAAATTCAAATTCTTCTACTTATTACCCACAATATGTCTGTAGTGTTGGCACTGTCTTTTTCCCTAATATATTCTGAGCTCTTATGGTTCAATGCCTAGGTAATGTGTTGTAATTGAGTATGCATTCATATGGGTGGTGTCTGTGAGCCCGTATCCAAAGGACTCAGCAGATATGTTCTGTCCATTAAGGTGTTTGGACTCAGTGCTCATGAGTGCCCTAAGAGGCTGAGACTTTTGCCCTACAAAGGTGTCTTCCAATACTCCAGGGGGAGGGATGAAGTTACAGGCTGCCGCAAAACAAAGGTCTTGAAAGATGTGTGAATACCGGACGCGCGGTGCAAGCTAGGAATCCCAGTGGCTAGGGAGACTGAGGCAGGAGAATTTCGAGTTCAAAGCCAGCCTCAGCAAGAGTGAGGTGCTAATCAACCTAGTGAGACCCTGTCTCTAAATCACATGCAAAATAGGGCTGGGCATGGGGCTCAGTATTCAAGTGCCTCTGAGTTCTATCCATGGTACCATCCCCCGGCCACCCACCCCACGTCCCATCCTGCCCCCCCAAAAAAAGAAAAAAAAAAGATGTGTGCATCTGGGTGTGAAAGGAAGAACTAATGAAACCTGACTCTAGGCTTGTGTGTGGAGAGAGATTACGAGAGGTTAAGACTGAAATATAATGGGTATTTGGGTTGAGTGGGGGATTATTCCCAGGCAAATGAGAACCAGCCGTGACATTTCAGAGTGAGGGGATAGCATTTTACATAGAAGATGAGCATGTGCTAAGACGTGTGCACAAAAAATGCCACTTAATTCTTTAATCCATTATATCCCAGCATCCATAGAATCCCTATAGAAAAATGGAGTACAGGTTAACGAATATATTTGTTGTGTACATTGGCCTAGGTGTCCTATATATGGCACACTAGGACATGGTGGTTAAGGAGTGGCTGAAGCTGTAATGAAGATGACTGTAGGTTAAGGTAGGCCAGAGGCCAGTTTATGAAGGACCTGGCTGTGCCCGTGAGGTGGCGCACACCTGTAATCCCAGTGGCTGGGGATACTGAGGCAAGTGGATTGTGAGTTCAAAGCCAGCTTCAGCAACTCAGCAAGGCCCTGTCTCTAAACAAAATAGGGCTGGGGATGTGGCTTAGTGATTGAGTGCTCCTGAGTTCAATTCTCAGCACCACCCCCCCCCAAAAAAAGACTATGGCTACTAATGAGCCCTCATAAGAATAGCAATAGTAGTAACAGTTGTTGTTTTAAAGTCCCTTACATATCAAAACCACAACATTATTTATCTCATGTTGATTGGCAAAGATGAACATGTTTGACAAAACACTAGGTTGATAAGGATGTGGATCAAAATACTTTCTTGCTGAATTACTACCAGGCTGCAACCATGCCAGTGGGAATATATATCAGTGATTTTTGAGAGGAAATTTGTCCATTTCCACAGTAAAATTATGTATGCATTTTGATTCAGCGATGCTGTTTCTGGAAATTCATCCTGTGGACAAACCTATAGGTCGGTACCAAGGCTGAGGTTCAGAGAAGGCCATTGCGGCAGCTATTGGAAAAGCATGAGACTGGAAACAACCTAAATATCTGTGATTTTTTTTTTTAATTGACCATACTTGTGTAATGGGGCATGAGGCAGGCATTTATAGGAAAAAGAGGCATTTCCATGTATTGATCTAGAATGGTTTTCAATCTGCATAATGAGTTAAAAAAAAAAGCCAGAGGTCTACTTGGTGTGGTATTCGGTTTGTTTCAGTTTATGGGAGACAGGAACAAATTTGTGTGTGCATTCTCTTTCTCTCTATGCCTCATCCTCATTGGAAGGATTTGGAAGAACTGTTACTAAAGGTGGCTTCTGGGGAGGGCATCTACATTTTTTTTTATTAATACACTTTTTATTTATAGTCTTTTGAACTCTGTTTTTTATTGTTGTTTTTGTTAACAGAAATTCTCATCTCTTCAAAATTTAGAAATTACTACATTGACTCGAGATTCTCTGATGTTGTAAAAGCATTGAAATGTGCCAATAGGTTATCCTGAAAGACCCTGATACATTGGATTGTTTCTGAATCTCAATTTTCTTTTTCTGAAAACAATTCCCTTTAACTGGAAGATGTCTCTGTTCCTTTGCCCCCTGGGAAATCCATTACCTTGCAGGGTCCCACTTCATACCCCCTTGTATTTTAGGGATTTATATGAGATTTTTACATTTTTTTTCTTTTTGTGGTGCTGGCGATGGAACCCAGGGCCTCACACATGTTTGGCAATTTGATTTCTCAGTTATTAAATATTCAAGAGATGTTTTATTTTAATTTTTTAAAATATTTGTCTATCTATTTATTTATTTATTTTTGCATTACAATTCTTAATACACCACTTATGATAATTTACCATATAAGGTATGTTAACCCCAAATTATCAAGAGGTGTTTTAAAAATTAAACATTTCTATTGAAATGATGCGTTTTATAGCTAGTGTGATTTGTTCCAGTTCATGGTGGGGTATCTCAGAAGGGACTTTCTTGTTGATTGAATCTTAATTTTCCTGTTTTTGTCATGTAAGCAATGATTATAATAAGGATGCTATTGATTATATGATGTGCAGAGTCATTTTGGAGATTTAAAAACACTGCTATATTAAATATATATTGATTTTAATAAATACACTCCACATTCAAAATGTTAGGGAGAATGAGAGGAACGATCATGGGTTAGCAAGGGAGATGGAATGAGACAGGGATTTAAGGAAATGTTTTAAGCACATTTTATGGTGCAGTCAATATGGGGTTGGGCTGATTGGAATATAGCTGCATAATTTTTTTTTTTTTTTTTTTTAGCGGCTGGGGCCAGGTGTACGAGGGATTTAACTTAGGAGCACTCGACCACTGAACCACATATCCCCCCCCCTTATTTTGTATTTGATTCAGAGACAGGGTCTCACTGAGTTGCTTAGTGCCTTGCTTTTGCTGAGGCTGGCTTTGAACTTGAAATCCTCCTGCCTCAGCCTCCCTAGCTGCTGGTATTACAGGCATGTGCCACCACCGTGCCCGATTAGCTACATGTTATTAAAAAAGAAGACTTTTAAGATGTTGCCATGAGAATATAATATGGGGTTCTTCTATGTATCAAAGTGTCCCTAAATTCCCTCTAATGCTTATGTGGTCCTGCTTTTTTATTTATTTATTTTATTTTATTTTATTTTTTTTTTGTAAACCTTCACAAATTGACATCTTAAGTACATATGCATTAAAAAGAAAATTCTAACCTCATGCTCATTTCTAAGGTGAGCCCGGGCTCAGCTTTATAAGGCTTCCTCAGTGAATGGCTCCAGAAACATCCTCTGCTCTGTGTCCACACTGGCCAGATACCTTGGGGAGCAGGTAGCTGATGATGCTAGCTACCACCCGTCCAGTGGAAATGACTGGAGTCCTGTGCTGTTGTTAGTGGGGAGGTTCCTTTCCTGGATTTGGGCAGTATAAATCGGAGTGCAAGAAGGCTTTATGAAAAGTTAACCATGTTTCCTTTTCATATTTGAATTGGCTCCTGGTTGATCTTGGAATGCGTCTTACGTTTGCATGGTGTGGCCTTCTCCACCGGGACAGCCTTGGGACCTGAAAGCACCTCTACTTTCTGAGCTTTAATTTTTCTTTTTCTTTTTTTCTGTATGTAGTGAAGATGAAGACAGGGTCTCCCTCATGGAGTTATTAGGAAGATTGATTTTGTCGGGATTCAGAATACACTATTCAGAAATCTGGTACCTTGGCATTTGAGAGAATAGCAGCAGGAAGGTCCCTCTCAGCTTTTGCCATGTGCTTGTCTGGACTGGGTCAAAGGCCCTTGTCTGAGAGGTCTCCTCCCTTTACTCCCAGGGAAGGCACATTCTTACCACCGAAGACACAGAGACTCTGAGAAAGATCTGAGCAGACAGGCTGTGCTTTCTCCCCGTTCTGCATGGCTGTTTGATCACCTCTGTTGGTCCTCGAGCCTGTTTCCTGTGACTGTCACTCCCCTTCAAACTGAGGCATACAGTGTAGGCGTTGACCTGCATCCTAGGGTCATCAGTTCCGTAGGAAGGGTTTCTTGTCTTTTATGTTTTATGGTGCTTCATCCATGGACCTAGGATGCGAAAAAAAAAAAAAAATTTCTTTCACTTGCTATTGGGTCTGTGTAAACCGCCCCTGGAACACAGTGCCTGGCTCATGGAAGATGGCTAATTAGGGTGGCTTATCACCACCACTACCACCTTCATTATCATTTCTTTTTTTCTGGGCTTACTGGGAATTGAACTCAGGGGCACTTGATCACTGAGCCTCATCCCCAGCCCTTTTTAAAATTGTATTTAGAGACACGGTCTCACTGAATTGCTTAGTGCCTCACTTTTAATGAGGCTGGCTTTGAACTCACGATCCTCCTGCCTCAGTCTCCCAGGCTACTGGAATTATAGGTATGCATCTCTGCATCTGGCCATTATAAATTCTAAAAAGAGCCACATAATCAATATTTAAGGCTTTGCAAGTAATAACTATAGTTATGCCCGTGTAGCAAAAAAAAAAAAAAGGACAACATGTTAACCCATAGGCATGACTGTGTTCCAATACAACTTTATTTAAACATACACATTGTATATGACCCATTAATTGTATACGAAACAAATGTAGTTGTGTGCCAGTACATCCTGTTTTACAAAATCAGACAGGTTAGATTTGGCCTGTGGGACTGATTCTTAGACCTTTTAATTCCACATTTTCTCCACACTGTTACAAATTATTGTGGAGGGGGCTGGGGCAATAGCTCAGTGGCAGAGCGCTTGCCTAGCATGTGTGAGGCACTGGGTTCCATTCTCAGCATGGCATAAATATATAAATAGGGGTATAAGAAGTAAAATAATATTTTAAAAAATTATTATGGATGGCTTTGTTGGGAAGTTGAGGCAGGAGGATCACCAGGTTGAGGCTAGCCTGGACAACTTAGGAAGACCCTGTCTCAAAAAAAAAAAAAAAAAAAGAGACTAAATAAAACATGGGCTTGGATGTAGTTCTGAATTAGATGGCCTGCCTAGCATGCATGAAGGCCTTGGGTTTGACCTCCAGGACCCCTCAAAATATATCAATATGTACCCCTACCCCCAAGAGCTTTTGTTTACATGTATTCTATCCATTGATCTTTATCATTTAAAAATCATAACCAGAGACTTAAAATTTATTAACTCATTTAAATTAACAATATTAACACCATAGCATGTTAACATAAATAATCCTTTTTAAAAAATTTTTATTCTTTTTAGTTATACATGACAGTAAAATGTATTTTGACATATAACATGCATTCATGGAGTCTAATTTTCCATTCTTGTGGTTGGACATGATATGGTTGTTTGTTCATATATGAACATTGGAAAGTTCTGTCCCATTTATTCCACTGTCTTTCCTATTCCCACTGCCCCTCCCTTTCCTTCATTCCCCTTTGTCTAATCCAGTGAATTCCTTTTCTTCCCTTCTACCTTATGTTAACAACTACATATCAGAAAGAACATAAAGCCTTTGGTTTTGGGGATTGGCTTATTGAACTTAGCATGATATTTTCCAACTCTTTCCATTTTCCAGAAAATGCCATAATTTCTTTCTTCTTTATGGCTGAGTAATATTTCATTGTGTTTATATAACGTATTTTCTTTATCCATTTATCTGTTGAAGGGAATCTAGGTTGGGTCCATAGTTTAGCTATTTTAAATTGAGCTCCTATAAACATTATTGTGGCTATGTCACTAGTATGCTGATTTTAAGTCCTTTGAGTATACACTGAGGAGTGAGATAACTGAGTCAAATGGTGGTTCCATTTTAAGTTTTTTTGAGGAATCTCCATACTGCTTTCCAAGAGTGGTTGCCCCAATTTGCAGTCCTATCAGCAAAGTATGAGTGTGACTTGTTCCCCATGCCAACACTTATGTAGCTTGTATCTTGATAATTGCCATTCTGACTGGAGTGAGATGAAATCTGAGTGTAGGGCTGGGGTTGTAGGTCAGTGCTAGAGCACTTGCCCAGCATGTGTGAGGCCCTGGGTTCAGTCCTCAGCATCGAATAAAGATAAATAAATAAAATAAAGGTATTGTGTCCAACTAAAAAAACAAATAAATACAAAACTCAGTGTAGTTTTAACTTGCATTTCCCTAATTGCTAGAGATGTTGAACACATTTTTTCATACATTTGCTAACCAATTATATTTCTTCTGTGAAGGGCCTGTTCAGTTCATTGGCCCTAAGTGACACATTTTTGTGAAAAGGATTTATTTGCCAAAATAAAACACTTGAGGGAAAAGAATGCCTTGACTTTACAGTTTTTGCACATCTCAACATCCGGCTTACTAGGAGATGGCTCGATTCTCATAACTGCTTTTGCATCCAGTCCCTTGTGATGTTCCAAGTCATGTCATCTCTGAAAAAGACCCCTGTACCTACCTCCCCCACATATCTTGGGTTTTCAGACCACAATCCCAGCATCTCTGTTCTGTAGACATGATTAATGGAAATGAAGTGAGCCCTTACTTGGTAAATACCAGCTGCTTCTACCTGCCATTTCAAAGTTCCTTTTATCTTTTATTCTGAGCTGGGAGGGAATCCTGCAGTGTGTTCCCTTGTCTGGTTCCCCCCCCCCTTCCTGCAGAGGGCATCTGTAGTCCTGTGGTAGGAGTTGATGAGAGCAGGAATGCTTTATTTTCTGAAATGACTGTCACCTTCACTTCCCTTGTCTGTCTCTGCATCACAATAGAGTCTCACTGGGGCCCAGAAACAAAAGCCAGGAGATAGTCTGAATTCAGAGGCCTGTGATGACAGAGAAACCCCCAAAGAGCGATTTGCATAAAACGGAAACACTGGAAGAGCTCCCAGAAAAAATCAGGTTAAGTACAAAAGATGCTCAACCTCCAAGTGGCGGCTTTTGAAATAACTTTTCAGGATTTTCAAGAATAAATGTTTCACATGGTAGTGTTGAGGGCCCTTGAACCATCCAGGGCAAAGATGTCTAAAATCTGGCTTCTATCTCTGTGGGCCTCTCAGAAGGCATCCTTATGTCACAAGCAGGTGGCTCTGAGACCTGGGGTGTTCTCATAGTGCCTCTGTCTAGACCCCAGGCATTTCCCTAGGCTGTTGTAAACTTGACTTTTCTACCAAGAAATAAGTTGGACTGGGCCTGGCTGAGATCCTGCTGTGAGATCCTCATGGAAAACTACATATGTGAGATTTTCTTTTTCCCTACAGAAAGGCAAAAATTATTTCATTTAGTTTTCTTAGATATTTGTGAGTAAACAGATTGGGGGATAAAGTGCCAGATCAGTTGAGGTGGTTGAACCCTGAGATTTCTCCTAGAAATCCTGGCTAGATGGGAATGATTATTCAGAGTCACTCAGCACAGCGCTAAAAGATTGTACCTAATTGCCTTTTCTTTGTATTTAGCTTAACTTTAAAAGAAATTTATAACTAAATTGGGCTCAATAAATTCCCTGGTTGACTACTTTTATTACCCATTATAACTTATTTCTATATTTCTGTTTAATCTACCTCATAGAGCCCTGTTCCTTCAGTGAGGATGTGGGGATGTATTTGGAAGATGGTGAAGTGTACTTGATGTATTTGGAGGTTGAATTCTAGCACCTCTGGAAGGAAGGAAGGAAGGAAGGAAGGAAGGAAGGAAATTTGGACCTGCAACAGTGGCCCATTTTATGCTTTGAATTTAGCCCCTGCTGCTCTGCCACTGTGACTTACTTTTAAAAGGACATATTTCTATTCCTCTCTCCCTCCTCCTTCCTACTCTTTTCCCAACCCTAATCTCACACCCACCACTGAACGGAAGTAATTCAGACTTTGGGGAGGACACCAGAAGATCTCAGCAATGGCTATTTCCCAAATTAACAAGCAAATTACAACTCCTGACCCAGAACATGGGGATCCTCACCTTTGAATCACCACTTTAAAAGTCCCCCGTTCCTGCTGATGTGCAGAATCACAGCCTCTAGAGGGACCTGAGCCCCCAGTGCTTCTCCTGGGCTAGCAAAGCAATAAAACATTTTTTTTTCTTTTTCTCAATCTGAGTCCTCTTTGTTGGATTGGTATCTGGGACAAGGACTGAGCTTTTAGTAACAGATGCAAGTTTATAGTTCCAGTGTCTCGGGAGGCTGAGGCAGGAGGATCACTCGTTTAAGCCCAGCCTCAGCAACTTAATGAGACTCTGTCTCAAAATGAACCAATAAAAGGCTGGGGATGTGGCTCAGTGGTTAGGGCACCTCTGGGTTCAATCCCTGGTACAAACAAAACAAAACCAAACAGCCACAAAGCAACCTCACCTCATTCCAGAATGTTCTCATTTTGGTGTTTTTCTTTTTCCCCCTGAATGTAGGAGAAATGCCCCCTATTTTTCTGTCCCTCGTGTTCGCCTCTGTCATTTTCACCCTGTGTTGTACACCCCTGCCCCATCTATGACACCTGTGACTTTTACACTCCACAGGAAATCGGCGTGGAACAGCAGCACCCCTCGGACTGCTGAGAAACAGATGTGCGCTCCTATCATTCGAGCCACAGCTGTAAGCTCTGCCTCCGTCCAGGTCAGAAGGCCCTGACATAGAAGGAATCCCAGCCGTTAACCCCCAAGTGAAGACAGGCTGGTGGGGCGCGCTCCTGTTGTCCTGGGCCCACGTGCACAGGGAGATTCCACAGTCCCCAGCCCTGCTCGCTGGCCCCTTTGTTTGGGTGCCTGCTGGCTGCACATTTCTCCTTGTGTGTTCTCTGTGCCCTCCCCATCGCACCATCTGGGCTCTTTCCTCTGGTGATTAATCAGGTGGCACGCTGGGTTCTTGATTCCCCGGGGACCGTGTTTCCTCCTGGACTTGTCCGAACATGCAGAACATCCCTGCCGCATTTCTCGCCTGGGTCCCCACTGAGGTCCCCACGACTCCTCCCGATCCCAGGGGATAGAAGACCCCGGGAGGCTGCTGGGCTGCGGGGCCTGTTTCATTTCAGATCTCTAGAAGGTCTGAGTTGGAGGAGGCCCAGGTCACATTTTCTGATTTCTGTTGCATCTTTAAATTTATGTTGTTATGTTACTTATTATCATTTTTTTTATTTTGCACAAAGTGGTGTGGTGAGCAAAGCCTACATGCAGGGGCTAATTCCCACCCTGGCAATATATGAACGAAGACAAGTAAAGAAATATAGAAGCATTATTATTGTCATAGTTGGGCGTGGTGGTGCATGCACATAATCCCAGGGACTCAGGAGGCTGAGGAAAGAGGACTGCAAGTTCGAGGCCATCCTTGGCTGCTTAACAAGATACTCAGCAACTTAGTGAGACTTTTGTCTCAAAATTAAATTTAAAAAAGGGGTGTTGAAAGGGCAGGGGATCTTGTTCAGGGGTAGTGTACTTCTGGCTTGAATTCTTAGTACCCCAAACAAACAAGAATTATTATAATGATAATCATAATAGAAAAAAAATAGCAGCCTGCATGCTGTCAAGAGATAAAATTACAACAAATTTAGTTATGAATTGAATTGACTTTTGTTCATGCCTGAACGGGGGCCACCTCCTTTCTTTGGAATAGAATTCCAGCTCCCACTGGGCAGTGGCAGAACAGTGAGTTTTGCAAGTAGAAACAAGTAAACAGAAAAATAGGGAGGAAAAAGCTACTTGCTTAACATCAGGTTACACTTTTGGGAGTGTTCCAGCAGAAGGGACTTTCTTATCACAGGGACTGGGGTATACTGGAATCTCCTGTTTTCAGGAAGAATTGGCCTGTTTGGGGGTTCAGTTTGATGAGGTGCTGCTTAGCCTGAATGACTCTATCTTGGTTTGTTCTGGTCTGTTTGGGTATAATGCAGAAACTCAGACTTCCCATAATCTACTCCCAAACCTTGTTTTATATTTGTCCACAGGTGGATGTGGTGGCACATGCCTGTAATCCCAGTTGCCGGGGAGTCTGAGGCAGGAAGATCACAAGTTCAAAGGCAGCCTCAGCAACTTAGTGAGACCCTGTCTGTAAAGCAAATACAATAAAGGCTGGGGATTCAGTGACTAAGTGCGCCTGAGTTCAGTCGCCGATGTATTAAAAAAAAATTTAACCACAGGTTGATAGGATTAAAAACTAGTTACTGTCTTCATTTTAGAAATGTTGAGGCTTAAGAAGTGAAGTACCTGGCCTTGCATCTTTCAACTGTTAAGTGGTAGCATCTGCTGGGTTTGGTGGTGCAGGCCTATAATCCCAGCAGCTCGGGAGGTTGAGGCAGGAGAATCTCGAGTTCAAAGCCAGCCTCGGCAAAAGTGAGGTGCTAACCAACTCAGTGAGAGCCTGTCTCTAAGTAAAATAGAATATAGGGCTGAGGATGGGACTCAGTGGTTCAATGTCCCTTCGGTCAATCCATGGTAACTGTCCCCTGCCAAAAAAAGTAGCCGTCACATGGTTTTTGTTTTGTTTTGTTTTGTTTTTTAAACAATTAAACTTCTCTGGTAATTGAGTTAAAATGTCCATATCTTTATCTATCTGTAGTAAAGTGCACACATCTGAAGCTTGTGACCGGAGACACTTATGTAGGTGACCATTAACACTGCTATCATCCTAGCCACCTGGGTCAATGCTCCTTATCACCCCCCCCCCCCTTCACACACCGGGGAACCACTATTGTGATCTCACTCATCATAGATAATACTGCCCATAGAACCTAAAGTAAGGGCAGCCTGCAGCATTTTCTCTCCTGTCCTTATGTCCCCAATGTAACATTGATGCAAATCACTCACTGGGGCTGTGGCTCAATGGTGGAGCGCTGGGCTAGCATGTATGAGGCACTGGGTTCCATCCTCGGCACCACATGAAAATAAATAAATAAATAAAATAAAGGTATTGTGTCCAGCTACAACTAAAAAATATTTTGTTTTACAAGAGTTACTCATAATGTGGTGTAGGGTGTTTACTCCTGAGTTGTCGCATTATGTGAATACATAGCCATTCACCCATTTCCTGTTGTTAAGCCTCGGAGGTCTTTCCAGTTTTAGACTTTATTTTTATTTTGGTACTGGGGATTGAACCCAGCGGTGTTTAACCATGAAGCCACATGCCCAGCCCTTTTTTATATTTTATATAAAGACAGGGTCTTGCTAAGTTGCTGAGGCTGACTTTGAACTCTTCATCCTCCTGCCTCAGCCTCCGGAGCCACTGGGATTACAGGCATGTGCCACTGCACCCAGCTATTTTTAGGCTTTTAGGAATAAAGCCGAAGATTGTTCTTGTCAATCGGGTCTGTGCATGTTTGTGTGTGGTTCCCTTGGGTGTGTCCTGTAGGGAATTGCTAGGTAGAAACAGAACTTCACTTGAGCCTTGATTCTGCGTCCCCAAAGGTTTGGTACTTTATCACTATACCCTCAGTTGCCGCCTGTTATTTAAAAATATGAACTTATCTTCAGCCAGAGATGTTTTGGATAGTGTGTGAAAGGGTGCATAGATCTGAGGTGTTTCTTAGCTACTTGTCCCTGCCCCACCCATCATATAGGATTGTTGGTGCTTTGAGTGAGGGAGTGCCATTTCTTTCTACTATTTGACTCTTCGTGTCACATAATTGTGGTGGAGGACTGTCCTGTGCATTTAGCAGCATCCTTGACCTCTCTCAGTACTCTCAATTTCTCCAGTGTGGCCATGCAAAATGTCTCTAGGCATGGCCAAGTGTCCCAAGCAGGGGATAGAATTGTACCCCACTTACCCCTCCCTTTTGAGAACCATTGGTCTTAGGTTCAATTAGCTTCTAAATGCTATGGCCCAAATTGACTGTTACCTTCAAAAAAATGTCCTTTGAGCTGGTCGAGTATCCCAGTGACTTTGGAGGCTGAGGCAGGAGAGTTGCGAGGTTGAGGGTAGCACCCTCAGCACCTCAGCAAGTCCCTGTTTAAAAATAAATAAATAAAAATAAAAAAGGGCTGGGTACATGGCTCCGTGTAAAGCATGTCTGGTTCATTACCCGCCCCCCCACCACCAGTTCTTTGAATAAGCTCGAATTCCCTGCCTGGTTGTCCCATTGATGGGAGGAAAACCCCAGGAAGCAGAGTCTGTTTGTTCCCATTGGGCCTCTTGTTGAATTATGGATATGCTTTCGCAGTGGTCACTTAGGTAAGGTAGGTACCCACCTCCTTCCTGTCGCTTCTGCATGTTCCTTGCCCCTGACCTCTGTGACAGTGCTGCCCCCTGCCCATTTGCAGTTCTGTTTCCCTGGCTTCCTGTGAACAGGCTCTGCTTTTGTGGTCCTTTCTCCAAGCAGACCCATGATGTCATGTTCAAGCCTGGCAGCTCTGCCCGGAGAGCACTCCCGCTGCTGAAGGTGTGGGCACAGGGGCCTGGCCCTGGGTGGCCACTGGGCGAGGGTGTTTTTTTTTTTTTTCTTTTGGGTACCAGGGATTTAATCCAGAGGTGCTTAACCACTGAGCCACATTCCCACCTCCTTTGTATTTTATTTAGAGACAGGGTCTCACTGAGTTGCTTAGGGCCTGTCTAAGTGGCTGAGGCTGGCTTTGAACCCTCAATCCTCCTGCCTCAGCCACCTGAGCGGCTGGGATTACAGGTGTGGCCACTGCATCCTTTGCTTTTAACCTTTCCCTAAGTAGCTAGCATGACTGCAGCCACCTATCTAAACCTCTCAGTCTGCATCTTTTTTCCTATTGCTGGCATGTGTCTCAAGGGATGATTATGTTTTCCCCATCCCCAACCTCATCATCCCTATCCCCAGGCCAGAGAGGGGCTAAAGATTGAAATGTGGGGCATGTGATCCCTGCCAACACAGACAAGACTAATTGCTTGCGATCTGTCAACACTTTGAAATGCCTTGCCTTTCAGACTTAAGGAGAGCTTTTGAAATTGGGGGATACCTATTGTTAAAATATCCTATTAAAAAAAATATCTTGGGAGAATGCTTTATCTGGGAGAGGTCCTGATGATTAAGTGCCCAATATGAGCTGTGTCTGCAGTTTAAACCAAGTCTCTGACCTATTTTTCTTACTAATCATTGGAAAACATATAGTGATAGAGCATCTATAGCTGTGTTGCATCGTAATTTGGTGCTTGGAGAATGAGTGTGAACATTACATCCCCTCGGTTTCTTTGCATTTTATCTTATATGTTGGATTTTTTAAATTAAATAAAGTGATGTATGAATACAATGATGTTTGAGAATTTGAAAAAAAATAGAAAAATACACTAGACCTACTCTTTCTGATTCCAGAACCCTCTCAGAGAAACTTGTTTTTAATTGTGGCCATTTACCTATGGGGAAATAATTTTTATGTTACACAAATAGTATGTTCATATTGTTATTGTGTAGATAGTAGTTGCATCATAGTTCACTGCTGCATAATATTCCATAGTTTATAGAGCACATAGCTATTCATGATTGCAGTAGCATCATTCCAGTTCAAGTTCAATAGCCTTAAGACTCAAGTAGAGCTGAGTTTTCAATATCAGTCTGAAGGCAGGGGCCAGGAAGGCTCACAACATGAAGGTGGTCAGGTAAGAGGAATTACCTGTTAGGAGAGGATTAGCCTTTGTGTTCTATACAATCCTTTAACTGGTTAGATGAGGCCCACCTACACTACAGAAGTGTTCTCCTTTATTCAGCCCACAGATTCAAATATCAGCCTCTTTCAAAAACACCTTCACAAACACACCCAGCAGAGGGTTTTACCAAATACCCAGGGACACTGGGCGCCTTTCACACCCTGGCAGGAACATCATTACAGTCTTCACCAAGACCTTGCTCCTGAAATCTATCTTATGGAGTCTGTGCTCTGCAAATGTTAAATTGAGCTGTGCGACAAACTTTAATCCTCAGTGGAGAATACCATTTGGGTTTCTTTTATTTTTTTTATTTGTAGATAGACACATTACCTTGATTGATTGATTGATTGATTGATTGTACCGGGGATGGAACTCGGGGACACTCAACACCTGAGCCACATCTGCAGCTCTGATTTTTTTTCTTTTTCTATTTTTTTTTTTTTTTTGTGGTGCTGGGAATCAAACCCAGTGCCTTTTATGTAAGGCAAGCACTTTACCAACTGAGCCACATCCCCAGCCTTTCAGCCTATTTTATTTAGAGAGAGGGTCTCACTGAGTTGCTTAGGGCCTAGTTTTTGCTGAAGCTGGCTCTCAACCCTACCTGCCTCAGCCTCCAGAGCCAATGGAATGACAAGCTTGGGCCACCATGCCTGGCTCTTATTTGTTTATTTTTATGTGGTGCTGAGGGTCGAACCCAGTGCTTCATACGTGTTAAGTCAAGCACTCTACCAGTGAGCTACAATCTCTACCCCCCCACTGGATTTTTGAAGAATGTTCTGGAAACTTCTTATTCTTCATGTTTCCACTTCAAACTGTCTTGGAAGGGACTTTCCCTAAGAACAGAAAGCCAATTGAATTAAAAAAAAAAAAAATTCCAAGTCACGTGGCGTGGCAGGTTTGGATTCTGTTCTGGGGAAGCCAGCCTAGGTCAGTAATTCAGGCACCATGCCTTTCTAGGTCTGGCACTTTCCATTCACCAGATCCACCCAGTGCTCAGTCCTTCCCATGGACTTGCTGAGTCAGAGCTATTTCTGTCCCATTTTACAGCTGAGGTCCCTGAGGTAGTTGTTGCTCATGCACAGCATGTAGAAGAAAAAGCAGATGAAGCCCATGATCTGAGTGGGCCTGACCCAGCACAGCTCTTGGCTCGGTGTCAATCAGGCAGCCACCTCTTGCCTGGTAGAGCCCTTAGCTGGGAATGGCTTTGGCTTCTTTGGGTGATTATGTTTTTTTCTTGTTGTGGGGCTGGGGATTGAACTCAGGACCCTGTGCATGGGAGGCAAGCACTCTACCAACTGAGCTAGATCCCTGGCCCAGGGTGATTGTGTTTTAAATGGTTCCATAAACACCTGCAAATTTGGCCCACAAAGTGAGAGATGTGTACCATCTAACCCTTTGCCAAAAAAATTCCTGCAGTCCCTCCTGTTGACTGGTGTCCCTTCTCCACTACCCAGTACTGAAATCTTTTGGGTCAGATGAGAAGTCATTGAAGCTGTTGCCCTGTCCACCTTCAGCACAGGTCAGAACACCCAGGAGGCTTTGTTCAAGTACAGAGGGGCAGGTCCAGCCCTGAGGTCTGGGTGGGGCCTGAGAATTGTCATTTCTCAGTGGAGGTAAGAGGCGCTGTTCCCCAAGGCCACAGGCTCCAGGACTGACCTTGGAGGAGGACCTGGGAGTTACCCTTATTTACCAAGGAGCTGCCAGCTCTCCCTCCAGTTTTGGGGGACTGGGAGTGGCCCCTTCAAATTTGAGCTGTAGAGTAGGGTTCATGCATTAATCATAGAAGGCTCTTTTTTTTGACACCAACAAATTCTACAATATAAAAATGGAGGACTTAACTACTTCAGCTTTTCCTTCTTAAATATTTTTAGTCACTGAAGTGGTTTAATACACATTTAAGCCTTTTTGTATTTAAATGATGCTCATTGGTGTCGATGATGATACTTTGCCAGCTGTAGGTAACACTTAGGTGCCAAGCTAGACTCTCTGTTGAATCTTTTGCACTGAATACAACAATCCTAATAGACTAGATTTTAGCACCTCCATTTTTATTGTTGTTGTTGTTTTGTTTTGTTTTTTTTTGGTGGGGCCAGGGGCAGTGCTAGGGACTGAACCCAGAGACACTTAACCACTGAGTCACATCCCCAGCTCTTTTTTTGTATTTTATTTTGAGATAGGGTTTCACTGAGTTGCGTAGGGCCTCTCAGTAAGTTGCTGAGGCTGGCTTTGAACTTGCAATCCTGCTTCAGCCTCCTAAACTACACTAGGATGATAGGTGTGCACCACCATGCCTGGCACTACCTCCATTTTAAAAAGTAAACTGGAGCTTAGTGAGATGGAGAAAGGAGTGTCTGTCAGAGTCACTTGTTTATGGACCTTGTTTATGCTAGAACTTTTCCTTCCCTTGAAAGACCCTAGCCCAGTTAGCCTAGTTACCTAAGGCCAAGATATGAAACCAAGATACCAGGCAGGCCATAAACAGGTTCAGGCACCAGGCATTCTCTCCGGACAACCGGTTGAAGAACAGAGCACCCGCATCCTGAGGCATGAATGAATAAACCGGAGAAGATAAGCAGGAACAGAAAGAATAGAATGCAGACCTGTGGTTTTTGGAATGCAGACCTGTACCCCCTAGGTGGCCTATATGCTAGATTTAAACAAACCAATAAGAAACCTGTTGCTTCCCGCGCGCAAAACCTGTCCCAAACCCTATAAAAATCTCTGTATCCCCAAGTCCGGTGTGCCAGTTCACCAAAGCTCCGGCTGAGGTTCTGCTGGGCACCCGCAGGAGCCTGTGTCCCAATAAACCAACCTCTTGCTTTTGCAGCCAGTGTTTCGTGTGATTCTCCTTGGACAGGGATACGGGGGTCTTTCATTGGACGGGGGTCTTTCACCCTCCCTTAACATCCTGCCTCAATATTTCTCCCCAGCTACCACGTGGATTTATGTTAAGTGCATCCTGTTTGTCTCTTTAAAATTACAAAAGATTCATTCTGAGGAGGAAAACATGGCTCCTGCTCCTACAGGTACAATATTATCAATGCCATTATTTTCCTAGACAAAGCCTCTACTCTTGACTTTCACTGTCTTTGTTTTTCTTAAATTCGAGTTTTGTTCAGTTTTTACACGGAGAAAATGTACCAGGCATGCAAATATTTTGTCACAGTTGCTTAAGAGGTTTTTGTTTTAAGAAATAGAAAGCACTAGAGATTTACTAAGTTCCTACATATCCACACACCCCTTCCTTCTCTAGCCCAGCGTGATCTCTTGTTTTATTTATTGTGGCCAGACTACAGGAGCATGTGTGGAAGATCCTGAGTGGTGGCTTTGGCGTGTGATGTCATTGTTATATGTGTTCACAGATGATGGAGAGAGTCCTTTGTGAGAAGTGATGGGAATAGACCCCTGGCTCTCTCTGCATTGCAATGGAATTTTTAGGCAGCGCATTAACCTCATGCTAACACCTAGAACACTCTCAGGCACCCCTGCCCTGCTGATTTACATCAGATAGGATTTTTTGGTTTGTTTGTTTGTTTTTGGTCCCAGGGATTGAACCAGGGCTGCTTAACCACTGAGCCCCATCCCCAGCCCATTTTGTATTTTATTTAGAGAGAGGGTCTCACTAACTTGCTTAGGCCCTCGCTATTTAGCCGAGGCTGGCTTTGAACTCACGATCCTCCTACCTCAGCCTATAGAGCCACTGGGATTATAGGCCTGTGCCACTGTGCCCGGCAGGATTTTGTGGTTGTTTGGTTGTTTTGTTTGGATTTTCCAGTGTCTGTCTGATTCCTACAGTGCATGTCTTTAGGGGTCAGAGCTTTGAGTTCTTGTCAGAGAGTTTGACCAGAATCTTGGAAGCAATAAAAATTTTTAAATCCTGAGAGGCATACAGTAGAGAATGAGAGTGAGATGGACATCCCCCTTTCTCCCAAAGAAGTGGTATTAAGGTCATTCCAGTTTTCATCTTTTGCCTTCCATTTACTATCATAGGATTTTTCCAGAAGTGACCAATGCATGCAGTCCGAAGGAGGCCCAGGTTTTCTGTGTGGGCCTTGGGGTTTGGCCATGGTTAATGCCATCCTTGTATGTGGCCGGCCCAGGTGTCCTGATTTTTTGGTTCATAAAAGGTGGTCACCTTATCTATTACCCAGCAATGAGGCATCCACGCTCTTATGAAATGGCCTGCAAAAACTCGGTGCCCATTTGTTATTAGACATGGTGCTAATTGCACGGGTGATTTAAATGTTTAAAAGGCATTAAAGCATTTGTTGTAATAATTAACAAAGGGATTGGTAGGTCACAAATGAATGATAATGCTATATTTTTAAAATATAGCGTTACATTTCGGCATAAAGTAGGATAGTTATGAAACATTAATATCCAAATGAGAGGTTTGAACTGAATGATCTCTAAAATCCACTCTAGTACATCCACTCTGGCTTTTCAAAGTACGAGCTCTACAGCTGTGAGAGAAGTCAACTGTGCCCCACTTCTGCACACCTCAAGGAGAACCCACGTCTGACCTTTTTTTCATCATACCACTGCATTAACTGAACCTCAGGCCCTGGTCTAGAGGCTGCTTATTGTCTTTATTTTTATTTTTCAATAATAAAAATGTCTTTGTTTTTGAGGTGAGCACAGAGTTACCTAGAATAAAGACAAGACTTCAGCCTTTCTTGGAGTTAGCTATGATTTAAGCTCTGGTTGGTGGGATATAAGTGGAAATGACATGGAACTTTCCAGAAATTTTCCTAAAATGGGATGGGAGCGTATCCTTTTTTTTGCTGCATCTTATCTTGCTCCGTTAGAATGTGGACTTGGTGACTGAATCTTAGGCAGCCATTTGGGATCATGAGGTTGGTACTGGGTGCACAGTCATAAAATGGAAACAGTTTGGAGAGGATTGTAATATTCTGTTATAAAGAAAGACTTGGGGGGTTATATACGAGGGGTTGAACTATGACCCAGGCTCTGTTTTCCAAGTTGTGTAATTCGGTGGGAGTTATGTCATTTATTTATTTACTTAGATAGACAGATAGATAAGTAAATATCTATCTATCTATCTACCTATTTATTTATTTGATAAATTAATCATGTGTTTGGTAAACCATGTACCTGCAGGGCTCTGGAGACCTTTTTCTAACTTTTTAAAGAATCTTGATGCTGTGGAATGACCCACCATCCCAAACTTCCTACTTCTACACTACGTATTGGTAAAGAAAAACAGCAAGAAGGATGTTGTTTTGTCTTATATCGATTCTTTTTTTGTCATTTTCTGTTATCCATACCTGGAGCCCAATCCTGATCAATGTATCACTGTCTTTATGTTTGCAAGGGTTGCTTTGGGTTGATTGGTTTGTAAATAATAGGAAGCAAATATGGGTTGTTGAAGGCAGTGTAAGTTCTTGTCCTCAGGAGCTCACGGATTAGAGAGGCAGACTGGAGAGTCCCTGTTGGTCACAGGGAAGAGACAAAGAAATGGCACATCCCCCAGAGCCAGGAAGGGTGCTTGGTACTTGAGTAGTGAAACTCAAAGTGGGGTGGGTCTGTCCACTATCGGCCTCTTCCTGCAGGTCAGCAGTCCCCAGCTCTGTCTAAGGAACCTGTTCTGACTCAGCAGGACTCAGTGATCCCAGGAGGTCATTGTCCACTCCCTGTAGCCTGGATCCTGTGTCTTATCCCTGACTGCTGGGCTGGGCAGCGGAAGACCCTGCCCCTTGCCTCCTGCTTCTGTAGTAAGGTGGCCTGCCTCTGGCTCAGCTGTCTCAGTGCCTGCAGTGGAGGGAACACATTTCCCCCCCCCCAAAAAAAAATAAAAAGGAGCTGCAGATGGGGGTGGGGGGATTCCTGCCAAGCAGCCCAGAAGGAGAAACAAGGAAAGAAAGAAAATAAGTTGATAAAGATGATATATGTGATCACACCCCTGCAGCTCTAGAGTCAGAAGTGAAAAACCAGTTTCCAACACCCCCTCCCACCCCCGATTTCTTTTTCTTTTTTGGTACTTAATTCTCTACCATCAAGAGGGCAGTGCTGGGCCGGGGCTGGGGCTCAGCAGTAGAGCACTCATCTAGCACCTGTGAGGTGCTGGGTTCGGTCCTCAGCACCACTTTAAAAATAAACATGTATATATATAAAGGTATTGTGTCTACCTACAACTGGAAAGAAAAAGAGAGGCGAGTGCTAACTCTGTCAACCCAGATCTATTAGACCGCAGTTCAATCAGCAGATCCTCATTGACTGTCCCCTTTGTATGGGGTGCCCTGGGAGGGGCACTGTGACAGACTGGATGGGGTGGACTCTCCCTGTCCAGTGTGTCTGGTGTCCTGTCTTGCAGAGACCCCTGGAAGCTGCCAGAGTGGCTCTGACCCCTCTGCCCACCTGCTCCTTCCTCTCCCCTTCCCTTCTAACCTTTTGGGGAATGTTTGACCTGCTTTTGCCCCCAGAGTCTCCGGGATCATGTCTCAACTTCGAGATTCTAGTCTCCTCCCCAACCCTGCAGAAGTACGGCTCTTGCTTCTGAAGTGCCATTGTGCCGTAATTTTATGGCTGTTCTTCATGAATAATTTACCCGTGGAGTCCTGATACTTTTGTGTAACAGTGGATCCCATTGTTTATCAAGGATGTATCTCCAACTGCAAGAGCGAGATCAATTTCTTATTACAAAGCAAAACACATAGATGAAAGATCATCTGCCCTCTGGGAAAAACAGGCTGTTTTATAAGCATTTTGGATGATGATTATTTAAGTCTTAAGGCTATAGATATAGGAATAAATTTCAATCCTGTGTCATAAAGAAAAGGGCATACTTGCTACTCTTTATATGTGTTCTTATGATCTGCTTGTGTTGTTGGGGGATGACGGGCCCTGTGTTCCCAGGGTCTCCGGCCCAGTGACAGATCTGTACTCCACATGTTGTAAAAATACTTGCCTTCCCCCCACCCCCATGAAAACGGTGTATCTCTCCATTCATTTAAAAAAAGAAAAAAATATATAATATGCATATATAATATATATTTAATATATTTATATTATATATATTTATTTGTTGATAGATCTTTATTTCTTTTTGAAATTTTTTTTAGTTATACATGGACACAATATCTTTATTTTGTTAATTTATTTTTATATGGTGCTGAGGATCGAACCCAGGATCTCACACATGAGAGGCAAGCGCTCTACCACTGAGCCACAACCCCAGCCCCAGACCTTTATTTTATTTACTTATTTATATGTGCCTCAAGTGCTCTACCTCTGAGCTACAACTCCAGCTCCTCTACATTCATTTTTTTTAAATTATTTTTTTGGATCTTTTTATCTGTGCATTACAGTTACACATAATTACAGGATTGGTTTTGACATACTCATAAATGCACATAACATCACTGGCTCCATTTCAGTGCCCCGTACTGCCCATGTCCTTCCCTTCCTTATTCTCCCAGCTCCCTTCCTCTAGTCTATGGATCTTTCTTCTGTTAATTTAGTTTTTAAAATCGGTGCATTGTAGTTATCCATTAAAGTGTAATTTACTGTAATATATTCCAATATGCCTGTGGCGTAATTTGGGCAATCTCATTCTGCAGTGCCTCCCTTTTAATAATCACCTGAATTTTTAAAATAAAAATTTCCAGAAACATTGACTTCATAAACTGATGGCTTGTCTATTTTGCCTTAAGATTTTCTAGCTCTTTCTGGAAAAGGTACATTGATATTCCTGTCCAATGTTTTTTTTTTTTTCTTTTTTATTTTTTAATACCAGAGATTGAAACCAGGGGTGCTTAACCCCTGAGCCACATCCTCAGCCCTTTTTAATTTTCATTTAGAGACAGGGTCTTGCTGAGTTGCTCAGGGCCTCACTAAGTTATGAGGCTGGTTTTGAACTCACAATCCTCCTCCCTCAGGTTCCCAAGCTGCTGTTATAACAGGTGTGTGCCACCGTGCTCAGCTTCTTGTCCAATTTTTATAATCAGATTGTCCCTTGACTTGTGATGGGGCTACAGCCCAGTAAGCACACCGTAGGTTGAATATCTTGCCCATTGACAATCTTCCCTAACCTGGCTCCCATCCTCACTGGGCCAGTCAGCATACTGTAGAAGATAGATTTTTCAGCTCCTGATCTGCCTGGCTGAAGGGGAGCTGTGGCTTCCTGCAGCTGCAGAGCGTCTTGGGAGAGATTTACCACTCTGGGGAAAAGATCACAATTCAAATGCAAAAGTGGGGTTTCCACTGAATGCATGTCACTTTCACCCCATTGTAAGGTTGAAAAATCCTGTCAAACCATCTTAACTTGGGGACCATCTGTATAGATTTCTTGGAATCACATGGTGCAAAATATGTACCTCTTAAGCCCAGAAGCCCATAATGTCTGTTTTTCTGTGCCTTTTGCAATTAATCTCTGAATGCCCAAAGGAAAGGAGGCTAGTAATCATAATGGTAATGGTTATAAATTTTTGAGTTCTTCCTTTAGACAGTATCTAATCCTGACCACTACCCTGCGAGGGCCATAGGGTTATTATTCCCGTTCTACAGATGATGAAACCAGAGCCCATGTAAGTTCTCAGGGCCAAAGGCAATGACAGATTTGGAACTTGAGAGATCTCTGTCTCTTGGAAACCCATATCACTCCTCTGTTTCTCCATTCCTAGTAGATTGATATCCACTGCACATTTTTACTTGAAGGAGAAATTGCAGATGTAACAGCAAGGACCAAATTATGTTTTTTTGGGGGGAGGAGGGGGATGTGGCATATGACGGATTGAACTTGGGGGCACTTAACCACTGAGCCCCACCCCCAGCCCTATTTTGTATTTTATTTTGAGACAGGGTCTCACTGAGTTGCTTAAAGCCTCACCATTGCTGAGGCTGGCTTTGAACTCAAAATCCTCCTGCCTCAGCCTCCCACATTGCTGGAATTACAGGTTACCTGGCCAAATTACATTTTTTGTAGGGACAAGTTGAGCATCCTTACAATACAGGCTGATCCATGTGCTCAAACAGTTGCAGGTTTCAGAGCTTTTCTGATTCTGGACTTTTGGATTAGGTGTATGCTCAACTGCTCAAGTCTGAAAATATCCCCACCCCCAATCTGGAAACACCCCAGAACCTGAAATACTCTGGGCCTCAAGCCTTGCAGTGAAGGGATACTCAACCTGCAACAGAATGTCTTAAACTCCTGTTTGACCCAGAGGATCTCCAACTTCCTTCTCTTTTGATTGGCCTGTTCATGTCAGGGAAGAAAGTGTTAGAAAAATTCTTTCCATAGTATTTCTTGCTATTTGCCTTGGCCAGCTATAATGGGTCACAGAAATTAGTTGGAAAGTGCCAAAGAGGACTGTAGTCTGGAGTAGGAAGGCATGGATCTGCATGTTGTGAATGTATTTTTACTTTAGTAGGTTAAAAGAGTAAGAATGGTATGATTGTGTTTTGATATTGAGCTTTAAAATCCGAGAATTTTTTTGGGGGGGGCGGTGCAGGAGTCCTGGGAATTGAACCCAGGGATGCTGTCTGTACCTCAGAGCTACCTCCCAGTCCTTTTTGATTTTGAGACATATCCCTGCCCTGGAAAAAAATCACAATTCAGATGCAAAGTGTGGTTTCTACTGAATGCATATCACGTTAACACCATGGTAAAGTTGAAATCTTGAAGCCAGTCTCTGCTACATGGTCACCCTCTGCCTCAGCCTCCCCAGTTGCTGGGATTCCAGAGGAGCACCACTTCACCTGCTAGGGGACTGTTTTATAATGGTTACTGGAGGTGAACACAAAGCGTGGAGAGTAGAATTTTTGCTTCTATTTCCATGGCTTTGAAACAAACTCAGGAATTCAGTGGGTCTCCATGAGCAGCCTGTATACCTAGCTTGCTTGCTATTGAGGTTCAGTAGCTCTTCTTAGGGGTTTAGAAACTGGGGCCTCTGGAAAGCAGAGGAATTTGAAGGGGCCCAGAGACTGAGGACAGGTGGGTAAGCTTGCCAAGTGGAGCCTCTGTGCCCAGGTTTTGATAACCTCTTGGCCTGGGGCTCTGCTTCCTGGAGTCAGTGGAAAACAAAGTAATACAAGCTTGAAATTCAATGCTGTTGACTTTGAATAGTCCTTGAATTGTGAGGCACACAGTGAATTTGGAGTTTGGTTCTTACCTTGAAAGAGAATACACCATCAGCTTTGAATTGTTACCTGTTAGAGCTTTGGTGGCTTCATAAAATGCCCCTAGTGATCCATCATGAATGGTAGACACACCCCTCACCACCTGGCTTCTCAAAAGTCATAGAAATCCCAGTCCACTCAGCTCCTGCAAAAGTTTTCATGAGCAGCAAGGATTCCATATTTGAAATACTGTGTTGCCTCTCCTGCTGCTGAACCATAAAAAAGCTTATCACAGGGCTGGGTTTATGGCCCAGTGGTAGAGTGCTGGCCTAGCATGTGTGAGGCACTGGGTTTGATCATCAGCACCAAGTAAAAATTAGGTTTTGTGCCCATCTACAACCAAAAATTAACAAACAAATAGATAAAATAAAAAAATAGCTATCACAGAGGCCTGGGAGTATGGCTCAGTGATGTTGCACTTGCTTATCCTGTACCAGGCCATGGGTTCAATCCACAGGATTGCCAACAGTCAGACAAACAAACAAACAAAAGCCTGAAACAAAGCAAACTATCAGAGGGAGAGAAATTTTTATTTGATTGTGAATTGTAGAAGTTTTTCCTCCCTCCCTCCCTCCCTCCATTCTTCTTTTCAACTTGTGTTATAATGATGCAAATGAAGAATGTTTCTGGGGTTACTTTCTTCAGTAAAAGACTCTGAGCCAGGCATGGTTGGTGGTGCACACCTGTAATCCCATCTACTTGGGAGGTTGATTGAGGCAGAAGAGTTGCAAGTTTGAGGCCAGTCTTGAAAAAGTAAAAAAGGCCTGGGGATGTAGCTCAGTGGTAGAGCGTCTCTAGGTTCAATGCCCAGTACAGGCATTTATCAAGCACCTGCAGCCTTGGGCCTTTACCCCAGGGGCCTCTGGTGACTGTGATGTGCAGGTCTTTTCCTACTAGAGTACTGGGGACAGGCCTCCTCTGTGTCCTTTAGGAGCTCTTCAGGGTCTCCAGGCCTGCAGTCACCTTCTGTTTTCCCAGCTGTGGTTGGCCTCTGGGCTCTTCTAAGTCTCCCTGCTTCCTGACCTCCTCCATGAAAGTGGGAGTCTTTGGCAGCTGGCATGGTAGTGTTAGAGACAGGAGAAGGAAGAATGAGCCAGCGGTGGCCTGCTTCCATTGTTTTGACCTTGATCTTCTCCTTCCCACTCTTGAGCCTGTGTGTGTGTAGAGGGTGGAAAAGTGGAGCTAATGATTGGTTGGGTTCTGTGATGGTGTGGAAGAGAGGTGTCCCCCAAAAGCTCATGTGTGAGACGGTGCAGGAAGGTCCAGAGGAGACATGACTGGGTTGTGAGAGCCTTAACCCAACCAGTGAATGAACCCCTGATGGGATTAACTGGGTGGTGGCTAGAGACAGGTGGGTGTGGCTGGAGGAGGGAGCATTGGGGTCATGGATTTTGGGTCTCTATTTGTCTCTGGAGAGTGGAGTCTCTCTCTGCTTCCTAATCACCATGTGAGCTGGTTCCCTCCACCACACTCTTTCTCCATGATGTCCTGCCTTCCCTCCAGCCCTGAGGAATGGAGCCTGCTGTCTATGGACTGAGACGTCTGAAATCCTGAGCCCCCAAATAAATTCTTTCCCTCTACAATTGTTCTGGTTGGGTATTTGAAAGATGACCAAAACAGTATCCTGATCCTCACTTTCATGGTTCTTTGATGAATGACACAATGTGTCATGGGTTGGGAGGATCAGCGGAGCCCCCACTTTTTTGCATATTCTTGTTCTTATTTTTCCAAACTCTGAAAGGTCCATTGTTTTCTGTATCTTGCAGCATTTCTCTGGGGAGATCTTGTCACCAAGGGGACATTTGGCAATGCCTGGAAACATTTTGGCTTGTCTTTCTGAGGAGGGTTTTGCTAATGGCATCTAGTGGATAGAGGCTTGTGTTGCTAGTAGAATGACCCCCTACAGAGTCTTATCCTGCTCCAAGCATTGGGGGTTCTGAGACTGCAAACCCCCTTCCCCTGAGACATCTCACTGGGCCCAGCAGGAGCCCATCTTGCCTGGCACATGCATTAATTGCTGCTTTAGCTTTCTGAAGTGTGTAAATCTGATTTCCTAAACTGGTAATCATTGTCCTTTTAATTTGTATTGCAAACTCTCTTTTTAGACAAGGCCAATTTAATTGCTTCCCCAAAGGACCACCAGTTATAAATTAGTGGATGCCAAATTGGAGGTATTTTTCCCCCCTCTGTTTGGCATCAGGGATTGAACTCAGGGGCACTCGGCCACTGAACCACATCTTCAGCCCTTTTTTGTATTTTATTTAGAGACAGGGTCTTGCTGAGTTGCTTTGAACTCGTGATCCTCCTGTCTCAGCCACCTAGGCCTCTGGGATTACAGGTGTGTGCCACTGTATGCAGCTGAACTGGAGGCTTTATACACTGGGAGTCATGCCAGCTATGGGTCATTGACAGAAAGTCTGAATGATCCATAGTGTGGTTGACTCAGGACTGAGAGTAGGGATTTGGAGTTACTGGTGTTTCCATGGTATAAACAATAGCTCAGATTCATCATTTGTGCCAAATCATTTTTGTGCTGTGTTATCTTTCCAATCTCCTCTGCACTGTGCCATTTTGGTGTTCATCTTATCTGTCACTTTCCCCTGGATGCCACCTCAATGCCTCAAGTTCAGCTTCAGGATGTTTATTGTCACTCAAAGTCCTTGAATCCCAGTGGCTTATTTGTGACTTCAAGGGCCAGAGCCTTCCGCCTGTCTTATTTCCCTTCTGCTGGACACATAGTGGAGCCTCTTTAGATACCTGCAGATCGTTGAAAGTGTGCTGCTTAATTGCAAAAGGAATGAAGGTAGGAAAAAATAGAAACTTGGTGTCAAAAAATGTATGTTGAGTCGATTCATGAATCTTCTTGCTTTACCAAGTAAGTGGGCTAAATGAAAAAGTTCTAAAAGGGGAGTCTTTGTGTCTCCTGTAGGCACCCTCACGGGGACAGTACTCTCAACATGAAAGTTGGTTCAAAGACAAAAGGATTCTCTGTCTTGGAAATCCCTGTGTGACCATTACAAGATGAATTTGGGTATTACCACTGGAAGACTTCTTTTTATTGATCCCAGGGGGCGCTTAACCATGAAGCCCCATCCCCAGCCCTATTTTCTATTTTATTTAGCAACAGGGTCTCACTGAGGTGCTTAGGGCCTTGCTAAATTCCTGAGGCTGGCTTTGCACTCATGATCCTCCTACCTCAGCCTCTCCAGCTACTGGGATGACAGGTGTGTGCCACTGTGTCTGGCTCAAGCAAGAGTTCTTCCTTAGAGCACCAAGCACTGGGGACATCTGGTCCCCCTCAGAGTCTGACTTCTGCTGGATCCCTTGCAAACTTGGCTCTGAAGCACCCTGTCCCTGTCCCTGGGACTCACATTTCCCAAGCACCTTCATGCCTCCGCTCTTTATGCAGTCATCCTCCTAATCTGCAGGGAATGCATGTTGCAAGACCCCTCCCAACCCCCATGGCTGCTGAAAAACTTAATATCAAACTCTCTGCAGTTCATGAATTTTTTTCTCGCTGTACATATTTAACCACGATAACCTTTAATTTATGCATTGACAGACTAAGAGATGAACAATTGTGTGTTGAAACTTACTTAATTCTTGAGAATTACTTATTTCTAGAATATTCCATTTAATATTTTCAGTTGACCACAGGCACTGAAATCAGGAAGCAAAGCCGGGGAGTCAAGAAGGACTACTGTAATTGCTTTTTCTTTGCTTGGAATGTTCTTTATCTGAGAGACCTGCATGGCTTGCTTTGAATTGCCTTGTGGCTCTTTGCTCAAAGGCACATTTCCATAAAGCCCAATGTGGCTACTCTGTCACCAATTACAGCCCCCTTTTTTCTTGTCCTGTCTCCTCTCTCCATTTTGTTATTATTTTTTTCCCCTGCCAAGTGCCATTTGTCATTCTATATATTTTACTTTTATTTTTTAATCTTGCTCCTTGTCTCTGACTTTCTTCCTCTTGAAACTGTAGGTGCCCGATGGCAGAGAGAACTTTTTGTTAATTTTTATTGAATCGTAATACGCCTATAAGAAAAGTGCAGACTTTATAGTGGACAGTTTGATGCAGGGCTGGAGCACACGAGTGTCACCAGCCCCTAGAATTAAATATATATATACTGGCAGAGAAACCTGCATATCTGAGGTAGCTGGATTTTGGAAGCTGATCTCTATTTATGGATTAATCTATGTCTTTGGAAAATGCAGTTAGAGGTTTTTGAAGTTTTATCCCATGGCAAGACACCGGCCACTCTAACTCAGGGTAATTTGATTTGTCACTTGTTTCTGCTGCATTGGCCTTGATTATTTAAGTATTTTACCTGTGATCTCTTTAGGTCCACTCTTCTGGCTCGTAATTTTAATTTATGGTCTATTCTATTTGCTGGGCACTTAATCAGACATCTCTCTGGTGATTGTCGTCTTACAGGATTATTTAACTTCTTCTTACCTTTTGACTTCATTGTAAATTTAACAAAGCATGATAAATTTGCACCAAAATTTCCCCTTCGGTCTTGATTCTGATCTAGCTGAAATGATTGTGCATTTCAGCTTCTGGTCACTCGCCAGTCTCTGGGGCTATTTGAGAGTTGGTTACTGTTCCACATGGCTGCCTGCATTAGAATTGCAACCTGAGTTGTTTTAGTACTTTAAGTAATAGAGTGTCATCAGATCTGATTATATTGCTCACCATTTGAGATTTGATGATGGGTTCAAGGCTGCAGTGGCTTCTCCAGCTGTAAAGTTGTCTGCAGTTTCAAAGATGTGCCATTCACTAGAGTCACTTTGTAAATGATGAATAAAGTTATTGGGCCTTTGTCCTGGAAGATCATAGAAAAGTGTCCAAAGGAAGAAAAACCTTTTCTAACTCACAAGAAGTTCCATATCAAGTGACTGTGGATGGAATATTATACAGTCAATAAAAATAAAAAGAAGCATTATATTTTAGGGCAAATTTTTGTACATCAACACCGTACGTCACATATTTTCTTAAGTGGGGAAATGCATTAAACCCCCCCAGAGATTCCCCCCACCTCCCAAATCTTTCAACAAGTGCACTTTGATAGATCCATTCAGAACTTCCTAGAGCTCTCAACTGGGGGTAGGGGGCCGGAGAATCCAGGGACTGAATTCACTCTAATCTGGAGGAGGAGGCAAGGTCAGTTTATGGTGGGGAGAAGATACAAGACTGGCATCTGGCCCAACTACTGGTATTCACATAGGGCTTATGCATAAATCTCTCCAGGATTATATTTTAAGCTACTATATGAGATATCAAAGTTAATATCTGATTTCTAGTTCCATATTTCTTTGATTTCATATTTTAAAGTTAAATTGCTATTTTGCTTAGGCAATTTAATAATGGTGAATTTTAAAAATAAATTTCTGTTTAATTTCAGTTGATTTTTGCTCATGGGGTGTGGGGGGGAGTACTGAGTATGAAACCTAGAGTTTTGCTTAAACTAGGCACATGCTTTCTTACCGAACTACACACTGAGCCACATCCCCATTCCCTGTTTATTTCTTTATTTTATTTTCAGACCGGGTCTTGCTATATTACCGAGGCTGGGTCTCGAACTTGCCATCCTCCTTCTTCAGCCTCCCGAGTCACTGGTATTACAGGTGTAGCTTGTCTTGTCTTTATAACTCCTCAGGATTCTGCCTCTGTCTAGGTGGAATTATTTAGGACTGCTTATGTGTTCTTTTCATGAAAAGACTGTTTTGTAAAAATCCCATAATTCATCCTTTAACTGGCATGTGGTTGAAAGGTCTGGTCATGTGCTGTAACCCATTTTGTTTTATATCCCTGTATTTTTGAAGATAATCAATAGTAAATACACATTTCAAGTAAGGTGGCTTTTCTACCCCTACCCCCCACCCCAGTCACAGCATTATTGATGTCCGTGATCTGATTATCTGTGGAGGTATTTTCCTAAGAGGTTGCTAAGTGTCAGAAGCCCTCATCTCCTCTTCCCTTTGTTTTTTCTTTTTTAATTTTTAGGATCAATTTATGAATAGAATATGTGTGTAAGTTTTTAGTAGAACAAGAAATGGGGGAGAGAGAAAAGTAAAAAATAACTATGCTCTCATTGTTTTCATTAATTAATTAATTAATTAATTATATTTGGTGCTTGGTTTTTACAACTGAGCTATCTTTTTATTGTGATCCTCTTGCTCCAGTCTTCCGAGTCCCAGGGAATATAGTCATGCTTCACTGTGCTTGGCTTATTTACGTGTGTAGTTCTTTGCTGCATATTTTATCTCACACACTGTGTAACCACTACTGAAATTAAGGTTCTGAGTGATTCCATCACCACCATCCCTCTTTCTACTCTGTTGCAGTCACACCTCCCCTCTTTCTACTCTCTCCCCGTCCTGGCATCCACTAATCTGTTCTACCTGTCTATAATTTTGCTATTTTGAGGATAGTGTATGTGTGGGATCATATAGTGAATGACTTCTGAGATTGACTTTTTGTGTGCATGCGTGTGGTACAAGGGATTGAAACCTGGAGCATTCTATCACTGAGCTACATCCCCACTCCTTTTTATTTCATTTTGAGATAAGGGCTTGCTACATTGTCCAGGCCAACATTGAATTCGAGATCTTCCTGCCTCAGCCTCCTGAGTAGCTGGTATTACAGGTGTGGGCCACTGCATCCGGAGAGACAGAAAAGTTTTTTTTTTTTTTGTACCTGGGATTGAACCCAGGGATTCTTAACCACGGAGGCACATCCTGAGCTCAATTTTTATATTTAATTTAGAGACAGGGTCTCACCGAGTTGATTAGGGCCTTGCTAAGTTGCAGAGGCTGGCTTTGAACTTGAGATCCTCTTCCTGCCTCAGCCTTCCGAGTTGCTAGTCAGCACTTTTTGATTGTCACAACACTCCTCCTCCTCTCTATCTCTGTTGAGTGTACCAGTAATCTGCAAGCTTCTTTGCGGAATAGGTCTTCATGGTGTGGATATCGTACCATTTTTCAACCTTTCACTTTTTGAGCAAAACTTTGGTTGTTTCTACTTCCTTCCTGCTTTGAAGTCAGTTTTTAACAGCATTATATAGGTTTTTGAGTGGACATAAGAGATTTCACTTCTCTGGGATAAATGCCCAGGAATATAATTGCTGGGCCATACGGTGAGTGTATATTTAGTTTTTTTTTTTTTGTTTTGTTCGTTTTAAGAAACTTCCAGACTCTCTTTCAATGTTTTTTACTGTTCTAAATTCCCAATATATCAGAATTTTCTTACTTTAGCTATTCTTTTTTTTTTCTTGGTTCCCAGAATTGAACCCTGGTGTACTTAACCACTGAGCCACATCCCCAGCCCTTTTTGAAAATATAATATTTAGAGGCAGGGTCTCGCTAAGTTGCTGAGGCTGGCTTTGATCTCCTTCCTGCCTCTGCCTCCAGAGCTGCTGAGATTACAGGTGTGTGTCACTGAGCCTTGCAGATTTTAGCTATTCTGGTCACTTTTATAGATAATTCAGGGCGGTCCCAGTTTGTATTTCCCTGAGGTTAATATTCTTGCTTATCCCCATTGCTCACTTTCTTATTTGATTGTTTATTAATTTATTTTTTACTGTTGAGTTTTGAGAGCTCTCTGTACACTCTAGATGGCAGTCACCTGTCAGATACTTTTTTTTTCTGTTTCTCCTCCACCAAGGCCCTTCACAGAGCAAAAGCTCTAACTTTTGATGAAGTCCTCTTTATTAATTTTGCCTCTTCTGCTCATGCTTTATTTGTCGGGGGAGAGGGGGGGAGCGGTTGGGCGGATGATGAGGGCTGGCACAGGGGATCAAATCCCCAAACTCTTTCCTAAGCCCCAGGTCCAGATTTATTTTCCTATTTTATTTCCTACAAGTTTTATATTTTACATCTGTATTTATGATCCATTTTGAATTCATTTTTGTATAAAGTTTAAGGATTAGGTGGAGATCCACCCCACTATCCCTGTTTGTTTTAGTTTTGGATTTTGTTTTGCCTATGGATCAGCCAATTGTTCCAGAACGGTTTGTTAAAGTTTTTGCATCTCTTACAAAAATCTTTGTTTTTTGTACCTGAGATTGAACAGGGGCACCTAACCACTAAGCCATATCCCCAGCCCTTTTTATTTTATTTAGAGACAGGGTCTCGCTGAGGTGCTTAGGGTCTTTCTAAATTTCCTGAGGCTGGCTTTGAACTCCTGATCCTTCTGCCTCAGCCTCCCAGGTTGCTAGGATTACAGGCCTGCACCACTGAGCCTGGCCAGGTCTGAAAATTGGACAGAGTGGTTCCTCCTACTTGGCTCTTCCTTTTTGATGGTATTCCCCCCGCCAACCCCCCACCCCAAGTTTTAGCTGGGAATGACTCTCTTCCTGTAAATGACCTCAGGGCCCTTTGATTTGGCACTTTTCCTGATGGCCAATTCCAAAGGATTAGCAATGTCTGTTTATCATCTGTTGCATTTCATTCTTTTTCTGGAATCCAATTTTGAGCCACATGAAGAAGACAAGACCCAGTTCAGTGGGAGACCACTCTGATCCTTGAGTCCTACCTACTCAGAGTTTAGAAGAGGCCCATGGTGTCCACAGTGCTTGGTGTTTGACTTACAGACTTTAAACAAGGCACCGGCAAATAGTAGCTGGAGAAGAGCCAGAAGTTTCTGACTGCTTTGGAGAGGAGCAGAGAAGGCGTCTTCGCCGCACTTTTAATTTAACCTCTCTGGTTTAAGCATTTCCCATGAATCATCTTCCTGCATGACCCTGTAACATAAATCTGCGTGGAGCTGCAATGCTTATCTTCAGACTTCAGTCAGATCTCATTATGGTGGTTGGTGTACTGTGGCTCTCTCTTCTGAGCCTCTGCTTACCCTGCTGGCTGCTTCTTTACCGTGTCTTTCAAGTGCAAGGGTCTCTCCATTGTTAACTGCGTGGGATCTTTCTCAGCTCGGACAGAAGTGTGTATGGGATCATGACTGAACATGTTCCTTGTTCAGAATGTTTCTAAAGCAATGGGGCAAATCATTCAGGAGGAAACAACACATCAGACCTCATTGGTATTGAGAGTTTTTATAATGGAAATGTACGGCCCCTTAATGGATGCCAAAAAATAGATGCTATTAAATAGAATGGTAAGGGGACACTTTCCTACTTAGGGTTTATGAGGTACAGTCAAGGTCATTTTATAATCCATTCATTCCTGCTGTAGCACACTGTCTACTCCAGTGTCTGTTCTAAATTGCCTGTTTTGATGCCTGAAGTTTCCCCTGTGAGGATTATTATTATGGTATGTTTGTATCCCTGGAAATCTTGTTAGGTTGACAGTTGACCTGGGTTCATGATATAGTAAGCGGTTCCTACCTGAGATTGGACTATTGAATTTACTTTTAATTTTATGTAGCCTTTTTAATTTTTTCTCTTTTTTTAAATGTGCAGATGTTTGGAATGGAAGCGTGGAGAGGGATAGGCCTATTTTGGGAGAATGGTGGTAGTCCCTAACCTTGAAAAATCATGATTTAAAAAAAGTTAAAAACACGGCTTTTATACAAATAAAACAAATACATATCAAATTCAAATCATTAATAAAGAAAATATTAATATGATAAATCTGGCTAAAAGGGCATTTTAAACAACTGGCTGTCTATAGGCTAAAAAGGAATACTGGGATGTGATTAATAGATTCTATCCAACACTGGTTAATGTCTATAGGATAATAAACCTATAACCTGTTTTACTTCAAACTGAACTTAAATCTACACATTAATCTGTATCTTTATCAAGTCTTGTCTTTAATCATAGTGCACAGCAAATCAAACAAAGTCATGTTCTTGGGGGTAATTAAATAATTTTGGGGTAAGCTTGTACAGTTCTGACCCAAATGACATTGAAAGGGCATGCTTTATTCTCTTTATGTTATTTCCAATTTTGGGACACCCCACCCCCACCCCCATCAGCAGTTTGTGAAGCTTCAAGGCAACAGCAAATGTCTGGATTTGACCGACTTCACGTTTGCCTTTTGCTGGTACTGAAGGCTGGTCTACCTGTCTGCAGGGTGAAAGTCTGTCCAATCATGGAGCTGACCCATTTGTGAATTTTTTTTTCTCCTTCTCTGTTGACACTTAGCAAGTTCAGTCTCAGGCTTCATCACTTTGTTCATCTCCATGAGTACTTTATGCCCCTCCTAGTTGCTAAGAGTGCTGGTACCCAAGACTGGGCTACTAGAGAAGACTGAATTCTAGAAACATCCCTCAGGGTCTTTGCTGTCTTGGGCTCAGCCTTGTGTGGACATGCCTCTGCCACCCACGACCTCTGTGACCCAGCCCGTCTCTCCAAATCGCCTAAGATGGGCCCGGCACTGGTGCTTATTTTGAAGGGATAACGTGAGGATTAAAGGATTAAAATTAGTATTAAAAGTCCTGCTTAGACAGAGAAAGCTTTCAGTTATGATCATCTCTTAGAGCTCTGGACTGTTATTTGGATCTCTAAAGGAGCATGGATGTATACTCTAGATTACTCAGAGGATTGGCAGAAGTCAGCAGGGGAGGGGACAACTGCTGATAACTGGAGTTCCCTTTGGGCAGAGAATCTTGCATGCAGGGTGATAGGGAAGGAGAATGGGAAGGTGGGCCACCCCTGGGGCATTTGAGGCAGTTGTCACCTTGTGTTGCAGAATGGCTCCCTATGAAGCCTCAATGAGGCTTCGTATGAATTCTCATGTATTCTTTTCCCTGTGTAAATGTGGACAACTGATAGACATAAAAAATGTGCCAGGTTTGTGGGTGCCCTGTAGTTGGCTTGAGCTTGCTCCATCTGCTCTGGGTTGATTCAACAAAAAGAAACATACATTATTTAACTCAGATCATGTCAGACCTTGAGTGACTGTAAGAGTCATTTCCCCAGTATCCTGCTGTTGCGTTCAAGGATGTGAATTTGGGCAGAATCCTCTGTCCCATTAGTGGTGAAAGTTAGTCCCACTGTTTTTTTATTTTTATTTTTTTTTAATTTTTGGATGACTGTTACTAGGAAAGTTAAAAACATCTATGTGACTCAAACATGTTAATTTCTTTGGAGAGTACTAGGGGGAAAAAAAGGTGGAGGAAAGAACCCACCATTAATTAACATGTCTAAAAGGTACAGAGCTGTGAAAGCCACATGTTTTTATGGAAATGAGCTTTACTCTTACACATCCTTCCATGGGGGGTGGGTTATAAAGGTTGGCACAGACTCATTTTTGGACAGTTTGCCATGCATTTAACAAATGAACCTATTGATTATTGGAACAGAGGAGGGAAATGCACCCAAATCGGAACAGTGTTTATGGTTATTTTTATTTTCTTGTTTATGCTTTTTATGTACTCTTTTGTCTGTTTAATGTACTCTGCTCATTAATGTACTTTGCCTAATGTGCTCCTATCATGAATATTTATTGCTTTTATAATCAGAAAAAGCAATAAATGCTCTTAAAAAAAGAGTTTATCATGGAAATGACTAGATGTGTGATAATATGATTATTGATCAGTTCCACCGCCCCAAGAGTGTTGCCAGCAAATAATGATTCACTATTTCATTTGCTCCAGAAAAATGATAATGCATCTTGCTTTGTTCCTTAGATGTTTGCCAGAGTCTTCCTGAGGTCTGCGGTGATTTCTTTGGCAGAATAGGATTGAGACCACCACAGGGTGACATCTGTGTAGCTGGTGCCACCCCTGGGCAGCCTGTCTGCAGGGGATACCGTCTGTTGTGGCAGAGCCAGCCCGTCCTGCTGGGCGGAAGCCTGCCAACTGTTGATGCCACAGTGTCCTAGCTGTTGTATTTTCACACTAACTGTTATTAGCCATGCAGACCTTTATAGTTCAAACCAGGCCACATCTGCTGCGAATTCTGTGACCTTCAAAACCCAGACCAAGAAGAAAGGCAGAGACAAACTTTTTTTTTTTTTTTTTTTATCTCCAGGCTTTTGGCAAACAAGTCATATAACGGGGCTTATTAAAAAATATTTTCAAAGACTTTCCCTTTCTTTGTCTTCCTTTAGCAATGTCTTCCCTACATTGTCAATGATTTGAGCCAATGAATATTGCTTGGAATGTGGTTTGTGGACTACTTGTGTCCGATCAGAAGTTTGTTAGAAAATGTACTCTGGAGCCTCAAGAGAAATTTTATTTCTATTCTGGTTCTTGCTACATTGCTGAGACTGACCTTGAACTTGGGATCCTTCTGCTTCAGCCTCCTGAGTAGGCATGATTACAGGGGTGCACCATTGCACCTAGCTGCCAGTATCACTTTATACTAGTCATTTGGGTATTTGGGACTCTGTGCCCATAAGAACTTTCTCTGAGAACGAGACACAAAGGTATAAAGTTGAAAATGAGATGTGCAGTCATGTGTGAATTGGGCACCCTTAGAAATGCTTGGTCTTATTAGAAGGTTTGCTGTGGCCAGGGCTGGTGATGCACACCTGTCACACCTGTAATTCCAATCACTTGGGAGGCTGGCAGGATGGCAGGGTCCAGAAGGCCTGGGAAATTTAGTGGGACTCTCTCTCAAAGCAAAAAGTAAAAAGTGGATAGGACGTTGCTCAGTGGTAGAACACCCCTGGGTTCCAAAAACAAATCTTTTTTTTTTTTTTTTTTTTTGCTTGTGTTTGCATATCACATAATGGAGAAAGTAAGTTTAAAATTCAGGGTAAAGATCCTAAAAATCATGTTACCTGGGAGGTGCTCATGGTCATTGCTTGTAGCACTATATTTCTGGGTTGGACATATCGATCTGTTTGGTTATGCTTTTCAGAAATAGTAGTGTGTAGTTCTGGCGTGGTGGCATGCGCCAGTAATCCCAGCAACTTGGAGGCTGAGGCAGGAGAAACATGAGTTCAAAGACAGCCTCCGAAATTTACTGAGGACTAAGCAATGTAGTGAGAATCTGTCTCAAAATAAAACATAAAAAGGGATGGGAATGGGCTTCAGGGTTAAGTGTCTCTGGGTTCCATCCCTGGTGTCCCCCCCGCAAAAAAAAAGTGTATGTGTGGGGGAAGGAAATAGTAATATCTAAATTTGAATTTTTTATTTACTGTGTGCCCCCTTAACTTGGCTCCCTCTGAAAAACTACAGACACCTTTCCTATTGTTCCCATATTCTTCAAGACCTATAGAGCTCCTGATGGATTTATAACCCTTACGTTTCAGATGCTAACCCAGTGATAGACCAGGGGCCATTTGGCTACATAAAATTCTTCTCACTCTTATGAATTCACAATCTCTTAAATAGCAAAAGAGCAGAAATTGAGTTCTCCTAATTTGTGGAAATAGAGTAAGTGGAAAGGAAGAGTTTGACCAAAGAGCTGTTTTCTAGGACAGAAACACAAGTAGCAAGTATGTCACCAACCAGTGGCATTGCTAGCTGGCTTCCCTGGTGCCACTCCAGGATTTAGAGCAACAGGTTTTTAAACACATTAGATTAGGAAAGGGTGGTTTCTTTCTTCCACTGCTTTCCTAACTTTTTTTCTAGTGCTTTCCAATAGAAACCTAATGTGAACAAGCTGCACAGATGTGTTTAACTTTTCTTTGTTTATTTTTTATTTTTGTAGTAGGGATTGAACCCAGAGATGCTCAACCACTTAGCCACACCCCCCACCACCTTTTTTTAAAATTTTGGGACCCAGTCTCACTAGGTTGCTGAGGCTGGCTTTGAATTTGGGATCCTCCTGCCTCAGCCTTCTAAGCTTCTGGGATTATAGTGCTACCACCACCAGCTGCTTTTAACTTTCCTAGCAGCAGTCATCAAAAAGTAAAAAGAAACAGATGAAATTAATAATTTATTTTATGTGATCCAGTGTATGTATGTATATATATATATCTCCAAAATAACACTTTAACATATAATCAAAATGAAACCCTGTAGGGACATTTTGCCTTCTTTCCTTGCTTAGTTTCGCGTGTTTTCTTAAGCCCTTGTGGCCCGGAGTTCTGTGTGGGATGGTGGGGTACTAGAGACTCCTCTCATCTCTAGGTCTCAGTGACTGTGTGAACATCTACCAGGGTGGAATATTCCCTTCCTGAGTCTTGTGTTCTCTGCAGCTAGTTGATATTGTCATGCCTCCTGTGTCAGTTGTGGTGTTAGAATTCTCTTTGTGTGCCTTGTAATAATTTGCAGGAATTATCACTTTTATTACAGTATCTTTTGGTGCAACTAGAGGGACTTTACTGTGTGAAATCACTTAAAAGGATGATCAAAAGCACATTCTGTTTCTTCTGGGACATAGGGTTGGGCATCTAAGTGCCTTAGTGGAATCCTTGAGACAGAATATGTCACATTAGTATCATCCAGGAGCTTTCTGGTTTAAAGGTCACTTTGTTACATTTGGTCTGAATATGTTGTTTTGGAATTTTGTGTTTAGGTCTTTGTGTATGTTTATTTGAAAAATATCCCTAGATCTATACCATTCATAGTGGAGCATCAGTGAAGATTTATTTTCTTTTCTCTATCAGTATAGTGTCTGGGTTTGAATTCCTTTTGCATACAAAGTGCTTTGGCAAGGGACTTAGACCTTGGTTGCCTTTTTTTTTTGGTCCTGCGGATTGAACCCAGGGGCACTTAACCACTGAACCACATCCCCAGCCTTTTTTATATTTATTTTAAGACAAGGTCTTGCTAAATTGCCTAGGGCCTCCTACATTGCTGAGGCTGTCTTTGAACTCTAATCCTCTTGCCTCAGCCTCCAGAGTTGCTGGAATCACAGGTGGGCACCACTTTGACCTGTGTTTGCCTGGTTTTGAACCTGGGAGTGACATTCTGCTGATGTCAGCCTGAGGTCATCTAGTTAAAGGAATCCCAGCACTGTCCCTCCTGTTCCACAGTAATTGCAAAAGAAATCTTATTTGTTCCCGGCATCTTTATTAATTTTAGAAATTTAAGCAGTGTATGCAAGAGAAATTTTAGGAATGGATATACTTCTTTGACATTGAAATGGAGTTTAAAAAAAAAAAATCTGCATTTCTTCCCCAAACATATGTTAAAAAAACCTTCCTTCTGGCCCAGTATCTTCAATCCCATTCCTCTGTTCCTTCCACTGTTTTATGCTGGAATTGAGTATCTCTTCATTTTGGGTGGATTATTTTAATAAGAACTTCCTGGTTAGAGTATCACCTTTAAAAAATAAAAGTTCCCCAATACATTTCTCCCACTGTGTTTTCTTTTTCTTGCTTTTTCTGTAGCACTAATTCCGGAATAAACCTCAGATATCATCCAGGGGCTCTACAAGATCTAAAATCAGCAGAAGGTTTTCTCCAGTTTTGGGATCCACTGTGTTAAACAACAAAAGATGGATTAACCAAACTTTGAACACAACAGCAGGAAAGAAAAACCCCAGGGTTTCTATTTGCTTCTAGTACCTCCCTGGCTCTTCACTTAATACTCCCTTGCCGATTATGCAGAGGTGATATTTAAGAGCCCATCTGTTGAATAGACCTTTGTAAGTAATATTTTAAAGGAGTGTTGATTTTTCACGATCTACTCAGAATCTCTGTCACCCGGGGCCCTGCAGTCTTAAGCCCACGTGTTGTACCAATTTGTTCCAGAATATTCAACTGCATATGCTACATCCTTATCGGCTGTGCAAAATCAAATGAGGAGTTGGCTTCATTCAATTTTGCCTGATACTGAGCCCCCCCGCAAAGACATATAAAAGTTGCCTGAATATTTATTTTAAACCAATAGGATAACACTGTCTCTATTTCCCCTCCCATCCCATGTTTGACTGACTTCCAGTCATAAAAAGAATTTAAATTTAGAGTAGAAAAGTCTCCCTGAAATTGATTTCACTATGCTTCTTGTATATAAATAGGTATTGAGGGCGGGGGGGGGGAGGAGATATTGAACTGAAACTTTCAATTTTGGAGTCGAGCTTTCTAAAGTCATAAAACGGCTTTTCCATTTGACTCTTGATGGGTCTTGTAATGTAATTGGTCCGAGCCTGAGAAGATTTTAGAAGAAGCAGAACCAGGGAAGGAAAAAGAAACAAACCTTGCTTATTTAATTGCTGCCCTTTCTTCATCAGGAAAAAGACGTTTGGTGTAATAGCCCTTTTTCTAAAAACGAGGAATTTCCATCCCCCCACATTATAATTATTTAAGAAATTGCTTTTAGAGCTATCTAAATAGACTTAGACATAAGTGCTTTAGCCATCTTGATGTGATCTGGTGAAAATTTTTATGTGGTTAGGATTTTTTAATTAAATCGTTTTATTTAAGATCGTAATAGCCCTCAAATTATTTTCCTCGAGACTTGTATTGTGTTATTTCAAGTTAATAACTCCTCTTCAAGCAAAGCAAAAAAAAAAAATGCAAGATGTGTCTTCTGAGGATTTCTTTGCTGCAATTGAAGAGAACAAAGCCCACCTCATTCTTGCTGGAATGGAAGCAAATCTAACACTTAATAAAAATGGAGATAACAAAAAAAATGAAATTGTAGCCCTGGGATATTCTGGCTAGTAGCATTAAAGTGGTTGCCTGGGCAATACTAACCCAGTTCCATGGGTTATTATTATTTTTCTTTTAAACGCCAGCGACAGGTGTCAGGCATTGAATCAAAGAAGGCCATCCACTGGCCTGTTTTTCAGGGTTTCAGGAGGCAGAGAATCCTCCAGGGGGACTCCAAAGGAAGGAGGAAGCAGCCTCTTTGGTCATTTATCTCCCTATCAGTGCCTAGCATGTTTATCCCTGGGTGCATTTGCATGATTATAGATAATCTTCAACAGTTGCTAAAGACAAATCTTCAACATTGTGTAGAGATGAATTACCTTTGATTTCATTTATCAATTGGCCTTTGTCTAAGTTGCCTTCTGTTCCAGTTGCTCACCACTACTTGTGGGAGACTTTTTGTTTTCTTCTTCTCCAGAGCCATTTCTGGGAGAGCTGGGGTTGAGGCCATGCTTTCATTCCTGCTTAAACATAAAATGGGTTTTTAAAATATCTCCCTCTAGGGTTCCTCTGAAATACAGCAAATCAGTTCCTTTCCAAGGATCATACAGACAGGCGCTTATTATCATCATTATTTTTTTTACATATACTGCATAAAACTACATATCTTGCAGATATGTAGTTTTATGCAGTAGGTAGCTCTGACAGAATATAGTGAGATAGATCATTCTTGCTTCTTTCTTTTCCTTATTGTATTTGTAAATAATTGTATCTGCTTTGACTCTCATAACTGCTATCTTTTAAATTGCTATTGCATAAGCAACCCCTCACCCCTTCTGGAGAACTGAACCCAGGGATGCTGTACCGCAGAGCTACAGCCTAGGGTCTTGCCAAGTTGCACAAGTTCATCTTTGAACTTGTGATCCTCCTGACTCAGCCTCCTGACTCACTGGGATTATAGGCACGTGCCACTGCACCTGGCAACTCATTTCTAGATGGTTCTTAATTCAAGTGAAAATGGTCAAAGTGATGTCCGTAGAAAACAACAGAAAATGTACATATTAGGGTAAAATGTTTGCTCTCCAACATTTAGCTTCTGGGAGAATGTCTCTGACATGCTGTGCACAAGTGCAAGAATACACTTAGTGAATTTTCTGTCCTGACCCCCCTCTTCCCTGGGGGCTAGGGAGATCAGCTTTAGCTTTGACTCCCACCAGCTTTCCTCCAATCTGTTCCCTGCACTTCAGAGTCATGTTTTAAAAGCATACATGGGTAAAAATGCTCTAAAATTAGATTATGGTAATGGTTGCACAACTCCGTAATTACACTAAAACCAATTATATCTCAATACAGCTGTTTTAAAGGCTATGATGCACGAGACCACATTGGCTGCCACCATTGAGCTCCCCAGTCTCCCCTGAGGTCCTGGGAGATCCTGCCCTTCTTCTTCCTCTATTTCCCCCTACTAGCTCCCCAGCTGAGAAGCTTCCACCAGACCAGCCTCCTTAGGCCACATTTTACTCCGTTTTTACATCCTTATGTAGGCTGTTCCCCAGTCCACCCTCCCTCCCTGCCAGTGCCCTCCACTAAAACATCTCCTTCCCTGATCATTCTCTCCAATTATATTCCTTCCCCACCTGTGCCATTTGTTTCATTCCATTTTTGCATTCTGTTCACCAGGTTTATAAGTTAAGGCCCTAGAGGGCAGGCAGGAGGGTGTGTAAGTAGATATGGATAGACGCTCCATACAGTAGCATACTACCATGGAGAGATCCCAAACTCCACAGAAACTCTCTTTAACTAAGTGTGGAGGGAGAATAGAAACTTGTTGACCAGTCGTCCATATGTCTGGGGAATAGTCAGTCTCCTGAATGACTGGCCAGACAGAATTTAGAGAATGTCTCCAACCTAGCCCTGGAGGTCACAGGTCTCAAAATTGATTAGATGGATGTATGGAGTGCCTTCTGTATTTGATCCTCAAATGTAGGTCCTGGGCTTTTACCTACAATTTACCATGGTTGGGGATTATCTCTGTAGATATTTGTGTTATTGTGAAGGTTACTGTCTTTGTTTTCTGTTGCTATAACTGAATACCACAGACTGGGTGGTTTATAAAGAATAGAAGTTTATTTAACTTACTTAGTGGAGGCTGGAAAGCTCAAAGACATGGCCCTGGCATCTGGTGAGGGTCACCTTGATTTGTAACACGGTGGAAGGGCCTCACATGGTAAGACACAGAGCAAGTGTGCCAGACACAACTGGCTTTTATAATAAAGTCACTCCTCCCTAACCGGTTAATGAGTTAATCTGTTCATGATGGTAGAGCCTCATGACCCAGTCACTTCCCACAGGTGCTACTTCCCAGCTCCGAATACCACTAATGAATAGATCGGGGTCTTACGGCTCCAAAACATTAAATTCGGGGGACATTTTCCAAACCATTGCACTTACCTGCTCCGAGTTCTGGAGCTGTGAATCACGTGCTTGGTGATGTTGTATTTTGGTGGAGTTGGTGGATGTGGTGAGGTCAGCAAATGGTTGCCCAGCTACTTTTAAGTAGGATTTGTCTACTCTTTGTCCTTTTAAAAAATACTGATTGCATTTCAATATTTCACATAAAATGTGTGTGTGTATATGTGTTGACTGGACTCTATAAAAGGCTCAAATTAATGTTCATTTCTTAAGAATAAAAAAAATATATCCGGTAGTCAGTTACACATTTTATGCAAAAGAATATGAAAGATGAGAATTTGTAAATCCATATATCACTTTTGTATTCCTTCCCCAAGTTTTAACAATATGTATTTTCACTTGGTATGGAAGTGGCTTTTTTTTTTTTTTTTTTTTTTTGGTAGACCAATAACCAATAACCAATGTTTGCCTAGTTGTAATTGAAGATCCTCAACAACATGGTAGAAAAAAATCATTCCTTTTTATTTTTCTCCTTCTAGTATTGGGAATTTGCTTTATTATCTTTGACAATTCCCTTTGGTGTGAGGAGTTGTCTAGACAGCTTCCTTCTTTTGAAATTCTTCTATTTTTAGTTGTCTGAGGCTTATGTAGGAACTTACTTGTGATGTTATTTACCTTTGAGCAAGTGGAGTAGCTATTAACTCAAAAGACTTTTTGTGAATGTGAAAAATTCAGTTTTGTGATCAATATCTGTAAGAGGCCAGAGGTGTGGCTCAGTGGTGGAACACTTGCTTATCATGTGTGAGGCCCTGGGTTCCATCCCCAGCAACACACACACACACACACACACACACACACACACACACAAATAAAAAGTAAATTTAAAAAGATTGTAATAGTGTTAACTCTACAGTCTGTAGAGAAATATCTACAGTCTGTAAGTAACATATCTTTTCCGAATGTTGTACGTAAACTAGGATTATTGGAAGAATTACATGAGCCGGTGTATTGATTATACTTTTAACAGTACTCAACCCATGGACAGTAATTGACTTACTAAATAAATCACGATTGTGCCAGGCCACAGGGGCATGCTTAGAGGGCCATAGGTAGACTATTTAAGAAATATAATTGATCAACTGGGACTGGGTGGAGATAGGAGCCAGTTAGAAATTCTTGGCTCTTCTCTACGGAGAAAATTCATGTAGCATTTTGTTGCTAATTGGGAATAAGGTCCAGACCTCCCGTTAAAAAATAGAAGACAAACTGGGCTTGATGATGCACGCCTGTAATCCCAGCGACTGGGGAGGCTGAGGCAGGAAGATTGCAAGTTCAAGGCTAGCCATAGCAACTTAGGCCCTAAGCAAATTTGGGAGACCCTGACTCAAAAAATAAAAAACATAAAAAGGGCTGGGGATGTGGCTAGTGGTTAGGTGCTCCTGGGTTCAATCCCCAGCACCCCCCACCCCATACACACTCACAAAAAAAAGAAAATCCCCAAAGATGACATTCGGTTTCTCCCCTGCCTTTTCCTACTTTGGAAATTCTACCTGCTTGTACACACACACACACACACACACACACACACACACACACACAAACACACACACACACACAGGATAAAACATCTGGTGCATGGGTAGGTTCAGTATGGTGGCCATGCAATCTCTGTGCTGGATCCCCCATGTTTTTCAGATGTTGAAAAAGATGCTGCAGTTGTCAAACTGGAAGTACCTATCCACAGCCCGGGACATTTCCACAATGCTCTCCATGAACATGCTTCAATTTGTGGATAAATAACAGAATCGAGAGACTTGATTAATTTCAAACCACAGGATAAACACAGACTCTCTCTGTGTGGGTCTGTCTGTGTGTCTATCTACCTACCTACCTACCTACCTACTTAGAATACTCAGTTGAAACCAAAGGCACTTTACCACAAACTACAGTCCCAGACTTTTTAAAATTTTGAGACTGGGTGTTTTAAGTTGTATAGATCCTTGCAAACTGGTTGAGGCTGGCCTTAAACTTGGCAATCCTCCTGCCTCAGATGCCCTAGTCCCTTGGATTACAGGTAAATGCCACTATGCTCAATGGGGTTGTTATATTTCTATGTGATGTTATACAGTTTTTAGAAGCTGGGGCATATTTTTTTTTAAGATTTTTTCTCTATGAAAGAAAGATATTTTCAGTTTCTTTACAAATGTATAATGAGCCCATTCATTATGAATCAATTTTCTAACTGTGCTTTTTCTAGACCTGTTGGAAATGTGTGTGTGTGTGTGTGTGTGTGTGTGTGTGTGTGAGTGTGTGTGTGAGTGTGTGTGTGTGTTTAATTTCATAAATTTTTAAACTATGAGAGTTAATAGCAGAGGGATGGATTTTTCTTTTATGGGGGAGGGATCTCTTTTTAGTCCTTATTTCTTTAAAAAATGGGTTCTACCTTTTTGGGTCTACATTATTTTTTAATAAACTCACAAGAGAAACTCAGTATTTTGCTCTCCCACCTGACAACTCAGTTTTACAAGGGCAGTTTGTGTTTCTTTTGCTTCTTGGGATACGACATTGCTGTCTGATTCCTTTTCCCCTTGCCTCTGAGTTTTAGTAATTCATTTTACTTATCTTAAAAACAAAACAAAAAAGAAAGAAATCATGGCTCTATATTAGATCTCTTTATCACTTTAGATGATGAAAAAATTTTCTTAGTTGAGACAATAGAGACATTTGAATATGATAAAATTGGCAATCTACTGTAATATTATCTATTGTATTTGAGGTTAACTCAGTATCACAAACAGCTAGGAGGACCTTTTGTAATGCAGTAGTTGTAGAAGAACACACTTCTTGATCCTACTATTTGGGACACTCACCAAGTACATTTTTAACACAATTAATTGAAACACAGGCACAAAAGGAAATGAGAGGCTAATTGGAATATTTAATTATTTTTAACTATAATTTGATCCTTTTGCCTATTGTAGGCACAAAAAAAGATAAAGATATATTCATTTCAGACTATTGTGTGGGATTTCATGTTCTTAAATGCTCTTTAAAAATTTGGAGAAAATTGTGCTTGAATGCAGATTTTGCCATCCTTGAGGGATCTTTAATTTGTTTGTTGTATGAGCAATTATAATAGATATAAACAGCCTGCTTCACTACTTGTCTGCCATTCTGAAAATCTGTATTCCGAACTCGAAAATGAGAGTGCTGATTGCTTATTTTTTGTGGGCTCGTTTTTTGGCAGTGACTCTGGAGGAAGAAAGAAAACTCCTGATGTGAGTGTGACCTGTCCATCATCCTAAGTAATTCTACATTCTGGCACAGGGGCCTCAACATTTCTGTGTTCTGCTGTTTTCCGGTTTGGTTTCTGGGAGTTGGATTATTCTGCCCAGCTCTTCATCCTGTGGAATGATCTAGAAGTGGCTATGGGGTGAAGTGGAAATAACTTTATGTATTATTGCTGTAGTTGGCTTTGGGCCCAAGATGACCAGTCAGGTTGTAGAAGGAACTTTGGGATGTTCTGATTATCTGCCTTCACTCATGTATAACCTGTGCCGTGGGCCCACTTTTCCCCAAGGAAGATCAAGACAACAGAGATCAAGAGGACATTGTGGGTCTGTTCGGGATGATGAAGGACTACCGTGAGTGGTTCTTTTGAAATCTTTGGTGGCCTCTTGTCTTCTTTTCTTGGTACACATCTTGGACTTCTATTCCCATTCCCATATATAAATGCACGTAGAAATGGACCGCCTTTGTCAGAAGAAAGTAGGGCATTGTACTCTCTAATTTCCGTTATGGAAGAAAAACATTTTCCACCCCCATGTAGTGACTTTATTATAATCTACTCTGGACTCAGTGATTCTTGCTTTTTTCTGATGGGAAAACCTAAGAACTGTATGTCAAGAACATTATTTAATATGCCCAAAGGGGCAAGGCTCTTAGATGGAAAAAGGTTCCCTGCAAAATATCAAAGAGTTAACAGAGCTTGAAGTCCCCCCTAACCCACCCACCCCCAAGTCAAAATATCTGTGAAACACTGAGAACACTGACTACACAGAATTCTCCTGAAGATCCAGTTTAGGCAGATGGGTTACACATCTGCTTTAATATTTCCAGAATAAAAACATTTATTCTTATGTACTATGTCCGGTAGCTGTGGGAAATTAAATCATGCACATAGGAAGCAGTTGCGTTGATATCTTCAGTAGTAGGTAACTCTGAGGATATTTTTATAGGAAAGGATTGGGCCTTTGGGGCTGGAAACATTTTTATCAAGCTGGAAATGAAGTAGGCTCCGTAGAAGTTCTGAGAGGAGATGGAGTTTCTGAAAACTCCCTGATGAAAATACCTGTCACTTATTTAACTCTCTGCCTAGCAACCAGGTTGACTTAAGATTCCTCTTGCTGAGGAAGATGTAAGCATCCCTGGCTAGTTAATACTATTGGTTTTGAAATCTCCGCTTTCATCTTGTTGGAATTGAGAGACCCAGATTCTCCTGGAGGATGGGAGTGGCTGGAATCTTCCTTGCACATGATTCAACCCTCAAAGGCAACTTTAAGTTCAAAATTCCTTATGCTCTGGTTTGTCAACTCACCAAGGGTGTGTGTGTGTGGTGGGGTGGGGGTGGGGTGCAAATAATACTAGAATTGACCACTTTGAAGAGATATACAGCTGTGTATACGTCTCCATATATAACTGTTCTTCCAGTAGGTTGCAATGTTATAATATGATAAAAAGTCCTCCTGGGCTTTCCTTTGACAAATGAATTTAGCTCCATAAACCATAGAGGTTTGGTGCTGTAGAACCTGGTCGAATAACATGTTTGCATAACCCAGTCCTCCCTCCCATGATAACCATAGGCAGATTTATGCTTATTTTCTGTTCTGAAGTGAAGCTACATATTTTCATAAGCATGCTCCATTTTTAATTGTGTAATTAAGTTGCTGAAATAAGCAACTATGCAATTTCACATTAAGGTAAAGATTCGTAAAGGCATGCATTTGCATAATTTAATTTTCTACACAGAAGATATTGAAAATCAATAGCATGATTCATAGCCATACCATATCATTGCCATCCATTGGCTGTTTGAGCTTAGGAGGGTACAAAGAGTATTAAAATTGATTGAATTTGGTGTGCTGACTCTGTAGCTTTACTTGGGAACCACATACTGTTTCTATTTGCAAATCTTCTGTTCCTTGCCAATACAATATGAAGTTGTTTAATATACTCTATATACATTTTGACTGCTTTTCAAATAATAGTTTCTAGAAAATTGTTATTTTTTTTAGAATCACGTTATTATTAACTGAAGTGCATTGAGGAGAGAGCTTAAAATTTTGTTTTAATTTATGCAGCAATCCAGTAATACATGATGATGTTTTTATTGGGGGTTGGGGTAAGGAATCCCACATTACTGACAGATGTAATAAAAGGGAAAACTAAATATAGACACCTTTAATGAATAATTTATGTATTGAACAAAACAAATCTGGTGCCAAGTGATAGAGTCCTTGGCTACACTGTTCCTTTCTGCATGGCCTCCCTGAGGGATTGCTTATTAGGTAGTCAGGATGGTTCCTGCTTCAGATCTTTCTGAAGGAGAAGGTGGCATTTTTGTTATGTATGCACACACGTACACATATACATACACATACTGTTACATCCTCTACCTGCCAGAGTAGTCGCCTTGGACTTTTCTGTCATTCATTCATTCACTCACTATTCATGAACACACAGTATGTGGGGGAGCTCAATTCTGGGGGTGTTTTGGCAGTAGTTCAGGAAACACATGCGCTTTTTCTGGGTCCCTTGAGTCCTTCAGAACCCATGGAATATGGCTTTCAGAAGCAAGTTTTCCTGCCCAAGCTGCCCTGGTTATGTGAAACACACCTTGTACTTCAGTACTTTGAGGGAGAGTGAGCAAGACAAGGGGGACCCATCTCCCTTGGGGTGGCCCTCAGCTCTTCTGTTACTACTTGTCAGCTGGGCTGTGTTCGACATTACCACAGCTCCTGTTTTGTCCCAAGAGACCCATCTTTAGACGGGCAGTTTCTGCTGCTCAGCTCAGATCCGTGTTCCCTATGTTACTTTGAAGGTGACTGCTCATTACGGGTATTGAGTGCATAGGGGAGGATCTTATGGTGTCAACTTCTCTGTTTCTTCAACTGGATATATCTTTGTGGATTTGCTTTTGAATTAATAATTTAGTTTGCTTTGGAAGCTGGTTAAGGGTGGGACTTCAAACCTGATGGCCCCGATGCAAACTTCTTCAAGGCTATTGGGATACAGGTCCTGATCTAAGCAAAGGGCCTGGAGATGTGGGCTCACCTGATTCAGCTGTGGACCTGCCACTGGGCAGCACTGATGCTTCTCCAATAGGAGACCTTCCTGGCAGTCTCTGTGCACCTTGCACTACTCTGATGATCCTAGAGGTTCTGGGAATTGGGGGTAGTGGGGATTATGAGTCTGAGTTCCATCAGAGCATAGGGAGGAATTAATATCCTTGCAGAACACCCCATTCCTTCCTTAATTTCCCACCTGGTTTGTTTGTGAGCTTTCAGGTTAGAACTCTGTTCTTGCTCAGTTTGGAGCCATGTTTTGGTCAGTTCTGCAGCAGGCCAGCTCCCCTGTGCTCTGCCAACCCTGCAACAGTGTGAAGCCTTTGGCTGTGAAATTACAGACCTTGAGGACAAGAGTTGGGAATGTCAAAGATAAGGGCAACCTTAGGCCCAGCTCCCTTGGGACATTTGCTGGTTTTTATCTCTGGCTTCAAAGTAGAATCACACAGAGGCAGAAGCAGTTTTTTATTCTCACAGCCCCAGCTACCCAGAAGACTGAGGCAGAAGTTTGGGGCTAGCCTGAGCTACATAGCAACATCCCAAACTGGTGTCTTAGCTCCACCCCAGACCAATTAAATCCAAATTCCAGGGTATAATTTTGTGTTTTTCCCCCTACCCTTTTGATATAAGGGATTGAACTCAGGAGTGCTCAACACTGAGTTGCATCCACAGCCCTTTTAAAAAATATTTTTAAAAAATTTGATACAGGGTCTTGCTAAGTTGCTTAGGACCTTGCTAATTTGATGAGGCTGGTGTTGAACCTGGAATCCTTCTCTTTCAGCCTCCTAAGCTGCTGGGGTTACAGGCATGTTTCAGCCACCACACCTGGCTTTTTTGGTTAAAAGCAGTTCAGACCACTATTCTAACAATGGCCCTTTATGAATGGAGAAATTGGCAATCAGAAGTTGAAGCATGTGAGAAAGAGAAAAAGACACTTGAACAGGCAATTGGTTCATGAAGCTATAAAGCCACAGATAGGGCTGGCTTTAAATTGCCTTTGTCCAGGTCATAGACATTATCAAGAGAGTTCATCTATAGGTTTGCCTCCTCTGACTTGGTTCCATTTTTTATCTCCTCTGTTGATACCTTTCTTGATCCTTGGCCACTCTCTCAAGGCTCTGGGCTAATGTTATAACACCTCTAGAAGGAAAGAAGAATCTCTGATTGGCTGATATCTCTAGGCCAGGATGCATCAGTGGGAACAGGGAGATGATATAGTGATTGACAGGCTGAAACCAAACAAAGTCTATGCTAGAGCTGGCAAGATTGGGGATGACAGGGAGTGGCTGTCCAATCTGTAATACCAACTTAGGTTTATTATTGCAAATGAGGAGACTGTGTAGTAAATTTCTACTCTGTTGTGTTAAAAGGAACATCCTTAGGTCAATTGAATTTAGCAGAGTTTATTTGAACAAAACCAAAAATGATTTGTGGATTGAGTGGGTTCTGAGAACTCCAACCAACATGTGATCTGACGGCATTTGTAGGGAAATGAAGGTGAGACAGAGGAAAAATAAGAACTTAATAGGCTACAGTTTTGTCAGTCACCTGGTTGGCTGGTTACCCACTAATTGTTTGCAATCTAATATTAATTGGCTGCAGGTGCTTCTGTACCCAGCCAAAGCTCAGTTACTGTGGTTAAACTTACATGTTGGTGTGGTCTCTTGGCCTCAGTCTAAATCCAGGGCCACTTACAAAATGTCATTTCTTTACAGGCATTTAAAAAGCATTGTATAATCAGTCATTTTTACTCCTTTTGTGTGGACACAACAAGAAAGAGTTAATTTACAGAACTTACTTAAAGCAGAGAAAATGGGCAAATAAAAAAGTTTCCCATATGTAAAGAACATAAATAATCCTAATGATTAATAATTCAGTTTTATTTTGTGGAGGGTTAATGGATTAGGGGGCTAGAATGTGAGAAACTTAACTTTTGACCTCTAGAAGCTCAAAATGGCCAACTTTCTGGGGCTCTGAAGGGTACATCTCTAGAATCGCAGGATACATTGGATGATGGGTACCTAAGCCTTCATTGTAGTTTATGGATGGGTAGTAATTTAATCAGGACCAGTGAATAAATATGGGGATACTAGGTCTACTGTTCGGTTATGTTTTGGGGTTAATCAGATTCCCGCTTTACTCTAAAGGGCTCATACTCTACAGAATCTCTCTGCTCAGGCATTACTTGTGTTAAAGCTAGTCTGTGCACTTTAAGTGGAAGCACAAAGTACTTCTTTTTCCTGATTTTTCTGTCACATCCTCATCAAAGCTACATCATAATATTATTATTATTGACGAATTTGGAATGGAAAATGTATTGTGCTTTCCCGTGGCTCTCTTCATCTTAAGTTGAATATACAGTTCCTCTCCCTGTTTACTTTTACTTTTGCAAAGCACTTGATTTTGTTTGCGTGGATTTGAATATTAACATCATCAGGTGGTGGGTATTGTTGGAGTATAATTCTGTTTCATTTTGGATTCCAGGCACCTGTGATATTTCTCATCTAATATATCAGTGCATTCAGGTGTGGATTCACAACAAGAGAAATTTGCATCCATGAAGAGGCTGGGAGAAGGGTCTTTGAACGCGGGAGCAGGCAGATGGGAACTCTCCATAATGGAGTTGAATATTTTTGCTTTTGCTTGACGGATCGGATTCATTTCGAGTTTTCCAAAAAATACATCATTAAGTGGTGTTTCTTTTCTGAGATTTTTGTGGAGGCTTCTTGTTTCGGGGGCTCAGTACTGCAGGTGACTATTTGTGGGCCCAAGGGTGTGGAACACGGGTATTCACCACGGGAGTCATTCTAGTGTCACACTGTGCTTTCTTTGGGTGGCATAGGCCATGATACCCTGGTCTGCATGCTTACCTATGGGTCCTGGGACCAGTATGTGTTTCTGAGTTTTTTCCTCTACTTATAAAACAAGTAGAATGAGCCCCAGCTCTGTGAAGATCACATAGGCCAGGGGACCTGGGCTTATTGATGTAAGTAGAACCAAAGTCATAGATTCCAGTTCTACTATTTATCTGACCTTGGGCCAGTGACAGTTATAACCACTTCTTGAAACTTCAGTTGGCTCATTGTTTGTTCTGCTGCACGGTGGTGTTTTGCAGACCAAAAAAAAAAAAAAAATAGTGCATACAAAGGAGTTAATGTCCTGTGCTTTTGCTACAAAGCGAAGGGCTCATGGTAAGCTGTTGTTATATGAGCAGTAGTCATGATAATCTGTGGATTCTCCAAGGTCTTTGCTTCTCTGAAGTCTCCCCGATCTGTTCATGAGACCCCCTGTGTGTATGTGGTGGGGTGATGACTTTGTCTCACTTTGGGTCTCCTCTCCCACTTGCAGCGTTGACAGAAGGCTACGTCGGGACGCTGCATGACAGCAGACACGGCAGCTCAGTGCAGATCCGCAGACGCAAGGCTTCAGGGCATCCATACTGGGCCTACTCGGGTAAGTCACGCTGTTGGGATTGGCACTATAGGCATCTGGTCAAGTCTGGCTCAAAATCCTGCTTGTATCACGTTCACACCTGAGTTCTGTTTATTGCACCCTTTTATAGTTCACTACTAGTGAAGTTGAAAATCTTCAAACCTGTTTTTCTCAAGGTTGTTAATCTTTCCCACCGGTTTTCTCCCTCAATTTGCATTTATTTCTGAACTCATTCATGAGTTATTGTACCTAACTTGTGACTTTCCTGAAGATGCACATTTTCTTTTCTGTTTCTTTGGTGGCTATGTTTTTCAGAGATCACAAATTGTAAGGCTGGTCTTCAGCTGCTTAAACTTCTGCTAAGAATTACAAAGCATTATATATCTAAAACTAAGCGGAGAAATGCTTTATTTTATGCTTTATCTTTATTTTAGAATCAGTCTTGTTTGTGGAATTTATTGTAGTTCCGTAGATTGCAGTAGTTTTCATTTATATTTTGACTATTAGCCTTTGAACCATTGAAATGAGAGATCCTTGTTGCAGCTGTGTTGACAATTATATTGGAAATAATTTTCTTTCATTTTAAGTTGGGGGGAATAGAGATATACCATATGGAGACATTTTTGCAGCAGGGTCCCCACAGTTAACCAAAATGTGACTGGTGGATTGTGATTTCATAAAGAGATTGCAAAGCTCAAAAATATATGGAAAATGGATTATAGCTAATTAGGAAAGAATACTTGAGGAAGATAGACCACTTTGGAAATTACTTTAACACTGAAAAATTTGGATTGCTTATATGAAGGAGCTGAAAGTCATAGAGTATTAGTCTTAATAATAAATCTATGCATTATGCAATGTTGTTGCATATAGAGCAGAAAGCTCTCCTTTTGCCGTGAATGCTCTGGTTTTAAATTCTGAATTTCAGCCTGCAAATCCTGTTAAATTTGTGTCAGTGTAAAATTTATATCTGATCTTTAATTACACCTTATCTATTGGCTTTTTGCATCCTTTTGTCTACTGATAAATCTCCTGCCCCTACAGGGAGAAAAGCCTATCTGTTTTGTTTTGCTCCTAGCAGATAGTGATTCTGAAGTCTTCCATCACATCCAGTTCTTTGTGATTAGAATTATCTAATTAGAGCCTTTTTGTCACCATTTCTGATAAATGAAGGAAATTGGGAGATGAAGGCCAAAATTACATTATATATATATATATATATATATATATATATATATATATATATATATATATATATATATATATATATATATATATATATATATATATAATATAGCTTCATGCCAAGAAACCCAAAGAAAATTTATCATTTTGTTCTTTTTGGCTCTGATATCAGTCAGGAAGAAGTGTAAAGTGGCCGGCTATTTACAGTTAGTCAATTTAGAATGATAATGCTTTTACTCAGGAAATTGGAAGTTATATCCCATCAGCATCTCCAGTTGCCATTGAGGCAAAGAAAGGAAAGGCCTCAAACTTCTCTCGTTATTCAGTTAAGAATGGACATAAGCGATGTTATCTTTGGGATGTCCTTCCTTGGGTGGGCTTAAACAGCCTCTGTCTGGTCCCCGTGGAATGCATGGTGTCTGGATGTGGGTACCTCGTCTGCCAGTGGCATAAGTTGAGGAACTGGCACACTTTTTCTGAAAAGACACATCTTGGACTTTTCGGGTCATGTGGTTTCAGTTTCAGCTACTCAGATTGGCTGTTATGGGGTCGGAGCAGCCACAGAGAGTATAGGGCTGTGTCCAGATAAAACTTTATGAATTTGAGTTTTGTAGAATTTGTCTGTGTCAGGAAGTCCTGTTCTTTCAACTTTTCCACCCAAGCATTTAGAACTACAATAAAGCATTCTTTCTTCACAGGCTGTGCAAAAACGGGTTTCTGGTTAGATAGGGTTCACAGGCCACCGCTTGTCAACTCTTGTTTTAATTGATATTTTCTCTCTGAAATTCAGATTAGGAGAGTGATTTGAGGAATCCTTAAGAGGCTATGAACTGGTTTGTTAGGTGTAATAGAGAAAATAAGGAGAGTGAGACAGATATCAGATAATGGTACAGATTGATATCCATATATCCTTATCGAAAATGCTTGGGAGTATTTCAGGTTTTTTTTTGGGGGGGACAGTTTACCAGGTCAGCAGCACTCAACCACTGAGCCACATCCCCAGCCCATTTTTGTATTTTATTTAGAGACAGGGTCCTGCTGAGTTGCTTAGCACCTCGCTTTTGCTGAAGCTCGCTTTGAATTCGTGATCCTCCTGCTTCAGACTCCCAAACTACTGGGATTACAGGAGAGTGCCACCATGCCTGGTGATTTCAGGTTTTGCAATATTTGCATATATAAAATGAAATGTCTTGGAATTGAGAACCAGAACTGAGCATGAAATTCATTTGTTTCATATGAACCTTATATAGACAGCTTGAGGCTGATTTTATAGGACATTTTTACTGTGTCCGTGTTTTGCCTGGGCTATGTCACAAGGTCATTATGGAATTTTTACTTGTTGCATCATGTTGGTTCTCAGTTTTGGGTCATGGAGATGTTTAGATTTTTGAGTCAGGGAAGCTTAACGTGTATGCGATCATCATGGGTGAGATGGTGCTTGCTGAGAATTCCACGGTTCTAGTGGTTGTCACATGCCAAAGTGATGATGGTACTGATTTCCACATCAGGAAGATGTGGGGTCCATCAGAGACACGTGGCCAATAAAGAAAGTGCGGAAAGAGTTGGAGCCTGTTATTTTTTGGCAGTTCAACACCTTAGAACTATAGCACACCCTGATGTAGGATTAATAGTTGCACATGTGAATTTCAAGGTATAAATGTTGCTTGGCAAATAAGACTGACAACTGAAGTCAGGCTCTTTGCTTGGGGAAATGTTCTTAAATTTAGCTATGCTGAAGCAGGCCATTCTGAAAGGTTGGATTAATGGTCCATACTTTATTTTCCTGTCTTATTCTCTGATTTAATTTGGTTTCTCCTACGATACTGTCTTGGGTGGCTATGGGGGGTGTGGTGTGTGAGAGTATGGTTTGGTTCATTGGTTGGTTGGTTGGTTGGTTGGTTGGTGATGCTGGGGATTGAATCCAGGGCTTTGTCCATGGTAGGCAAGTGTTCTTCCAACTGAGTTATATCCCAGCATTGAGAGTATAAATTTTGTATTCATATAGAGAGACCACGGTTTTATCAGTTAAGATTCTGCAAGTACATGTAGTTGCTCGATGCTTCAGTTTTCCCATCTGTGAAATGGGGAACAATTAACAGGACTTCCCTCATAGTGTTGTTGTGGGGTTGAGTTTAACATTATCAGTAAGTACCTATTGCTGACACTGTTAAACGACTTGGCTGCTGTTGAAGTTGTTCATTGAATTCTCTTTGGGCAGTCGTGATTGACAGTGGGTCAATTACTGGGTAATACTGAGAGCTAGTACCCAAGATTCATTCAGCTGTTATTCACAAGAATTATCTAGTTGGGATTTGGGGAATCTCAGTTTTTATCAATTAGGATTTTGGAAGGACACCTAATTGCTCGCAGCCTCAGTTTCCCCATTTGTGTTGAGCCTTTTCCACAGCATTCTCAGTGGATTCTGGTGATCCTTCTGTTGGGATGGACTTGGGAGCAGGGAAGGCCAGTGAAGAGGGTGGTGTTTTGGGGACTGGGTCAAGGTGACCAGTGGTGTTGCCTGGTTTGGGTTACAGTGTTCTGCTCCTTAAGTCACCTTTGTTTGGAGTGAAGCTTGATTGATGTGGACTCTGTTATTCTGATGACATCCCTCCCAGACCTGACAGATAATTGCATGAGATTCTGATCGTGGATGGCTTGGTTTTGGGACATCTTCCATATCACCCATAGTTTGTTAATATTGGGATAACACTTCACTTCTCACTTTAGGATGAGCCTAGCTATTTCATTTCCCCTGTGTCACTTTAGATAATGGAGACATCTACTTATCTTTGAAATGTCAAAAAAACTTTGCTTTCATAGTCTTATCCAAGTATTTCTTTGTGAACCCTGCAACTTTAGCAGAGGGGACTCTGGATGGCAGAACCTGTTCAGTTCTGTCATGGTCATCTATATGGGTCACCTTTGTGGTTCTTAATTTAGTCTCCTGTACAAAGGGATCATAATATCAGCTCAGTGGGAGAAAAAAAATCATCCATCAGGTAGATAAGAAAATATTATTGTTAACTCTTAGTAATAGGAGTATAATTTCAAGATTGATTTATATGTCCTTGGATTTCTTTTTTCACATGCTAACACAGAGGGGGATTCAAAGGGAATGATCCTTTAATATATTTCATGTAGAATGACATCAGAAAAAAATACAATAGTTTAAAAACATATCTCAATGGGAATATTAAAACAATTTCTCTTCTGTTCATTTTACCCAGCAAAGATGTAGATACTTCTTCTCTGTGACTTGAAGTGATGACAGCTCATGAATTTTTGGAGTTTTCCCAGAACTTCTGTAATTATTACACAAAAAGTAACACATGTTGGGTACGTCACTGTTGCCGGAAAGAGGAATGAGAAACAAATCTGGGACAAGCCAACTGGAAATTCAAGGCATTTTTATAAAGCAGTTTTCTCTCTTCTCCCTCAGATACTTAGAGAAAAACAGGTGTGGTCTCCGCCACCCCATTTCCCCCCACATCTTTAATACTCTACATCACATGTTCCTTCTGTGTTTAAAGAACTATAAAGTCAGGCAGGTGTGGTAGTGCAGGCCTGTAATCCCAGCAACTTGGGAGGCTGAGGCATGTTTGAGACCAGTCTTGGTAACTTAGCAAGTTCCTGTTTCAAAAAGAAAAAAAATTAGAAAGTGCTGGGGATGTATCTCAGGGGTAGAGCACCACTCGGCTCAATCTCTAGTACCAAGAAATAAAAATAAATAAAATAAAATAGAAACTTAATCAAGTCATCATTAGAAGAATCCAAAATTGAAGCATGTATTGACCACAACTCTTTGCAAAAGTTCTGGCATTGGGGTTAGATGAAGTTCAAGTGGCCTAAGAGGCATTTCTTCCTAAACCAGGAGACATGCATGGTCCTGGGGTGGATGACTTGCTCAGCTGTCATTGGGAAATAAATGGACACACTTGATGGGATGACTTGGAGGATTTGATGTATGCTAGCACGTGGTATAATTTTTGGCTTGCACCCAGCCTATCAATTATATGCCACCCCACTATGTGTTCATGTGAACATCTTGTTTTGTAGCAAGATGCAAGTGTGTGTGTTATTGCTCCTGCTAAATGTAGAATCTTTGAGGACAATGGTTATAGTTTAGGATACCTGGCTTCTCCTGCTGTGTCAGAACATCTCCTTTTGTGGATATTCGGGGCACAATTTTCAAATGGACAGAGAGATGGACAGATGGATGAAGATCTTGACAGTCTGTGCTGAGGCACTCACTCTGGGGGGGAGGGTGGGAGGTCCTGCCATGAGCTTTTGATACAATAGAGGGTGATTCTCAAAAGCTTTCCCTGTTGGATTCCTTCGAGTAACAAGCTCCCCTGGTGAACTTAAAGATATAATTAAAATTCCTTAAAATTTTATTTCCATACCTATTTTTAAGAAGGTCTGTGCAGGGTAAATCAAAATATGCATGCCTGCAGATGTCTGCCTTTGTCATTAGAAGAATGGAAGGCACGGCATGTTTAATGTTAATATTGTCAGATTATTTGCACCCCTCCAAAGCCTCCTACGAAGTCTCTTAAGGGAATCATTCCCTGGAGAGCTTCTCTTCTTTGCAGTAGACAAATCTGCTCCAATGGAGCCACATCCCTGGGTAGAGATCAGCCTTGCATTCACTTTTGACTATCCCAGCCCCAAAGCTATCTTGGCCCTCCTTGATCCATCTTTCCCGGGTCTCCTTTATATGTTACTTTCCATCTTCTTTCCACGTCCATATTAATTCGATGACACTTTGTAAGTCAGAGTTACTTGTTTGTCATGCTTGTTAACTGCTTATTCTCTGCCAGGTGTGCTATCACAGGAGGTACCAGAGCAGCTACTTTGCAGAATTGCTTCTTCCAAATCTCTACCTTTAAGGGTGGATAAGGAGGCTCACTGGCCTTTGAGACCTGAAACGCTCAGATGGTGACAAGGGAACTGGAAGTAGCTTAGTATATCCAGAGCATGTAGCAGGCCAAGGAAAGTTCAGGAATTAATGCAGAATATTGGATTTGGGATATGGAGAGGGTTGCAGTATTCCAGGGACCTAGAATTTCTTTCCAGAGGTATTAGGGAGTTATGAATGGATTTCATGGACAACTGTTGCTTTGGGGTAAGAACACCATTTGAGGATTGGTTAGAGGAAGGAAAAGTGTGAGAAGAAGAATGTTGAGAACTAATCATATCCCATGGGGATTTATTATTGCTTGTATGTGGAATAGAAAGTAAAAGGAATTGTCTAGCCTAATCCCCGAGGGTGACTGAAGATGGTACTGCATTTAATTTAAAATGAGTGAAAGGGAACAGGAGAGTGGGATAGTTGTACAGTTTGGACTTGAACCAATTAAGATGCGTTGTAGTGTTCTGCCCATCCTGTGTTCTTGAGTCTCATCGTTTTTTGAGTACTACCTTTGTCTGTAATTAATCTTCCTCGATCCGTGTTCCTATCTCCATGTTTTGGGGGTAGGAGGCCCTCAAACTAGGGAACACATTGTAGGACAAACTGTCTTCCTGTTGGTATTCTTCTTCTTTTGTGTTCAATCTGTGTTAATAGGGATAAAAAGAATGAGTCAAAAAAACTACATGTTCCCATATTCATCAGGGCTTTCAGTATATAAGGGAAGAAAAATGTGCCAACATTGGCTTTGGGGACCTTGATCTTGTCTCAGTACTGGGCCACTTTGCCTTTTTTTTTTTCCTTACCATTTGATAGAAGTTGTTTTCTCAGCTCAGGTATTTTTTCCCTTTTTTCTCCCGAGCTGTATTTGAATCCTTGCTACTGCTGGAGCTAGTTTCATAAGCGTTTGTAAAGTTCACAGATGCTGATGGGTAGGAGGACGAACTATTGTCCAATGTGGCATTGGTATCAAGGGCTTTGCATCTGTGATGATGCAGTGGTAATGGGGCTTTTGGAACACCAGCGAATGGAAGGCTGAGAATTTTGATGAAGCCTTTTTGGAGGGCTTTTTTGTAACATCTGTGAAAAAATTAAATGTTGATAGTCTTTCCTCCAGCGCTTCTTCTTTTAGGGACTTATATTTTAGATACACTTGTGCATGTCCCCAAGTGGCACTGTGTTGAGCAATTTAAATGACCATCAGGAGGGATTTGGGTACTTATAGTACATTCTTATGGTGAAACACTTACCTAACAGCCACCAAAACAAAGTAGGTCGAGCTAGAGGAGGAGTTAAGATAATATGGATAAAATGGTCCTGTTCATGAATACAGTTGAGAATTTTGGAACTGGCTACCAAAGTTAATTGTGGGGGTATTACTGAGAAGTGAGATGTATTGCATCTTTACATTCTTATTTCTAAAATTGTTCAATATTTTATGAAAGTATATCAAGAATCAAGTTTCTTATTACCAATATATCCATAATATGAAAACATGTATATATATTATTTTAAAAAATACATAATATATTTCATTTTATTAATATATAAAATAAAGTATGTATTTATAGTGAAAAAAATTTTAGTTGTACATGGACACAAAACATTTATTTATATGTGGTGTTGAGGATCGAATCCAGTGCCTCACACATGCTAGGCAAGCACTCTACCACTGAGCTACAACCCCAGCCCCCATGTATTTGTGTGTGTAAAATGCATATATTTTTTTGGGGGGGGGTACCAGGGATTGAACCCAGAGGCACTTATCTTCTGAGCCACATCCCCAGGCCTTTTAAAATGTTTTTATTTTGTAAAAGGATCTCACTTAATTGCAGAGGGCCTTTTTTAGGGTTAGGGCTAGCTTTGAATTGTCAGTCCTTCTGCCTCCCAAGCCCCTGGGATTACAGGTGTGCGCCCCTGTGCCCAGCTTAAGAGGGAAGCCAGAGGGAAAGCAAAAGCCTTTTTCTCTCTTTAATTGGCTGTATCTAGTTTTTTTTTTTTTTTTTTAAGGTGGATGTTTTCACTGGCAATTCAAATTTTATAAAATGCTGATACAAACCATGCAGAAATTAATGAACTGATATTGACTCAGTGTGAAAATGAACATGGAGATTTATTGGGCAAAGAAGTAAATATTGACCCAGGCAGAGATAAGGTCAATATTTACTTTGACATTACATAAATCCTTATATTCATTAATCTATAAGTTTAGTGGATCTACAGAAGGCACACAGAGAGTTATATCTAAGTATATATTTTTCATATCTGTGATGGATCAAAGTCAAACATCTTTCTTTTTTTTTCCTGGTTGTAAATTTGAAATGATGATTTTTCTCTCATCTTTGAAACTGAGTTCTTTGGGAGAGGCCTGGAGGAAGTGTGGCGGGGGGGAGGATGTGATTAATTTAAATGTTGGGAGGGAAAGTATACCTGGCCCACTACGTGCCTAACAGATTCCCAAATGCTGTGTGATGTCCTTAAAGGCTGCAGGTCTTACTTTGTAACCTGACAAAATGTACTCGTTTATTGTATCTGATTTGGTTCACAAAGCCCACTTTCTGCTGATATAAAACAAAGGAAAATTTTGTCTTTCCCTCCAGATATTGTTAAGCTACCTTTTGTAGAATTTTCTTTTGACAAATAAAATATCATTGGTATGTGTCATGTTGGGTACCACTTTGTTAGTCCTTGTTGAAATTATTAAGTTGAAGTCTTCCTACATTTCCTGGCAAGGTAGTCTTGGTGGTAGTGTAACAAGTTAAGGGAGGGCCAGCCATAGTGACACACGTTTTTAATCCCAGAAACTTGGGAGGCTGAGATAGTAGGTTCCCAAGTCTGCGGCCAGCCTTAGCAACTTATTGAGACCTTGTCTCAAATACAATGGAAGGGGCCTGAGAATGTGACTCAGGGTGAGTGCTTGCCTAGTACTGCCACAAATAAACAAAATAAATAAAATTATGGGGGAGCTTTTTTACTGGATTGTGAACTTTTAATATTGCTAGAATGTAGCTGGATTTAAGCATCTAATGTATGCATAAATTTTTTTCTTCTATTTCAATGCAGAAACTAATTTAATCACAAGGTTAAGTTACTGGGATTAAAAATGTGTCTTACGTGGTCTGTTCATCTGTTGAGTTAGTCAGTTATCTGTTACTGTGACAAAAGGCCCAAGCCAATCAACTTACAAGGAGAAAGGTTAATTTGGTGCATAGTTTCAGAGATTCCTCTGTTGTTCTGGGCCCATGAGTAGACATTGTATCTTGGTGGTGGTGAGTGGTAAAGGAAGTTTCTTACCTCATAGTAGCTGGGAAGCCATTGAGAGGGTCTAGTATTCCATTCATTGGCACTCCCTTAATGAGATAACTTCTTCCCAATAGATCCCAACTTCTTCCCAATAGATCCATCCATCCATCCATTCATTCATCCATCCATCCATCCATCTGTCTTTTGATGATGATCAAACCCAGGGCCTTAAATTTGCTAGGCAAGCACTCTACCACAGAGCTGTATTCTCAGCCCTTAGACCCTCTTCTTTTAAAGGTTTTACCTGCTTACAGCAATGTCACAGGTTAGTGACCAAGCCTTTAATACATCAGCCTTTTGGGGTGTTCAAGATCAAAACCATAGCACCTGGAGTCTTCTTTGAGTGACAGTGCTATGCTTCAGGGGTTTGTTGACTGATTCTAAAATGTTCCTCACCTTTACCTCTCATCCGGTGATACTCTTTTATGACCAAACCTATTTGAGATCAGCAGCCTTCAGACTTGTATATTTGGGTTAATTTTCATGCTGTTAAAACAGAAATGTTTCTTTTAATTTAAACCCCATTTCCTATTACATAACAAAGACCTATAGATAAAAAAGAAAAAAAAACTCAACAGTAGTATGCACGTAGTTTAGAATCTTCCCTTTTTGTGAAATACTTGGTAGTAACTTTTGAAATACTCACTTTTCATTAATTCTTCTCTACCATATATTTTCACTAACTTTAACATTGGATGTGACTATTGTGCTACAAGGATTTGACATAATAAATGTGATACAGTCATTTCTTCTTGTAAGGATTTTTAATCAAAGAGAAACTCTGGTAGGGATACATCTTTAGCACCTTGTGATTACTTGCTAATAGCTCTTTCCACCAAAAAGCAATTGGACTGGCTCAGAGTCTTTAGCAGGGAGAGGATGTGAAATCTTGACCATTTGCATTGCATCATTTCCTGGTACTCCTTCTATTTAGCAAGCCCTGCTAGTTTTCCATTTTGGGTGTGCTCTGTTTCCTATTAAAGTCTAGTTAAGACTTTATTAAAAGTGGGCCATTTTAAAGACAACATCTATCTAAACAGTTGTGCAGCTGGTATTCTAGTTGGGTAGGCATAGGTTTTCTTCTGTGGAAAATCTTCTCAGCATCTTGGAAGGACTTGGGAAAGCCACCTGTTTCCTGCCATGCAATCCAACTGGTTTGCAATATAAAAAAATACAAAGGGTATGGAGATTCCTTGAATTGGTTTACAAATTAAGGAAAATATTTAGTGTTCTGATTCAGAAACCACAGCTCATTGTAAGTCCTGGCTCTAGTATGTGTAAATAGGGAATAGTTACAAATCTTAACAGTTTACATGTGACCCCCTCCCTTCTGAATTGCTGCTCTGCCACTGCTCAAGAAAACTGCTTCCTCTATGGTGGGGGTCTCCTCAGGGTCCTGTAGTGGATGCCCACAGGCATCCCCACCACCCACCCCAAACCTCTGGTTCCTCAAATGTTTTAAATGTCATCCCTGCATGTCACGATGGAGGGAATTTCAGCGAGCAATAGGTTGAGGGTCCTGGATGTGTTTCTAACCCTGTCCTCCACATCTGGGCTTGAGATTGTCCAGGAAGTTGGGCAGGCCCTGGATACAGGTTTCTTGTACATGTTGCTTCACATTCTCCCAGTTTGCAGGCCATTCCCTGGGAGGAAAAAATAAGCTCCTTTGGAAGCTGTGTGAAACTTTGCTGCTCCCAAAGGTACAATTTAGTAGCTCTGCTGGTTATCACTGGCACTTTTCTCTGTCCCATCCCTTCCTGTAGTTCCAAACGTCAGGATATTGTTCTTCCTTTGAGCAGGATGTATGTGCCATTAGTACAATCAATATCGATTGGCTATTGAGAAATTTTTAACAGGGAAATGAAACACAAACCTCTGCTGAACTGCTCAACTCACATCTGTTAAGGATGAGCAAAGCCATTTTGGGGCTTGTTTCTGCTTCTGCAGCTCACAGTGCTAATGGGGGGTACTCTTTTCTCACTGTTGTTAAGTACATAGTCCCCACTCTCCTCTTGGGGAGTAGTTTTGACACTTTTTGAAGATCCTGTGGCTTTTATGTTCTTACACCACCTCCTAATTAGCTGTCTTATAAAAGCCTCTTCATGTACAGATTGCCCTTGTTCACACCATCCACTAGGGTGTGAAGAGGAAGTTTCCACACTCAAAGCCAATTGGGCCGCTCACCTGCTGTGCCAGGAAGAACTAGTCGAGGTTTCACTTCCCTTTTGTCACTTGAGTACACTGTCGCTGGCAACACCACCAGGATTTTTTTTTTCTCCTAAAATCTCACAGAAGTCATTTCCAAGAGCAGGTTCTGAAAAAATAACCCTGACAGATATGGCTTTGTTATCTCACATGTCACAAGGAAACTCTGGGCCACCTCTTTATCCTGACTCTGTCATCTGTAAGGTACACTGTCGTCTTCTGGATACTTGGCCCTGCTTTCGCAGATATGCTTGGTCTTTAGGATCACTTGGCTTTAGGAGTTCTAGAAGTTAAGTAGGTGACTTATCAAGTCCAGTGATAGAAAAGTGTCCCTTTCTTGGTTTTAATTTAAAAGCAAGTAATAAGCATTCTGCCCCCTGTGGAGTCAACCCATTGGCCAGACCTGCTCAGGCTAAACTATACCAGTTTCTGTCAAGAAGAAGGAGATTAGCATGACTGGCTTAGGCTGGTCAGGACTTAACTCCAAAGTCAGAGTAAATGGCTATTGGATAAATACCCTCTGGTTGCTGATACACTTGGCAACTTTTCCAGGTCTTTAAGGTTAGGCAACCCAACAGGGCTTCAGAATGAAGGAAGTTATAAATAAAGAAGCTTGTTTACTTTAGAAATAGAAATTTGATTTCAGAAGGCTGACCTCCTCATTGCAAATAATTTAAATCAAATCTCTGAATTTGGAGTGCTTTATACTGTTCAAGTTTCTCTGTCTACTTATGTAGCCAGGGGTCATATAGGTTGCTATCAAAATTTAAACTAATTAAAGTGAAATGAAATTTAAAATCCAGTTCTCCAGTCACACTGGGCACATTTCAAGTGGCTACCCGACTGCCCAGCCCAGGTGTAGAATGTTTTCATCCTTGCAGAAAGTTCTGTTGGACAGTGCCCTTCAGAGGATGTAGAAATTACAGAGGAGCCAGTAGGTAAACAGTTACTGAGCACTGACTCAGTCCCAGGCACTGGGCTGGTGTGCTGTTTCTTGTTTTTTCTTTTTTGAGACGGTTCTCTTTATGTTGTCCAGCCTGTTCTGCGACAACCTTGTGAGTAGCTGGGGCTTCAGGCACGGGTCACCACTCCCTGGCACTCTGTCTAAATTGATGTTCCTATCAATCCCCAGAGCTGTGCTCTTTTTGAGGAAGGGAAAGTGGCTTCTTGGGGAGCAAGTGAGAAGCCTCCCACCAACTGTCCACTCTACCTTCCCAATCACCAAGACTGAATTTGGGGAGTAGAACATTCTGCTCAATGGAAAGCATGAGGTCCAGATGTTGCTTTGTGATCTTCCCGAAAAGCTTGCAAAATGCCCCAAGTATGCAAACTTCTAAGATCAGGGTGGCCCATGTTGACCCCCCACCCCCCTTTGTGGGACTCAAGAAGTGAGGCTAAATTATAGCTCCTGTGCATCATTTTCACCAAGGTTCTCCATCTTGGGCTAAATAAATCAGCAACTTAACAGGAAGTAGGGTGTTTTGGGGGATGGCAGTTTCTCTTGCCCATCTTCATTCATTGAGTCATTCACTGAGAAAGTATTATGAGGCACTGGCCAGGTGGCCAGCTGAGTTCTAAACACGAGATGGCAACAAAGAACATAACATGAATTCCATTTCTACCTGGTGGATATGGACATTGAAAAATACACAAAATTAATGTGCAGTCTCCTCACATAGTGCTTGAAGTAAGTCAGGTCATCCTATAGAGACTGGCAGAGGCCAGCAAGGTGCTCTTGTAACCTGGAGAGATCTCTTTAATGAGAGCAAACACCTAAATGTAATGAGGGACTGAGCCCTCTTATGCATCCCATGGGGTGGGCATCCCAGGCTAAGGGAAGGGGGACAGACACTGTGACCTTGGAAAGATTAAATTTGTTTAAGTTTAGTTAGGCCTCATTCTGGAACCCTCTGTCTCTGGAGTTTGATTGAGCAAAAAGTTTTATTTTGTGCTGGAGAAGTAGTTCTCAATTAGGGACTATTTTATCCCCTCTGGTAACAAACTTTTTTTGTGTGTGTAGGAGGTGCATACTGGGGATTGAACCCAGGGGTCTCTTGCCACACAGATACACTGCCAGTCCTTTATATTTTACATTTTGAGGCAGGGTCTCACCAAGTTGCTGAGGATGACTTGAACTTGCAATCCTTCTGCCTAAGCCTCCTGAGTTACTAGAATTACAGTCATGCTTTATTGAGGCCGGCCCCTGAAAATATATATATATATATTTTTTGGTTGTGACAATTGGGGGTAACTGAATAGGTAACTGTTATTTTGTGGTAGAGGCACAAAATCCTATTCAGCATCTTGAGATTCATAGAACGGTCCTTGTTCGAAAGAATTATGTGGTCTCAAATGCCTAGAGTCCCAGGGTTGAGGAATCCTGGTCTAGAAGCCCACCAGAATTCATCCCTTCTGTGCACTTGGTCATCATGATGTTGTGAGAGTTAAACATTGACTAACCAGTTATTGACCCAGATTTTTCCTTGAGTGAGTGTTGTGTGGCAAGAGCAGAGCAGACTATATTGTGCAGGAGGGCTGATGCATTACAGTAGCAAGTGAGTGGCCTGGGATTCAGTCCAGTCTCTGGAGAATGGAGAATCCAAATGGAAAGTTGATAAGCTGAATATTGCAAAAGTCACTGCATGAAACCATCATGGCATGAATCACACTTCTGATCACCATGAGAATCCTTCATCTCCTGTCACGTGGAGGTGACAAAGGATGGTAGTGGTGAGATTGCTTTTATCATTGTTGTGTTATTTTTGAGATCCCTGATGACTACTCATGTACCAACTCTTTGATCTAAGAGGCTGTTAGAAAATAATATCCATTTTAGTATCACTAACCATGAAGGACCCTAAAGAATCAGCTTACCATTTCATTGCAGTACCATGAGATAATTTATAGTCATCCAGTGGTAAACCTTGACAAGTCACTTCAAGGTTTCGAGAGGAATAGCACTTCTTAAAGGATGTCTTTAACAAAGGGGGTGCATTGGAAAATAGAGCTATGAATGGTGATTGACAGATCATTTTTTTTGGGGGGGTCATGTGCCACCACCTTAATATTTGATGAGTTCCATAAATGTAGTAATGGCCACAGATTCCTCTGAAAATCAAGTTTTCAACTTTGTGTCCAGGTTAGACCAAAATTGCATCTTGCTGGGGTTTAAAGGCAAGTCTGTTTATCTCTTCCTTTTTTAGTGCCTTAACTTTCCACAGCGCAGATTGGTCGTCATTGCCAGCCCTCTTGTACATGTGTGATTTTAAAGATGGATTCATCTGGTCACTGTTCCCGGAAGCTCAGAGTCTCTTTTCTTCTGAACGTGAAATTTTATTATCAGTGATAGCCACTGAAGGTCAAACATACCAAGACCAAATATGTTTATCATGCTGTTAATAGATAGACCCATAGGTCTATCTATTTCCAAGAGCTTGACAATGTATAAGATCATTCATATACCAGGGCCACCCAGAAATACACACAATACACACACACACACACACACACACACACACACACACACACACACACAGAAACCACATACTTAATTGGAAGGATAGTATTATACCCAAGGATTGACATGTCATCTTTAATTGTCTGTAGATGTGTTATTCTAGCTCTCTCTGTTCCTGCAGTTAAAAGCTGAAATCTGGAAAATTGATGATGAAGGTTATAGGAGATGCATCTTTCTCATGCTCTGGATTTTTTCCCAATCCAAAAATTATGGGACAATTTAGTTTGTGCAGTCGATACTGTTAAGGAGACTTCATTTTTTGGAGACATTTTTACTTTTAAGTTTCTCCTTTAGATTTTGAGTCTAACATCCCTGATTGATACTGCATTTTTCAGGTCTCCATCTATATAGAAAAGGGTTAGGTTTGGGATATCCCATTTCTCTGATAGAAATAAAGACTGCATTTTCAAAAGGAAAGATGGTGGCTGGGGTTGTGGCTCTGTGGTAGAGTTCTTGCCTAGCATGTATGAGGACCCTGGTTCAATCCCCAGCACTGTCCTTCACCTCCACTAAGAGGAAAACACTTGCTTATCAAAACTGTAGTGTTCAACATCATTAGTATATAAAAACATTTTTTAATTTAAATGCTAATAAAATAGCCAAAGATTATTAAAGCTTGCTATTTCAAAGCAAAAAGAATCACCACACTTCATTTCTTAAGTGTTAATTTTTTAGTGGTCTGAGAGCTATCTCATGTTATTTTATTTTGCTTATATTTCCTATTTGCTTATTTAAATACATGGTGATTTTCTTGTACTAAATTATTTTTTTAAAATTCTCCTCACACAGATGATTCTAAAATGTATAAGATTCCTATGTAAATAATTTTTCTTACGTTGGTTTCCAATGAGTTCTGCCATTTGTAGAATGCTTTACAAAATATTAAGAGCATTTGTAGTGTTCTTTAGTATTAATTACATGATACTTAGGTATTCTATTTTTAATTAGGTAAAGCTTTGATAGAAAAAGTGGAACACACACACATTTTCACTGTTCAAAGACGCTTTAGTGTATTGTGGAATACTTAAAATGGGAGTAAAAAGGAATATTTGATACTTTATTTCTCTTCTCATTACAGAAAAGAATAGATTTATGTGTCAGGACAGGCAATATGATAATTAGAAATATATTAATTGATTTTAGATTTTTGTCTGTAAAATAGTAGTCATAAATACAGTTACTAGAATCCATGTTTATGGTCTTGGAATTTGATTGAGACAGAGAGTTATTCATCAAAAAAGCCACCAGTCTCACCATTTATCACAACTGATCATGAATTTATATCTCTGCAACTCACAGGTGTGATGTATGTCTTCTTTTGGTAGGGACATTTATGACAGGAATTAATTTTAGACATTGGGAGACTTTTACAGGCATTTTAACTGTTGAGCCACCTAGATTTCAATAATTTCATTGGTTTCTTGGCATTCGTCTCCAGGAGGAGAGTCCTCTATACAAAACAGATATCATTAGTGCAGAATTGAGTCCTTCTCTGATGACCCGCCCTGCACTACTGATTCTATGTGGAAGTTTCTGGCAAGGAGCTGGGTACAGGTGGTTGGTTGCTCAGGGTGATTTCCCCAGGTCTGCACCTGAAAGATTAGTGGAGTTGGCTGTTAATAGGCCTTTCATGGAAGGAAGGTTTGGTGACCGAGGAAGATGAGGAAATGCTGAATAAAGACAGTAATGCTGCTTTCTTTATTGGAGGACATCTTGGCGCCTTTATCTGTACTCCTCATACAGAATTTGATGCTCTCCTTCACTGTGCACTTAGACATTCTTTTAAGAAAGAAAGGAGGGCTGGGGTTGTAGCTCAGTGGTAAAGTGCTTGCCTAGCATGTGTGTGTCACTGGTTTCAATTCTCAGCACCACATATAAATAAAATATAAAGGTCCATTGACAACTAAAAAAATATTAAAAAGAAAAGGAAATAAAGAAGAAAATGTGTGTGTGTTGTTTGTGTGTGTGTTCAAGTGTGCAGCAGGTGGGAGGTAAGAGGTTGATTCTCCTGAGCTGGGTCAATGTCTGCTTTCATTAGTGAATTCCCAACAGCTCAAAATTGTCCTACCCTTGAGGAGTGTGGTGACCAGGAAATTTCAGTCTGAAAAGATGAGTTTCCAGTGATTCCCACACTTAGCATAAAGAAGCTATAGGCAAGACTATGCCAGTGTACATCAGAAATGTTTTCCTCTTTTATTTGTTTGAAATGGAGCATTTGTATATTAAAGAATTCCTTGGGGGGTGAGACGCTGTTTAGTTTAATGTGATGAAAATCTGTGTTTAAATCACTATAAATGAAAACATTTACTCAAAATGACTATATTCAAATTTATGGACATATTTTTATGTATTCTCTTCCTTAAGAGTGTGATGATGTATGAGAGTTTTATTTCATATTGATTTTGGGGATCATAAAATCATCACCCCAAATGACTAGCTGAAAGGAATAATTCACCCCCGCACCCAGTTGAATTTCTGATAACTAGAAATTAAAGACTTTAGTGAAGCTAGACCATGTGTGATTGGCTCTTAGTGGTGAGGGTCCCAAGGAAGATTAAGTTTGGAAATTTAATTTTCCTAGGGAAGAAATAGACTTGCAGATTATTATAGAGGAAGAATACAGTAATGTGATTCTCTAATTTGTCCTTTCATTCTTTGTGACTGTGAAGAGTAGCACTTGCCTCCGTTGGGAAAAGTGTGTCTGTTGCCCCATGTCCCTCAGAGAGATAGGGGCAGAATCCCTCTTGGTGGAGAATCACAGGTATGAAATGCTAAGGGGTAACAATGACACAGGATAGTGTAGAATTTCTAACTGGTCAATGTAGCCATGATGTTTGACCTCCCAAGTTTTTGGAGATAATTGTAAAAAGCTCTTATTACATGTGGGCCAATTTTAACCCTTTCTTATCATTTGTCACAGCAAACGAGGTAGGTTGGTTTTTATTTCACTTTAATTTGTGCTATGTCAGCCGTGGGAAGCTTGGGTGAGGTGGATTATAGTTTAGATGGAAAAAAACTTTCAGGTCAGAGGTGTCAGTCTGTGTAATTATCATTTGAGTTTAATATTGTGGGATGAGTGAGTGGATGTGTTTTTCGACATTGGCTATGTTAGCAGGATTGTAGTTGATGGAATTTCTTCCCATTTATGGAAGAAATCTAATATTAATATTATAATATAATTAATATTACAATATAATTAATATCACAATATAGTTAATATTACAATATAATATTACAATATAATTGATATTAACATTACAATCCTGTTTTTTTAAACTATTTGAGTATGTTAGATGGCAGAATATGCATTTATATATACACGTGTGTATATGATATCCAGCTATGTGTGTGTGTATGTGTGTGTGTTTGTGTGTGTATACATACATTTGTTTTTTGTGGAGATTGGGGCTTATTAGTTTAATGATTTTCTTAAGTTTGCATAAATGTTCCCTGCCTCCCACATTTAATCTGTTTTCTTTCAAATCATCTCTAATATCGGGAGGAGTGGCTTCTCGATAAAGAGTTGGAAATGAACTGTGACTGGAGATATACTTTTAAAAATGGAAATTGCATTTGTCTGGGTTAGAATTTTATCTGGAATTATAACTTAAGAGCTCTTAAATTTATTTTCAAATTCTTATCTATCTCTTTTATCTCTCTCTTTCTCTCTTTTTTGTACTGGGGATTGAACCCAGGGGCACTTAAACACTGAGATACATCCTCAGCCCTGTTTTTGTAAATTTTTTTTAGAGACAGGGTCTCAATGAGTTTGTTACAGCCTCACCAAGTTGCTGAGGCTGGCTTTGAACTCCAGATTCTCCTGCCTCACCCTCCTGAGCTGCTGGGATTACAGGGATGGGCCAACATGACTGGCTCAAATTCCTATCTTAATGCAATCAAAAGTTAGCTGTTTCAGGGCACAAGGAAAGCTTCCCCCCCCTTGTCACAAACTCTTCTTTGTCTGCCAAGGGGTGCTACCCCCTCCCCACCTGGGCATGGCTAGGGGTGCCCTTTGTCAATAATCTTTACTTAGGATCTTTTTGGTGTTCTGGGTCTAAAATGATGTCTGGCACAATTTCTGCTTTCTCCCTTTCTTTCCCTCTGGTGCAGATAAAGTCTGTCTTCTTCTGGCCCCAGATTGTATTCTAGCTCGGCTCCATCTCGCCATTGCTATGGTTGCTTCTGATTCTTCTGGACATTTTTCATTTGGGAGAGTTTGGCAGGTGGGGAGAGTTGAATTCAATGAAAAGAAATTGAACTCTTACCTGTTTTACACTAAGCAATGCCTTTAAAAATAAAAGAAAAAGAAAAGAACAAAGAAAATACAATGCATTATAATGAAGCTTTGGCAGTTTCTCATAATGAAGCTTTTAGTTTCTGTAATGTGGAGTTGAGTTCAGAAAAATCTGCCAAACCTCTTGCTCTTTGTGCAGCTTATGTTTATTCTGGCTTCTAATGAGACAGAAACAAGGGGCTGCAGAAACTTGAGAGCTTTCTTTTTAGTTATTTTTGTCGTTTAAAAAAAAATCTCTGAAAAGAGTAAAAAATGTGCATTAATTTTATATTTCAGTAGTTATTTGAGTTTCCTTTAAACCTCATAAGCTGAGCATTCCATGTGACTTCTGTCTGTGTGTTAACTCACATTTAAAGATCATTAACATGCTTGGGCTCATTACTAGAATCCTTTGGCATCCTCATAACTTGTTTTTACAGTTTAATTGCTGCAGAGTTGAGATATACAGCCAATACCAAAAATAATTATTATGCCTCCACATCTCGTATTTCCTCTCTCAGTTTAATGGGTTTCATTGTGTTGTCTTTGTTTAGAGTAATTCTCCTTCTGGACCCCAGTAGACTGGAGGCAACTTGAGCAGGTGGGGGGTTGTGATGGCCTCTGAACCATCTTGAAGTTCCCTCTTTCCAGCTTCTCACCAGGACCCATCAGGGAAGAACCAGGATTTGCCTGAAGATTACACAATTGAAAGAGGGCGAGGAAGATAAGTAGGGAGGAGAGAAGTGTTTCCTCCATCAGAATCTATGAAGCACATCTGGAGTGTTTTGTGGGAGTTGGGGAAAGCTTCTGTTTTATTTCTGACCATCATTAGTGATAGGATTATCAAAATGAATTACAAATATGCTTCAGCATTACATCACTTCTTTTGCATAATGCCTGATTCTTGGATCTTTAATTTTTCCCCTTTTTTGGGGGGGAGGGAATACTAGGGATTGAACTCAGGGGCACTGGACCACTGAGCCCCATCTCCAACCCTATTTTGTATTTTATTTAGAGACAGGGTCTCACTGAATTGCTTAGGGTCTTGCCATTGCTGAGGCTGGCTTTGAACTCACAATCCTCCTGCCTTAGTCTCCTGAGATGCTGGATTTACATTTCTTTATATTTTATAAATAACATGCTTCATTTAATGAATTAATCAGTGGAATAATGGTTGATGAAATTGGCCATCCCCTCCTCTCATCCTGCCTTCTTGGGATAGCCATTCTAATGTTGGTTCATGCATACCATAGAGCATGCTCCCTCCCTCCCTCCCTCCCTCCCTCCCTTCCTTCCTTCCTTCCTTCCTTCCTTCCTTCCTTCCTTCCTTCCTTCCTTCCTTCCTTCCTTCCTTCCTTCTTATTTGTTCTTTGATAGCATCATTCTCATATCCATAGAATCTGTAGTCATCTGAGTCAATACATAAAACAATCCTTTTGAAAAAAATAACTCTGAATATTTCCTCTTGATAGACATTTAATTGTCCATAATTCTTGGATATTTCCAAAACTCTGCAGTGTGCACTCTCACACACTTTATTTATTTATTGTTTGATTGATTGCCATTGATGGAGAAATGGTCAAAATGAGATTCCTGCATTAAAACATGTTGCTTTCTCCCCTGCCATTCAGTATTGGGCTTTTCGGATTTGATGATTTTCTCCATCAGAGAATGGGAGGAATGAATGAATGGTACAACTAATATTAGACTAAAAATGGGAGAATTGATCAACCATGAAGGAATTGCTTTTATAGGCAAAGGTAACATTTTAAATATCACATGTTGGTGTGCCGAGTTTAAAATCAAAACACACAGGTGTGTGTCTTATAAAGAAGAGAAGCCAGGCTGGTGTTAGAGGGCTGGGAGGTTTATCTTTGAGGGACTTGGTTGTACCCCATAAACTCTTCAGAAGGGTATCTGACAGATGTAGTCAGCCATGGAAATTTTTCAGAAGAAACTGACAAAGACTCTGTAGTTACAATTAACTAATTAACTAGAGAGATAGGAGATAGGGTTTTTACGAGAGAGAAAATTCGAGAATTGGAAGAGATCCTCTGGTTTGTTGCGTGTCTTATATGTTATTCATCTTTTTTAAAACATTTTTTTACTTGAACTGAAGGAAACAAGGGAGCAAGAGGAAAGATTAATACATAACTCATGACCAGTGAAAGCAAGGTAATAAAAAACTTCAGTTTGATGGGGGAGGAAGTGGTAGAAAGTTCTAGGGATGCTGTGGATTTGAAAAAATACAATACCATTTGAGTAAAATGAGAGGCTTTTGGGATCAAAGACAGTTATTGGATAAATAATTTATGGCTTTGTGTAAATGTATTTGAGGTGAATAATGTCTTTTAATATTTTCCGGCATTCTTAAGACAAAGATGTGGAAAAGTAAGACTCATAGAATCAAGAAACCTGCCCAACTATCGCTACTTTGGCTGAGAGCATTTAGAAGGGCTTAGCACATAATGTGTGCTTAGAAGGAAAAAAAAAATTAGTTTGAGAAGGAAGGTTTTATAAAAGCAAAATCCAAAGCCAGAAAAATAACTTGAGCTGGGCACAGTGGCACAGGCCTGTAATCCCAGTAGCTCAGGAAGCCGAGGCAGGAGGTTCTCAAGTTCAAAGCCAGCCTCAGCAACTTAGCAAGGCCCTGAGCAACTTTCTCTATATAAAACATTAAAAAAAAAAAAAAGACCGGGAATGTGACTCAGTGATAGAGTACCCTGGCTTTCAATCCCATGTTTAAAAAAACCCAAAAAACTCAAAGGTCAAGTGCAAATGAGTTTGGTTCCTAGAAATCCCTGAAGTATGAGACATTCATGCTAATCTTGCCAGTGTGTTGGGAAAGTGTACCTGGGCTTAGGTTGTGTGGTTAAGTGTTTATGTGCTTTGGCTAATCACTTTTGCTGATGATTGTATTAATACTCCATTTAAAGCTTCTTCACTGGCACTTAAACATTTGGCTTCTACCTAAGTAATGTGATAGCGAGGACTGGAACTATTGCATAAGAGTCCAGATGGGTTATGAAGTCCAGAGTGACACCTGAGGATGGACAGGCTCTGGGATGCTGGCAGCCTAGATTCAATGCAAATCTGGTCATTTCTGCCTTATTTTCCGATTATAAGGCTTGATATATCTCGACTACTCTCCTGGGAGATTCAAAGTTAAAATCATTGTTTTATAATTAGGCAGTGTTAAAATCGTTGTCAATTATAATAGAGTCAGCATAAAAGATGTGTTTTCTGGCTCTGTACTCACAGGCAGAGGGAAGTGAAGGATGCTTGCTGGCTGGTTTCTCTGCCTCACTCCCCACCCACAGGTGGCTGTTGAGTTGCTTCTCAATTTATTAAGAAAACAGAGCCCTAAAAGGGTTTTTGGTTGAAACAAGGTTAAAATGGGTGACCAAGTGACCCAGGGATTGCATAATGTCAGACTTGTCCTCAAAATGGAGCATCTATTCTTTAGTCAATGTCCACTCTGTACAATTCCAAATTAAACCCCTTTCTTGGGCCTTCTCTAGTTTCAACGCCAGCAGAAGAATGGTGTTCCCCACTCCCAGTTAACATGGTTGATTAGTTTGTGATCCCGTGACATTTTATTTCTTAATGTTCTTTCAACATTTTCAAACTTGCAAGACGCTAGCAAACCTCGCAAAGAACCGTGCCTGCCTTCCCTGCTGATGACGAGTCTTGTGTCTTTAGTACTGCTAAAATAATGTTGCCTGAAAAATATGTTCCTCAGAATAGAAATCTCACTTTTTATCCTTTAGAGGATAGTAAAAATAGTCTTATCAAATGCTCAACCATCTTAAAAATAGCTTCACATCATAGCTCATTGCTGTCCATGACAGACACTAAAGGTATAGGCTGAGAATTCGAGGTTCCGATACCATCTGTGGATTAGGTTGGGCTTACAACTTCATATCTTCAGATTTTTATCCCCCAGTCTGCATCATGGGGAGTGATGTAGAGCCTCAAAGTCACAATTCGCTCAGAGATTGGTATTGCTGGCCATCCCCAAAGTGTCCTGCCAGTGCTTTCTTGGCAGGGTTGTGAGCCACACAATGGATTTTACTTCATTAAAAGGTTGGATGATTTTTTCACCCCAAATTCTCATTATTACTGGGATTTTCAATTTAATTTCCTTGAACAGATCGTTATCAACACAGGTGTTTTCCCCTTCATTGCCAGGCATATTCAGGAATCCAAAGAAAACCCTTCATATTTATGAATCAGTTTGTGTCTTGCTCTTAAATTTTTTGAGAGTCCAGTTCCTCAGGCTCAGAAAATTTAAGTGGAGAGGTTACGATCCATACTGAACTAGGGAGATACCTTCTCTCCTAGGAATTTACAGGCTAGTATCTGTTATGGTTTGGGTGTGAGATGTCTCCCCAAAAGCTCATGTTACGAAATGCAAGAGTGCTTAGGGGTGAAAAGATTAGATTATGAGAGCTGTAATCTAATCATTAGATTAATCCATTTGATTGACTGATTTGAGTGCATTACTGGGTGGTAACTATAGGTAGACGGGGGCATGGTTAGAGGAAGCAGGTCACTGGTGGCATGGTCTTGGGGATTCTGTTTTCTGTTTCCTGGCTGCCAAGAGCTGAAAGCTTTTTTCCCACTGCTTCCCTCAGCCAAGATGCTCTTCCTCCCCTTGGGCCCAGAGCTATGAAGTTGGCCAATCATGGAATGAACCTCTGTCAGTGTGTACCCCAAATAAACTTTTCCTCTGCTCAGTTGTTCTTGTTTTAGGTATTTTGGTCACAAGTGACAAAAAGCTGAATAATACAGTAACCAGTTTCCTGCACAAGAAATTCTATCCTTTAACCAGAGCCTGTTGGAGACTGCCTGGTTGCAATGAACTGTAAACTCCTATTTTGCCACAATTTCTCTTGTACTTCATACTTGAGGACGAAAAATATTTGTCTCTTGAACATTCTTGATTTTTTTTTTCCTGCAGCTGAATCTTAACTTATATAGACTTTTTGAATCTTGGTTGGCTTCTTATTTTCTGTTAAAATCCTCCCTATCTTCAAGGAGTATCTCAAAAACTGTTTCCTTGCCTGAATGTTGCTAGAATTTTAAGTTTCACTCCATTCTCCATTTTGATTTAATAATTGCTTGTCCTCATAGCTTAGGAACTGGTTTTGTACTGAATTGTTGGTGACTTTTGACTAGTGTATGGTGCTTTGCATATAGGTGTGAGAAATTCTATTTTTTAAATACTGGGGATTGAACCTGGGGCACTTAGCCACTGAGCTACATCCCTGTTACTTTTTTATTTTTTTAAAAACAGCATCTCTTTGTGCTTCTAACGATGGCATGGAATTTGCAGTCCTCCTGCCTCAGCCTCCTAAATCCCTGGGAATTCAGGCATGTGTCACCACACCCAGCTCGTTTGTGAAATTCTTGAGGGTCAAGGTCTTACTCCTTGGAATCTCTGCTGGGCCTAATCTGGTGCGGCACATAGAAAAGTTCCTCAATATATGTTTGAAACATTTTTAAGTATCTCTGTGGAATGTTATAAATAACAGCTCTTCTACATCAATAACTAATAAAGTGTTTACTTGTGGGTTTATTGTATAAAGATCCATACCAACACTGGTCCAATAGAATTCTCTTTCATGAAGGAAATGTTCTATTCTATGCTAACACCATAGCCACTGGGCACGTATAATCATCAAGCACATTCAATATGGCTAGTGTAGCTGAGGAACTGAATCTACTTTCATTTAATTAACTTTAAATACCCACATGCTGCTAGTGGCTACCGTGTTAGTAAAGGCAGAGGAGTAAGCTTTTTCGATCTTGATCTTTTCCTGCTTTATTTCAGTAATCTTTATGAAGCACCTGTTAGGTGGCAATCCATTTTCTAAGCCCTGGGGATACTGAGAAGCATTCCAGGACTGGAGACATATTCATAGTACTGTAGAGGGACTGCCAAGATTTTATCGCTCCTTAATGTTAGACAGTAAATGTAGTGCTGTCAGGATGGACAGGCAGTTTGGGAGACATAGAAGAGACTGGTTTAAAGCCAAGGATTCTTTGTGGCGCAAACCTTGGAACTCAGGCCATGACAGGACAGGTCAAGGAGGTCTTCACAGAGAACAGTGAATACAGTTTACTGGCCATGGTGGCAAAGTCATTAGCTATAGGTTTATGAAACATGGCAAGTGGCAATCCAGTTACCTGTTTGTTTGGAAGAAAGTCTCCTGTAAAAGAGCATTGAATTGCTAATACTTTGCCCAGTACAAATACCTAAAATCCTATTAGTGCAGGATTTGACTCTCAGCCAAACACTTTTAAATATGCAGAGTTCCAACGATGTTATAGTTGGATCTCCAGTGTCTAGTGCAATACCTGTCACATCCAACTTACAAAGGAAATTTTCATTTACTTATTTCTATAGCAAATGCTTACTGGCCTGCTCATTAGCACCTCGGCTGTACTGGAGAATGTGACCCATTTGGTCCCTGCTGACATGACACACATCTCAGTGAGGCAGTCAGGCAAAGAAACTATTGGAACACTGTCAGCTTTGAGTCACTGTGACGTAAAGACCTGACAAGAACAACTTAGAGATGGAAAAGTTTATTTTGGCTCACAATTTCAGAGGTTCAGTCTATGGTTGGCTGACTCCAATGTTCTTGCTCCAAGGTGAGGCAGAGCATCATGGTGGAAGTGCATGGAGGGAAAAGTGGCTCAGCCCATAGCCACCAGGAAGGAAAGAGAGCTCAACTCACCAGGGACAAAATTATGAACCCTGAGCTCAGTACAAACATCTAAACCCAGTGACCTTATTAGTTCAGTTACACCCTACCTGCTTGTATAGTTACCACTCAGTTAATCCAGATGAGTGGATTAATCCACTGATAAGGCTGAAGCTCTCAAAATATAATCTTTTCACTCAAGTGAGCTTTTGGGGGACACCTCATATCTAAATCCTAACAAATGCATCAATGGATAAAACTCCTGTATTCTAGCCATAAAGGAAATGAATGGGTCTGTGATAGGTGGCAGCACTGGGAACTAGTTTTAGATGATGACCCACAGTCACGTGATCAATTAAGGGGAAAGAATTCCATGCAGAGGGGATGGCAAGTATAAAGTTTTGGCCGTGGTGGGGGAGGTCATTAGCTATAGGTTTGTGAAATATGGCAGGTGGCAATTAAGTGACCTGTTCTCCTCATCTTGGTTCTGAAGAAAGTCTCCTATAAAAGACAGAGCTCCGAAGTCCATGACTTTCCCAGTTCTGTGACTCTCAGCCAAATGCTATTAATTATTTAGGGTTTCCCCAAAAAGCTATATTTATCTGACAATTGCCACCACCGAGGCCATTGCTAAAACTTTTGGGGAAAGCACATGATGTGTTCCAGCATTTGATCGAAGACCTGGGAGGCTGAAGTGTGATGAAGTAGAGGGGAATAGTGGAAGATGATATCTGAGAAGGGAGAGGAGGAAGAAGGAAAGACCTAGGTCTTGCAGAGGACCTTGGAGGGAAGAAATTTCCAAAGTTGATAAACAGTTATTCAAGGTAAGGACCAGAGTTTGCATTTCTATCAAGGATGTTTGCACACATGGGCAACTCATTCTAAGGGAGGAAAGTTTGTAATGTTATACTTCATCTGACAAGTTACTGACCACTTCTTAGGGTTAGTCACATTGCTATTTTGAGGTACCCTCATTTTGGCCATAGTTTAAAATCCATTAGGAAACTTCAGAGTGCTACACACTCCTGGGAGTGCTTGAAGCTAAGTATGCTGGGGGGAACATTTGATGAATCCTTGGAAAGACAAAAGTGGAGGAGATAATGCTGCACAAGTAGGTTTTGACTCCACGTCTAATTTTAAGAGTTAGCCTCCCTGTGAGAGGCAGTAATTGGCCAGAAGAGTGTGATTGCTCCTAATTGCCTTCCTAATTACACATTGCCAGTGTTGGGGGCTGGAGGCCTGATGCTTGGCACTGTACATCATGGTTTACTTGTCCCAGGAGAGCTGAGACTAAAATATCTCCCAAAGAGGAGTCTATTTTTACAACTCTTTGGCCATTGAAAAGGTAGGTCGAGATTGAGAAATGGAGGTTACATAAATATTATTTTGTTCATATGCACGATCCAGCTCTGAGAGGAAACGTCCCATCAAACCTTCTGGCATTAGGCATGGGGACTTCTCTTTTTTTAGCCCTTGCTCACGGTCACTAGGGTATACCCAAAGTCCATATAGAATATATTCTGTTACTTCCTTACCCATCTTTTCATTTCACTATCTTTCTTGTGCATGCTGATCTGTTCTGTCTTTGAGTTTTCTGGAAAAATAGGAACCTACCTTTTTTAGTTTAGGAGGGCTGGGGAGATCCATGTCCCTTGGACAACAACTTTGAACCAGTAATTGATCAGAGTTGGAAATCACTCATTTGCCTACTATTGTGGATTGGATTAGAGGTGCTCTCCAAAATTCTTGTGTTGATGCAGAAATGTTCAGGGGTAGGATGATAGATTGGTGAGGGCTCTAATCTAATCCGTTCACTCTAGTTTGAATATATAAATGGTAAGGATAGGAAGGTGGGGCATGGTTGGCGGAGATGGGTCCCTTAGAGGTGTGCCCCAGAACCATGTGTCTTCCCTGTGTTACCATTCTGCTTCCCATTCTTCCATGAGCTGAAGAGTCTTCCTCTGATGGCCCCTCCCACCATGGTGTTCTGTTTTACCAGTGCTCAGAGAAATGGAGTGGGTTCTCTATGCCCTGAGTCCTCTGAAACCTTGAGCCCAAATAAACTTTTCCCTCTAAGTTGTTCTCGTCTGGTGTGTTGCTCACGGAGATAAAAAAGTTGACTGGAACTCCTACCTCGTCTAACCCACCCCTATTGTTTTCTGGGTCATCTCATAATCAGGTACTGGTACTTGAATCTTTGTTTCAGACCCTGTTGAGGGGGGGAATCCTGCCTAAGGTGCTCTACTTCAAGAAAAGTTGATTCAACAGCTTCATGGTCCACAAAGCTTTATTGAGAGCCTTGGAAGTCACATGTGAAGCCTAAGTGTGTTTCTCTGAATAGGACAGCCACAGTATAATCAAGTGGTGACAAGTGGCTTCAAATCAGTCATTTAATCAGCACCTCTAGGTAATGATGATCACCCTTTGTTTTGTGACAGGATCCTTTTAAGAAGGTGGAAAAATATTTTGACTCTTGGGTTGGGGACAGGTGGATACTCAGAAGCTCAGTGAAAATTTTGGGAATGCTTAAGGAAGCCGTTGTGAATTTATGCATGGAACTAAATCACTACTGGTAAACTGTAATTGTCTTGAATTGTGGGCTGCATTTGCTCTGCAAATATTTTGTGTGAGAGTGTTTCATGTTTTAGAATTAGTTTCCCACATTTTAAAAAAATTGGGAATGTTAATTTAAAAGCTCAATATTAATATCTCGTGTCAAAAAATCACCGTGCACCTTTTCATAAAGGAGATAAAAATCACAAAGTCGAACAACAGGGAGTACATTCCTGCATGTCCTCAATTCCTTCTACCCAGTCCCTTCTTCTCAGGAATATTTTGAAGTATGCCATTCATACTATTTGCCTGGTCCCGTGAGACAGTAGAATTTGCATCTGTCATCTCAGAATTTGTTTTCAGTTCATTAACTCTTTGAAAAACTTAATTCTGAGGCACTGCCAATTAGTTTTAAATATGAAGAGAAAAGATCTTTGGAATTAAAATGTGAGCCTGTGTCCATCCTTTTTAGTGTAGAGGGTGGTCTACTTGATGAAGTGATATTAGAAGTTAATGGGATTTTGTTAACCAAACACGGAATTAGCTTAGAGCTTTCCCTGAACGTGCCCTCCAAGGGAATGGGGAGGAAGTTTTATAATTATGTCGTTCTGACTTGGGTCTCCTTAGTTATGTTAGCTAATTTCAGATGGCGTGGAGTATCTGGCGAAATTTTGAGGGGATCCCATGGATTTGAAAAGGATTTGGGTAGGAAAGGCTCATGGAGATCTCGTAGGAGGAAGGGTGCCCCATGAGTGTACCTGGTGTGGAATTCAGTATGGATTACTAAGCTCCCATCCTATTCACCAAGTTCATAAACCTTAGCAGCAGAAGAGCTAATGAATCATGAATTGTTCCATATAAAATGATTTTAGTTATATGCTCTCTGCAGATGAAACATTAAAGGATGGTGGGATATGAACATTTAGTCAATTTTTCTAAAACTCTAATGATAGATAAAAACTCTAACTCCAGCTTGATGACTGTCTGATTGATGATTATTTCTAATCTATTTTTTTGAAACTCATGGGGAATACTCTGTTGTGTGGATCAGTGATTTTGAAATAGTTTCCATTCCTTTATGTATCCTGAGCGAGTCCTCCGCTCAACAAAATTTTCATTCATGATTTTTGTATTGCTTCTTATCAAGCATAACACTAATTCCTACTATAGATAACAGTTGATTTTCAGTTCAACTATTATGTCGATTACTGAATGAACTGAGTACATTATGTAATTAGTCATTTTCCTCTATTTCTTTTTTTAACATTTATTTTTTAGTTATAGTTGGACACAACACCTCTATCTATTTATCTATCTGTCTGTCTATCTATCCATCCATCCATCCATCCATCCATCCATCCGTGGTGCTGAGGATTGAATCCAAGGCCTCACACGGGCTAGATGAGCACTCTACCACTGAGCCACAACCCCAGCCCTCCTCAATTTCTTAATAAACATGATTTTAATTTATAAGAGCTTCTACTGAGCCCATGATGGTCAGCAGCACCTCACTGAATGATCGTCATCCCAGCCCTAAGCAATGTATTTTATTTTTGCTCACCATGCATGACATTGGGAAACACCACTGTAGAGTTCTGGTATAATTCATAACTGAGCCACTTCTTATTTCCATCTTTCCTTGGCTTTCATTAAAGCTTGTGTTAAGCCAGGCGTGGTAATATGTGTCTGTAATCCCAGGGACTTGAGAGACTATGGCAAGAGGACTGCAAGTTTGAGGCCAGCTTGGGCAACCTAGTGAGAACCTGTCTCAAAATAAAAAAAGGGCTGGGGATATTGCTTGGTGGTAGAGCAGTTCCCAAGAATACCCCCATCCCCCTTCCCCCTGTCCCACCCTCCCCAACAAATGTAAACTTGTGTTAGGGTACTCAAATGAACCTATCTCATTCAGCACCTCCTCAATCTTGGGTGCTCTTAGTTTTCCAGGGTGTCCCTGAGGTAATTTGATGAACCTATCAGTGCTAATTTAATAACAGATGAAGACAATGCTCTATTCATTGGTTGAATCATGTGTTAAATCTGTCCGTAAATTGAATATGAATCGTCAAGCCCGCCTGATGAATCTACCTGTGGCAAAACATAGTTTGTATGAAAGACAAGAACCAAGTGAGTCTTGTGATCATTTGTTGACATAAAAGTGTGAGGTGTGCAAAGAAGAATTTTGGTGAACAGCTCAAATCTTTCTTGGCTGATGTGATCTTTAAAAATGAGGGGTCTATTCAGCATCTGCTCTGTCTTCCCAGGTAATAATTGCATGAGTATGGTTTTATTTTCCTTTGTAATTTATTTTTTAATGTATATATACTTATTACTTATCCACTTTGTGCCAAGCGGTCTCCTGGGTACTAAGGAGCTGAACAGGCAAGAGGAACTCACTGAGGGAAATCTAGGGACAGGGAAATGCATCCAGTAAAGTCAAAAGAGTATCTGGTGAGCCCCACACTGTCTTGGATGCTTTAAATAGGACTTTAGTGGATGGGGTGAGTGGAGCCACACTCCCATTCCATTCCCAGCAGGTGATCTGACCAGCAGCACTGCACCATGGGGCCTGGGATAAGGTTAGGCAGAGCTGGATCAGGCAAGAAGCATCTGTCAATCAACAAATTTTTTTTCTTTCTTCCATATTTTTTGAAAAGATAATTTTTTTCTTAATGTCTATGATAATATGTAAACACATTTTTGATTCTGTAGAGACCTGTTTTTAACCTTGGGAATCCTGGGGTTTGTTCCTGGAAGCAGTACTGAGATTGAGGAAATTGAGGCTGAGTTAGATGCTGGCAGCTGATTCTCTCTAAATCCTCCTGAGGCATGTGCTACTTCTAGGTGGTTGTTGGCTTTTAAGTTTCTTGTGCATGGTACTACGTAATTAGGGGCCCGATAATTTCATTCAGTGACCATGATCTGTGTCTTTTGCTTTTCCATCTTCATGTGTAGAATCAAATATCATTAACAACCAAAATTATCCATTTGCTCTCGTTACGCGATACAATTCTTCTCGAGAATTTAGTATGCATATCCTTGACCTTTTTGGGAATTAAAAATTATCTTGCAAATTTACCTCTACATCTATAATTTCTATGGTGTGCTCAAGAACAGCTTAATAGTCTGAAAGTGGATGAATTTAAAATTAGAGAGTTGAAGGTCGTCACCCAGCCGTGATAACTCAGCTAATTAAATATTCATTTCCAACTACAAAGTGGCACTGTATATCAATATGTTGTCACTGTCTGTCATCGTTACGTAGAGCGCAGGTATGTTTATGCATTTATAAATAGCTAAGGGGAGAAAAAAAGAGGCTAATTACATGCAGGAATGTTAAAGAAATTTCCAAGGCCCTGCTTCTCATCGCCAACCACGAACCCATTTTTCCAACCCATGTTTATGAATTAAGTATGGGTTCTGCACATTAACCTCTGGTGTAATTGGTTTTAGAAAGTTGCAATTACAGGAAGGACAATTCAGGAGATATACTACTTTTTTTTTTCCAAGTTGGTCCACATCAGGGGTTTGTTTATACAAATGTAAAATTAAGTGTGGAATGTAGTGCTTACCTGGAAAAAAATTGAACTGAAAACTCTGATTCGAAAAATCTAGAATATTGTGGAAGAGATATATGTTTATATAATTAGCTTTACCAATTAAGAATGGATCCACTTTAGCAAAAATCAATGTGATTCTCCAGATAATTCAGGCTAATTAAAGTCCTTCTTACATCCGTAGACCTTCATTTGGCGTGTGTTTCTGGTAGCAGTCAATTTTTTGGTGTTAAATTAGCTTTATAATTTGTATTCATCTTGCTCTATTTTGCTGGTGTAGACCTGGGTTCAACGGATAGTGCCTGTTTGATCAATAGATATCTTCAGGGGAGAAAAAAAATGGGAAGTATAAGAGATTGAATATTGAATTGACATCATGAAGGTCCCTGTGGACTCCTCTCAGAATATGGGGTCTTTAGATCCATAGACACATTAACCACGATGGAAAATTTTTAAGAAACCTTGAAAACCGGATTGAACGTATACATAGGATCGTGAGAACAATACTTCAATGAACAGTTTGCCTTAGAGATGAACAGATGGACAGATGGACAGACACACACACACACACTCATATGCGTATACATAGGATATACTTCAGGGAAGCATTGCCACTTTCACCCCATACCTTCCCTTTCTTTAATCCTATCCTTTCCCCGGATCTGAAAGTAACCAACCCTTCTCCCCAATCTGACTTTTTGGATAGCCCCCTGAAAACTGAAAGTGACAGCCACTGAAATTATAAATATATGCCACCTTAAGTAAATGTCATACGTAAGTTCTCTAAAAGTCATATGTGCTTCTGGCTTTTCCTTACCCTTCACTGTGGGATTTTTAAAGCAATCCACATCGTACCCCATGATGTGAGGCGGGTGGAGTAGGTGGTGTCAGATGTGTGCATCACGGTGGTGGATCAGAAATGAAAAGACGATTTGCCTTGGGCAATTGGCACTTCTCATTTGAGCTCCTGAAAATTTTATTTTGCTCCCCCCCCCACCCCACCCCTTGGCTTGACTGTTTCTATATTTTAATGGGAAAAAAGAACACAGATTATGGTGTGGGTTTGCTTTATGGCATGGCTTGATCACAGCTAAAAGATCTGAGTCCACTACCCGGCTATGAGCTGACATGGTACCAAGGGCTGTAGAGAGAAGTCTTTCCTTATCAGTCACACTTATGGCTCTTTGTCTTTAGAGGGCTTTGAGAGAAATTCTCAACCAACTAGGCTGGTTATTATAATGATTGTAGGAATTCAAGGGTGGTTGGAGAGACAGGGTAGGAAGGGAGGAAAGCAGTAGATTCCAAAGCAGAATGCATGTCACTGGGAGTGTCAAGAACATCTTATTTGGGGGAGGGAACAAAAAAAGCCCCCTTTTACCTTTGGTGTCCTTCTATTTTTAGTCTCATGTCTCATGATTTTATTTTTAAACACCAGAGATGACATATGTCTATCAAGTTTTGGGACTAATATATTTTAAAATAAGTATTCTCTGTCTGATTAGATCATGTAGATTTTGAATATGCTAAAAACTGAAGAAAATTAGGATTGTGTCTTTGAAATGTCCTGCTGGGAATAGAAGCTGCATTCAATGCAACTGTGCTTAAAATACAGGGACAAAACAGATGTGTTTGAATCTTTTCTGAATTATACCTTGATTGTTCATGTCTCACTGCAGGCCTCCCTGATAATCTAAGTGCACTTAGAATTTTTAACATAGCCCACTATTTCAAGGGGGAAATAGTAATCTAATATGCTTCTTCAAGTGTGCTTTATAAAATAGGCTAAAAGAATCTCTAATATTTTCCTTTGTAAGAATCTGGATCCTTTGTTTGAAAGATTAATTGTATATATATATATTGGTGGGAGGTTTTACTGGGATTGAACCCAAGGGTGCGTAATCATGAGCTCAGCCCTTTTTCATATTTTATTTAGAGACAGTCTCTTGCTGGGTTCCTTAGGAGCTTGCTAAATTGCTGAGGCTGCCTTTGAACTCAAAACCTCCTGCCTCCACCTCCCTAGCCACTGGGATAACAGGCATGTGCCACCATGACCAGCTGGAGAGATTGATCTTTAACCTAAGAAACAAATACCTTGTGGAGTTGACCTTTTAGCACATTTTTTCCCATTACCCCAGAGGCAAAACACACTAAAAACTTAAACATAATATATAATATTTAACATTGTATGTTAATTAATCACAAAATTATAATAAAATATTAATTGATAGATTAATAATACAACCTCTAGATTGTGATTTCCAACCTATTTTAAACCATTCATGTCAATTTCTTCGAAACATTCATAGAATTGAATACTTGGTGGGGTGGGGTTGTGGTTCAGCGAAGAGTGCTCACCTCGCATGCTTTAGGCACTGAGTTCAATCCTTAGCTCCACATAAATGTAAAATAAAGATGTTGTGTACATTTAAGACTAAAAAATAAATATTCAAAAAAAAAGAAAACTTGGGACTTAAATAAATTAAGCTCACCCATGTCCCCTCACCACCCCCTCCCAGTAAGGTGATTGGGAAAGAAGGAATTATAGCATTGAATAATTCCTGGTGGCCTCTTAGTGTTCATTTGTGTTTTCCAAGGATGGTTAAAGTTAAGGAAAATTACTTTGGAAAGGGTCCAGCAAAATGAAAAACACCATACTTAGAATCACTGAATTATTCTCTCAGTTGCTTTTCTGACTTTTTTTCTGAATGCATCTAAGGCAGTTTGTCAAAATTACATTGTCCCTGCTGGAAAAACTTCCCTGTGATTAGTTTTGGTGACTGGATCATCATGTGGGTGTTGAAAATTTTGATCCCAAGTGATGTCCTTCCTGTTCCATTTTTGGTGGACTGTGACCTCAGAAGCTCCTGAGCAGCACGACAGGAGCTCCATCAGTACAATCTGCTTGATTAGGCCCTTCTAGAAGGCTCCTCTGACTCCCATCACTGACCTCGTGGACCTTCAACATCCCTCTTTGCCCGTTCTGCACTTTAATGTCCATTCCTGATTTCCTGAAAGCCTGTAATTTCAGTACGGCGAACATTATATCTCAATAGTTCCCCTGGAGTTGTTAAAGTCAATTTGTTCTTAGAAACTTCTTAAAAGTCCAATTTATTGACTTGATGGGCTGTAAAGCTGTTTCCCTTCATTAAGAGAATTACCTTCTTAGCCAGGCACTCATGGTCACCACGGCTTTCATGATCATTCTCTTTATCCGGTGATGTTCCGTTAAAATTCTCAAAATGGGGCCACCTATTCCCTAACGAAGGCGTCTCCATGACTGTTCTTTTGTTTTTGAGGATACATCCCAATTTAAGGGAGATTGTGAGTTAATCTTGAGCAAAAGACTGATGTGCAAACTATCCAAGACAGAGGCTCCAAGTTTGAGAGCTGCCTGTCCCTTGGTTCTTCCTCTGTCTTCAGGATTAGCATGTTTGTAACCTTGTGTCCCCACCCAGCTGTCACAATGATTTACCCTGATGGTTCAGACTTGCAATTTCCAGCTTCAGCGTGCTCCACTTGGGGCCTTGTGAGTATCAAGGCAAGGAGATACACTTCACTGCTAGCTACCAGAAAGAAGTCCAGGCCCTTAGGATTATTTAGATTTATTATAAATATTTTTTAACTGTATCAACTAGAATACATGGGATTACAGAGGGAACTAATTATATTGAGATTGTTATCCAAACATTTAAAGTTTGTGACTGACAATACATAAATGTTTTATTAACACACTACAAGATTCAGTAGCCGGGCTAACAACTAGCCCCACATTGAAGTCATCATGAGCGCCTGTGATATTTTGAGATTCCTGTTGTAGCTGTAAAGTAATGTCAAATGAGGACAAATTCTCAAGTACTGCTAGTAGTAGTACTTTGCCTGTTTCTACATTCATAATCTTAAGAAATGCTAATTGCCATAAGAAAAATTAGTCCTTATCTTCAATAACCTCAAATAGGTCTTGTTTAAGATAAAGACTAACTCTTTCTTATTGCAAGTTCATAGACCACTGGAATTTTAACTGCAGTTTGTTCTAGATCAGGAAGCACAAATTTTTTCGGAAAAGGGCAAGGTGGCAAATATTTCTGGTTTCCTGCATCTCTGAAACTCTGCCCCATGAAAGCAGCCATAGGCAATTCTGAATTTATTGGTTTAGGCTGGGTTCTAATAAAACTTTATTTAGAATCACAGACACAGGGCTGGACTTGGGCCATGGGCTGTAGTTGACTGACCTCTTTGTTAGGTGAAGGTTGTTCTTGCCAAGGCTTATTCCATGTCCTGACTGGCACATTCTCATTTGGGGCCTTAATTAGTGTTCTTTTTCAGTCTGCTTAGGCCTCTCAAGTTTGATATTACACTTAATTTAAAAAAACTTATAACTTGAGTATTCATAAGCTTGGTTTCTTAGAATACAAAGGTGACTATGACTGATTCTCTCACCTTGCAGAACCTCATACTAGTTGTGTGGACCAACATAGAAGTGCAACACGTGGTTAAACAGATTATCATTGCTGTAATAGTTAAGCATACAAGGTTTTTGAAACAATGGTGACCCCCCCCTCCGCCAAATACCCTCATGACGTTCCTCTGTACTTTGCATTCAACACTTTTTATAGAAAAGTGTTTTTCTTTGTTTCTTTCTATGACCCAGTACCCCTGAAGGTCATTATGAGTATATATTGGAGTTAAGTATTTTATTTGAATGGGCAAAAAGCTGAGAAATTCTCATTGTTTAGATTATGATAATACAAGTTTATGTGCAGAAAATCATGGATGTCCTTTCTTTCAAATGAGTTGACCCTTATTTTAAGCTTCTATTGTTAGGTAGAGGAGATAAAGATAATGCTCAAAAATCCTAGTCCTCTAACCTCAGGGGAGTAGATTTTGTTCTTGGAGGGAGTGTTTGCATCTGGCATGTCTACCCTGGTCGAGCCCTGTACAATGTATTATAAAAGATTTCATTTCCAGCTTCTAGCTACCATCAGGGTGAGCATGCCCAGTGGGTTTTGTTTCCTTGCTTCTTCTAATAGATGATGCCTTTCCCCATGATTGGCGCTTCCTGGCTCATGATGCGTTTATTGCATTTCTCATAATTTAGAAAATCCTTACCTGCTAATGTTTCTGGATACACTGCTTGCTGGTGGACTCTTGGGGTCATTGCCTTTGTTTCTTCCCCTTTTTTGTCCCCTCCTTAATCAAGCATGAGGTACACAGGAGAGCCATCTCATCTTCGTAACTGTCTCAGTCACCTATTCATTCTAAATTTGCAGTTGAACAAAAAGTGTTTTAGTCCAGTGGTTTGGAATAAAATAAAACTTGGTGACAATATTGAAACTGTGTTCTTTTATTGAAAACATCAGTATTGAATTTCTTAGAACTTTGTAGAGCTAAATTATAGAACCATCATGAGCCGGGTAAAGTGGTACAGGCCTAGAGGCTGAGGCAGGAGGATTGGAAGTTTAAGGCCATCCTAAGCAATTTATCAAGACCCTGTCTCAAAATCAAAAGGGGCTGAGGATGTGGCTCACTTATAAAGCAGCACTGGGTTCAGTCCCCATTACAAACAAACAAACAAAACCAAAAACTAACCTTTGTGGAGGACATTGTTGCTGTGGGTGGTTTGCTGACCTTCATAGGTAACACATTCTTTTGCTTTCAACTAAGTTTATATATAAGATTATAACTTTCCTTACATGCTCGCCAAAGTGCTGGAGCAGAACCTTTACAGCTATTTACGTTGCCCTTGGTTCACAGCATAACATTACCCAAACCCCACATGCCAGTTGCAAAAAGTCACTCCCTTTTCATCTCTAAAATTCTTTGGTTTTTGAATATTTGGGTGGGGCTATAAATTTTTCATAACATTATGTAGTCACATCATGATTTAATTATTTCATCTAGAAAAGTACATCTGAATCAATCATTTCACTCTCTCATAGATTGGTGATTGATTTGTTGATCTACCTTTAAAAATCAATAAGATAAATTATATGTAAAATCAGACTTTTTGAATTATTGTTTATCACCAAGGATATCCTTGGTTAAAATGGATCAGAGGGCCTGGGGACATAGCTCAATGGTAGAAAACTTACCTAGTGTATGCAAGGCCCTGGGTTCGATCCTGAGCACCACACACACACTCAAATAAAATGAATTATAAATCAGTTCATTTTTCTCCTTTTACTGTGTTAAGATAAGACTTTGGCCATCCATTTAAAAAGATAGTCTAATCAATTGTTGTCATGTTGCTAAGTTATTAACGAACAGCAGAGAAGTGTGGTGTCATTTTTTTTTTATTTGACTTGACTTCTCCACGTATGTTTACACATAATTGGTCTTCAGCTGGTAGATCTCAAAACTTTGAGGACAGGTTTGGAAAGCCAGAAACCATTGTTTCTCAGTGGGCTTTCAGGAAAGACAGAGTCAACATTTGGCTTGAGTATTTAGAAAAAGTTGTTTCTTAGATTTCCCATGGAGGCTGGGGAATATCTCCCATTTGCAACGATGGGTTCCCAGAGATGTGGTGTTCCAGCCTTTGGTGTCACGTCTCCAAGTTACTTTAGGAACAGAAAAGATCCTATGATCCTGTGACTTAGATCCCCTGTTTGAGGTCAAGATTGGTGAAGTATTTGTAACAGTTTTAGGTTCCCAAGCCCGCTCTATTTGCAACAAAATCATTTTTAATACTGAATGAGTGTTCTGTACATTATAAATCTCTGTGCTGAATGTGACAATTTTTTAAGGCATTCTTTTGTTTTCAGAGGTATTTAAAGTATCAGGCTTCAGGTACAACTGGCTCCAGGGGCTGAGTTGGTATCATCATGGCTCTCAATCTTTTTTTTTTTGGCCTTTTAGGCTAACACAATAATTAATGGTTGTCATGCTTGTTGCTAAATTATTAATGAAATAGGGAAAAAGTGTGGTATATTCTTTATTCATGAATTATCTAGGAACATATGTCTGAATAAGTCATACATTTCTGTCATGGGTAGTTGGTTGATTTATTGATACATCTATGAAAATCAGTAAGATAAAGTATATGTACATTCAGATTTTTTTGACCTATTGTATATTAGCAAGAATATTCTTGGTTAAAATGAATTTTAGGTGTTGCAGATTCTTTGTATGAATCTCATCTCATGGTTTAGGTTTTGTTAATGATTTTGTAACTTTAAGTGCTTTGGGGTTGCACAGCAAGTATAAGATCTACCGCATGGTTGTGAATATTGAGCGTGTCAGGACGTTTCTTTGTTGGGCTCTCCTACACCCTCTCAGGTTCCTTGCTGGTCCTTACCCTCCACAGCCCAGGGAGGGCTGTCGATTATAGTGACCAGAACAGGAGCCGACCACGTGCCTCATCTGTTCTCTCACAAATGGGTATTCGACATTGGTTTTTTTGGAGTAACAGGTATGGTTTCAAGACGGGTCATGTGCCTTGGTAAGGCTAATGAGTATCTTCTCTGAGTTTGCTACTCCCCTTAAACAGAGCATGTATCTTCTTAAGAATTTATTTCTCAGACTGGGGTGGTGGCTCAGTGGTAGAGTACTTGCCTTTGTAAGGCACTGGGTTTGATCTTCAGCAGCACATAAAAATAAATGAATAAAATAAAGTTATTGTGTCCATCTATAACTAAAAAATATAAAAAATTTTATTTAAAGAATTTATTAAATTTATTTATTTAAATAAATTTATTTATTAAATTTATTAAAATTTATTAAAAGATTTTATTTCTCAGCCAAAGAAGAGTATGGCTTTGTGAAGGCAGCATATTAGCCTAAAAAAGGCACAAAAGGGACCTGAGCTATGGTGACACCAGCTGTACCTGAAGTCTTTTACTTTAAACACTTAAAATGTTTAAATTGATCAATTATTTTTTTTCCCTTCTGTATACTTTTTAAAAAATTCTTTTTAGTTGTTGATGGACTTTTATTTCACTGAGTCCCCCTTATGTATACTTTTGACATAGATTTATGTTTGTTTTACTCAAAAGAGAAGTAATATCCTGGGGAAGTGGGTACAAAACACTGCTGATACAAAAAACAGAACACTCTTAACAAACTCAAGCCTTCACCTACACAATAACAGGAGTCTGGATAAAGACTTCAGGATGTTGTCTGCTTGAAGTCAATGGCACCTCATCCGCCAATCCCTGGTTCCTCCTACCACCCCTTGCTTGTCTTCTTTTAGCTATGAAGAGCAAAATTAATTCCAAGATGGGTTAGGTTTTGAAAAAGAAACAGGGGATCAGCTGTTCTGTTTCTCCCCACCACACAGAAATAAACATCGCTGCCTCAGTTATTCCGTTCCAGCTGAGCTGCTATTTTTCCATGGCATGTTGAGGTTGTTTCCACCGGATCTTGTTGGAGCAAACTGATTTTGCTGTGCAGGAGGTGATATTCCTGTTAGTGGGTGAGGCTACAGGTTTGGTGAATCTGCCTGTAGCTGGAGGCTCACTGCCCCATCGTTTCAGCCCTGAAGATCCTTTTGCATTGATGCTTTTATCTAAATCCCATCTTTTCCACCACTTTCCAGTTTTCCCATCTTGCCCCCGATTTTGCTTTATAAAAATCCTAATAGCATTTATCACGATTAGTTATTATGGCCTGTATTTGGGTGTCCTTTAAAGGATGTGTTAGGATGACTATTATTTTTAAAAAATCCTCCTTGTCTTTATTTTCCCATTGCCATCTGTTCTTTCAAATATTCTCAGATTGTTTACGGTTGCAGTTTTTCCTCCATACATTTCCTGGCATTTGGCTCTCCTCTTCTGCCATGATAGGTCAGACTTTTAGAAATCTGGCCCCTGTGTAATTTGACTTTTTTTCCTCCATCAAAACACCGCCTATGCCTTCGGGAATCTTTCATTTCTTAGGTCTTTGAGCAGATGTTAACTGTTTCAATATTTTGTTGTTTTAGTGTAAAGAAAATTGAAATATAAGCCATCAGTGATAGCATGCGTTGCTTATACCAGACCAGATTGCTGCTTACAAGTGGAATATGCAAACGTCTTTAAAACATGGAACATTCCCTTATGCATTTTAACCATCATCTACAGGTTGTGTGCTCTGAAGATGGAGTGAAGGCTCCAGGTTACGGTGACAGTTTTTGTTTAGCCACTAGATGTCTAGAAATGGGCATTTTAATTCTCTGAATTTAATTTTTAATTTTTATTTTTTTTTTGGTACCAGGGATTAAACCCAGGGGTACTTAACCACTGAGCCACATCCCCAGCCCTTTTTAATATTTTATTTAGAGACAGGGTCTCACTGAGTTGCTTAGGGCCTCACTAAACTGCTGTGGCTGGCTTTGAACTCTTGATCCTCCTGCCTCAGTCCTACCAAGTTGCTGGGATCACAGGGGTGCACCACCACACCTGATTCTGAATTGGTTTCCAATGGTGGGGTTTTACTTTGGAATAGACTCTGCCTTGTATATGAGAATGAGAAGGCAGTGGCTCTGTGTGTGTGAGTTATACCCCATAATTTCTGGTTCACATTTTGTCAGTGGTGGCATTTGGAATGGCATGGCCATCATTTTGGTATTGTTGGTATTGAAATGTTGACTAGGAATGTCCCATCGCACTTAGCAGCAGCAATAGCAGCAGTGTGTTGGGAGTTGTGGGCTCCAAAGACTAACTTCCTGATCCCCCCCTCCCCCCAGAAGAGCCATCCAATGGTAAGCCCTGCTGGCTCACATGATCCTTACCCGCCAATCAGACTAGCCCTGCTGGCTCACATGATCCTTATCCACCAATCAGAAAGCACCTCATGCCAACTGTCAAACCTTTCAACCGTTAAACTGTCATAACTGTCAAACCACCCCCGGCTCTATAAATATGCAGAGCTGTTCCTCAATAAACAGGCATTATCTCCGACAACAAGCCTTGTTTGTTCTTTCAGCTGGTATTAATGAACAGATTAATTGAACACTTAGCATTTATTGCTGATCCTGTCCCAATGTCTTATCTAGACTTTCTCTCAGCTCTGGGTGTCCATCCCTATGATGTTCCCATTTTTCAGACAAGAGGACTGAGGCTCAGAGTAGTTAGCAGCTTTCCTAGGACCACAGGGCTCGTTTGTAATGGGATTGGGACTGCAGTCTCCATGGTCCATGCTCATCGCTTATGGGCTTGACCCCTGGTGAAGGGCTTTGTAAGAGTCCAGGCTGTGAAGATCAAGATGATGCATCTTCATTATTTCCAGCTGTAAATGCAGACAGGAATTGCATCTACCTACGTTGAGAGGTTAAATGACAGAATGCCCATCCCTGGCTGGTAAGTGGTGAGTAAATAACCAGCTGCTGTTATTTTTGAAGCTATTGATTACTGTTCCACCATGGAACTTTAGGTGTTTGTTACCTTGCCTCCGATATGAGCGGGCCTCTGGACAGTCAAAGTTCATTACGGTGTTGAGTGTAATCATATCTTTGGGCGAGTAATGCTTCACTACCTCTGTCTTACATGATATATTAAATAATTGAAGAATAGCAGATCTCTCCTTCACTTTATTCAGATTTCATCCTAAGCCCATTTCTCTACCCGCCAAAATGAGGAGAAATTTGTAGCTCAGGCCCTCATGTTTAAAGTGGACATTAATATTAGCAAATTCCCTTTAATAATCACCACATTAAATTTGATGACTAGAGGGGACATCCTCATAGCTTATAAGCAGGAAGTAATGTGTGTGGGAGACAAAGGAGCCTTCCTCAAATGCTAAGTCTTGAGCAAGATTAAAGGGACAGAGGACCCAGGAGGCCCAGGGTAGGCGTGTCTTTCCTTTAGTCTACACTTGGTAATTGCTGGTAGGTTTCATGAGTACCCTGCAGAAAGAAGGTGATAGAAACTCATCCTAGAGCAAAGATCACTGACACTTTTTCTTCTACATGACTCAGAACAAGAGGACTGTGATAAATAATGACTCTGACCTTGGGGTTATTAAATAGGAGTCCTTGAATTTTGCCTACAATGGAACTGGTAGTTGCCTAGGCAGGAGTCTGGAATGGCAGAGCTTGGTATCTGGAGGTCCAAGCTGCCTGAAAGAGATGAAATCTTGCATAGCACTCAGTGCAGGTCCAGAGGGTGATCTAGAACCAGAGGACAGTGTGGGCAACAGGGGATGGCTCCTTGGCACTTTGTGCCCAGATCTTTTGGCCCTGTGAACATCTTCCCTCTGCTTTCTCCTCCTCCTCCTCCTCCTTCGATACTGCAGCAAGGAATTTGTCCATCTTAGAGCATAACCCAAAACAGGATGGTGGATGGTGGTGGGAACTTAGTTCCCAAAACCATTTAGAGCATGAACATCAATTACTATCTTATTCCATATGTAGTTAGAAAACCACTGTCTACATCTCTCTTCTCCCAGGGGAAGGAGTTAGTTTTGGGATCCAACTTGATCAGCTCGAAGAAGCCCATGGAGGGACTGTGTGAAAACTTGCATGTCACACACTGCCAGGTGCTGTCAGGTTCTTAGACCCAGGGAGCAGGCGAGAGATCTTCCTCCCCCCAGGGGCCAAGATGGCCCGCATCTTGGAAGTACAGAAAGGGTGCTCCCCGGGGTCATCAGTGTCCTTGGCGTCTTCAAGGATTGAGCACATTTTCTTGTTGCTGATTTTTTTGGATAATACTTTGAAATCCAGAAGGTAGTTTTCATTTCATCATGTTTAGGAATTGTTTTATATTTCATATGTTTAAACATTATGGAACTTGGGGCAAAGGCTGAATTCTTGAGATAAGGTAATGGTGGCAGGTGAGGTATGGGTGAGGCTAGATGTTATCATTTTATTCTGGAATAAAGGAGAAAAATTGTAGGTGCAAACCTTGCCTAGAGAAAGAAGGACACCTTCCCATGGAGGAGGAGCTTGGGCCTGGTCTCTGAGGTGAGGCTCTTTCAGGTCTAGGGCTGGCACTAACCTCTCGTCATTTTACCTCCCTGTATCCTCTATTTATCAGGGTTTTGGGTTTCGGGCAAGGGAAATAGGTTTCATTTCGGGTGCTGTTGATTGACAGCTGCTTATTGGAGCCTGGTGTCCAGAAAGATCATGCTGCCAAGCACTGAGGTTGTAGGCCCATGTTAGGATCATTAGTGCCTTGGGACATGGCGAGGCACACCTGTAATCTCGGTGATTTGCCAGGCTGAGGCAGGACATTTGCAGGTTTGGGGCCAGCCTGGGTCACTTTGCAAATCCCTGTCTCCAAATAAAAAGGACTGAGATGTAGCCCAGTTGTAAAGTGCCCCTGGATTCAATCCCCAGCATAATAACCCTTACGGCGGGGGGGGGGGAGAATAAGAAAAAGAAAAATCTGGAGGAAGATGCAGGGCAGGAGAATGCCTTACATTCCACTCCTGAATTAATTAGGAATTAGCTCCAATTTCTAGTGTTAAAAAGAGAAGAATGAGGAAAGGAAGGAAGGGATGTAAGGAAGGAGGGAGAAAGAATAAGAGAGAGAGCTATCAGAACAAAGAATCAGTGGCACTCCCTTCCCAGCATAAGATAAAGGAAAGCAGCAATTTTGAGTCTTCCTACTGAATCCTATCATGCAGTCATTCTCTTGGAACAGTTATGGGCACATAATTTTGTCCCTTTTTAGAATACATGTCTGCATTTTAATGAAGATAATTGTATTAATTATCTCTTACAGGAATACACTTTTCTCATAAAGACTATCTGTGCCCACATATGGTAGGTTTTGTTTTTTTTTTTTCCCCAAAAAAAGTTTTTTTTGGCTGTGATGTAGAAAAGAAAATTTCACTTCCACTGCAGAAGGTTATGGAAGGTAGTGGACACAAGTGTAACAGAAATACTAAAATACTAGCTCAACATTTGATCCCCCAGATACACTCCCTCCCTGCAAAATGTTGCAAAATATAATCTAAAATGATATCTAGTTAATTCTTTTGGTAGATTAAGAAAGACTCTTTGGATATTGAAAATAATATCAGGCATGAATTTTTCAGTGTCGTGTCCATCAAAATTGTCTACCACTCATTGCTCTTTGAGACTTGTATATAAAACATTTCCCAGAATGAAATAAATTTTTTCAATGTCAGTTGGCTTTAATAAGCCTGCTTATTACCAACATACTAGGGCATTCAAGTGGTATTTCAGCTGCTGGCTTTCTTTTTTTCTTCTTTCCATTTTAAATCTCTATATGATTTGAATTGTTTCCTTTTCACTTTTGCTTTGGCAAGGATGGTTGATGGAGGTGTTTTCATTTCTAAGGGTCTTCCCATAGTTCTTGGATCAAAACAGCTGGTCAGATGACTTGAGAGTTTGAGGAATAGACTTGACTAGTGAATTAAATGATCTGCTTTAATGTTTCAGTAGCAACTAGAGGGTGAAAGGGTGAAGTGGTCCACAGACCAAACCAGAAGCATCATGGGATTTTGACTGATGGGTGCCTTCCATTCCCTTCATTGTGAGGCCCAACAACTTTGAGGGTTTCTTAGGTCCCCTCTAGCCATTCAGGGACTCCCCCCCCCATACTAGGGATTGAACCCAGGGGAACTTAACCACTAAGCCACATCTCCAGCTCTTTTTTTTTTTTAACTATATTTTATTTAGAGACAGGGTCTCACTGAGTTGCTTAGAGCCTCACTAAGTTGCTGAGGATGGCTTTTAATTCACAGAGCCTGAATGTGGAACCTAGAATGCTGGAGTGGCACGGGTGGCTTCAGAAGCCAAATTAGATTTTAACCTATCCACCTATGTATCTCAAGAAGTTAGTTCACCTCTCTGGGCCTCAGTTTCCTCCTCTGTTAATAGGCATCTAATAAAAAGACATAGTGAACAGTAAAATAATAGTCTAGGAATAATCTATGGAACTGTGCTTAGGCCCCTCCCTGTCAAATTAGAACTGCTTATTAATATTGAGCTTATGTAACAAAGTGAATTGGCATGCGGCTTGGGTGGATGTCCTACTGATTCTCAATTAATTTGTTTTCCGATTGAACCAGTTTTGTAGAAGATGGTGGGTATTCCAAGTGAGTTAAAGACCACTGATACCTGGCTGGAGAACCAATTCCCCAAGTGGGTCAAAGCTGCCCTGAGCACTGATAGAAATTAAAAATTTCCTCTTAGAAGACTAGTGGCTATAAGGACGGAGGAACATTCTTAAGGATGCTTCTGCATATCTTTGTGGGTTCAGAGGTTGATGCTGGCTCTGGATGGGTTGCCTCCAGGGCCTAACGTTCCCTGTGAGTTAGATGGTGTTCTTATTCCTCTCTTGGGATTAGTGTTTCAGGTTGAGTTTTGCTAGGGTAACAGGAGTAGAGGAAGAAGAGTGAGTGGAGTGGCCACCAAACTCTGTGCACAGGTCCTTTAGGAGGGAGAAGCCTGCTAGGAAGCAGAATCCATGGGAAAAGCTTTGTTTGCTATGTTCCTGGGGTGAGGCCCAGCCTCAGGCCCTCTTGCTCCAGCTTTCCTCTGGGAAGTGACTTCCTGGTGAAGGGAAAAGTGTGTAACCAGATGCTTCTGGGAAACAGATGTCCCAGCAGCTCAGGGGAACACTCCTGTGGAGGGAAATGGCTTCTGACTGCTTAAATTTGCTTCAAAAGCACACACACATTTTCATGATTATCCCCCAGGGGTCGATACAACACACTGAGGGACCCACAAAGGACACAGGCAGGTTATCCACATATACCTTCCAGATAGAGACCCTGAAGTGTGTGCTTGTGTATCATCTTATTTTTTTTCACACATATACATAGAGAGCTGAAGGGTGGAGCAGGGGAGGGGAGTTAGGAGATGAGGGGGATAGTTCTAGAATAATCAATGTCTGACACCAGCAATAGGTGCAGTTGGTTTCAACAATACAACAAAAGACTTAACTTTGGCCTAGTCTTCCTCTTGGTAGGATTCAGCACCCCACGACTGTTAGGGTCCCTGTCTTCTTTCTGTTCAGGGCTTTGCTGTCCATAGTACAAACACCATTTTAACTCTGGCTCTGCTTCCTGATGTGCATGTTGCTGTGTTTTGTTTGGAAGGAAGAACTTTCTTGGGAGCCCTGGGGTCTCAGTGTGTCAGAGGGCATTATGGTGCCATGGCGCTGTTTTGGTGTAGCTGGCCATCTTCAGGGTGAGGTTTGTGGTGCAACCCTCCAGTTTGGGTGGAACCTGAAAATATCTTTTTAAAAAACTTTATAGCAATTATCAGTAAAATATAAAAGTAGTTTTAAAAATACAGTGAGCTCCAATATGCGCAGTGCTCCTGCCCCTGCCTGGGTTCTTTTTTTTTTTTTTTTCTTTTAATCATCAGTCCATTATTCAGACAAAGAAAGTATGACTGCAAAATCAGGATTGTGGCCCAGGGATGCTAAAATAAAGCTTCCAAAGATGAGGAAAGAGAAGGTGAAATGAATGCTGGGAATGTAACCATGGTGTTTATTGCTTGGTTGTTTTGGGAGTCTATCCCTGATGGACGTGTTAGAGGAAGGGTTTTTTTTTTTTTTTGGTATTTATTTAGTGTGCTATAAAGAAAATATCATCTGCAGTTTCCTTCATTGTTGATGTCGGTGTTTTGGGGAAGCTTGACCAATATATTTATTGCAGATTTTATTTCTTTTATCAATAGTATCATTGGACTCATTGTTGTTGAAGTGTGTTCTCCAGTTATAATCATTAATGAGGCCCCTCCTTTTCTTCTCAAATTTGATTTCCTTTGGAGCATAAACTGTCTGGTCAACATCTTTCTAAGTCCCTGATAGGAATGTCCACGATCAGATTTCCCGACTGCCTGTCACCTTGGGGTGCCTCTTTCTGTCCTACCAGCTCTACAGCAGAAATGCTAAGGCAGGCACAGGATGTATCACTTAGTTTTCTGTCATTTGAACAAATACCTGAGAAAAATTACTTGGAGGAGGAAAGATTTATTAGGGCTCATGGTTTTCAGGGTATTCACTTTGTGGTTGGCTGACTTCATTGTTTTGGGCCAATGATGAGGCAGACATCATGACAGAAGGGTTCCACAGAGCAAAGCTGCTCACTTCATGGTGGCCAGGAAGCAGAGAGGGAGAGAGAGACACAGAAAGATACTGGGGAGAAAAGGCATTGTCCCTAAGGGCATGACCTCAGTGATCTATTTTCTTCACCATTTACCATTTTTCTCTATCTCCCCAAATACCATCAAATATGAATCTTTCCACTGATGAGGTCAGAACCCCTTTGATTTAATCTCTTCCCCAAACGACCACCTTGAAACCCTGTTGCTTTGGGGACCAAGCTGTCAATACCCAACTTTGACAGACCATCTGGATTTTTTTTAAAGAGAGAGAGTATGTGTGTGTGTGTGTGTGTGTGTGTGTGTCTGTGTGTGTGTGTGTCTGTGTGTGTGTGTGTGTGTGTGAGAGAGAGAGAGAGAGAGAGAGAGAGAGAGAGAGAGAGAGAGAGAATTTTTTTTAATATTTATTCTTTAGTTCTCGGCAGACACAGCATCTTTCTTTGTATGTGGTGCCGAGGATCAAACCCGGGCCGCAGGCATGCCAGGCTACCTCTTAAGCCACATCCACAGCCCAGACCATCTGGATTTGAACCATCACACATGGCCATTGCTTGGAAGACCACTTAGTTTTGTGAGTGACAGGCACTCTGGGGACCAGAAACACTAATGCCCAGTCCAAAGGCTTTTCTCATGTAGATTTGTCCAGAACCCAAGCTGGATACAAAAGTGTAGTTGCCAGCCACATTCAGACCATGGATCCCTGGTATGTCCATTTTCCTCTTTGTAGGAAAGTGCTAGTAGACCCCAGGTCAGCAAATGAGGGCACAAAGGCCAAGTTTAGCTTTCAATCCCTTTTGCAAATAAACCATGATTGGAAACCAGCCACGCCCATTCATTGGTGCCTTATCTGTGGCTGCTTTGGCACCATAGTTCCAGACAGAGGCTAAAATTTGTTTTTTTGTCAGATGCTTAGAGGAGATTGCTGACTTCTGTTCTGGAACATTGCTTTTTAATAGCTACATTCTTTGAGCCATCAGTGTGAGTCACAAATGTATTTTAAAATTTTCTAGAGGTCACACTTAGGAAGTGAAAAGAAACAGGTGAAATGAAGTAGTATTTGCTTAAACCCATTATGTCCTGATTATCAATCTAGCCTGCCATCAATGAAACGTCAAGAAGTTGTAGTTCTCTTTTTCCTGCTTGCGTGTTTGAAAATTCAGAATAAACACATCTCAATTCTGACTATGCCACGGGTTGAGTGTTTAAGTGGTCACAGTGGTGAGGAGCCCACTCTGTTGGACAATGTGGTTTATAAAGATTGGGCCTGAATCATTACTCTGAGTTACTTTAACTTCTATTGGCTTTAAACTCCTATTTGTGTTTTATTACATACATTAATTTTCTCCCAAATGATGTCTTTTTTTAATTTTATTTTTATTCTTGTGGAATGATGGTGGTTTACCCCACTCCAGTGCTGGGTTGTGAGTGTCTGGAGATCGGCCCGCCTTTCCCACTGGGTGACAAACCTCCATATACCAGATTTCTGGGGCTCTAACTTGTTTCTTCTTCAAGAGATTTAAAATTACCTATTTGTCTTGGCTTTTCTGGGCCTGTTAGAACAATCACCAAGCATTTTAAAAGTTAAAAGTTGCAGAGCCAGGGTATTTTGTGCTTCCTCTAGGACATAGCTGTCAGGTATGAAAAATCTACCACGGCAAGATCTATTTGTTGTATTAATCACTATCTTTCCCTTGGAGTTGATTTACGGTTCAGTGGGAAATTCTGGAAAAATGCTTCGTGCAAACCACGCTAGGTTCCTTCGTGGACTGGAAAATGCATGTTCAAAGCGAAGGAGAATTCCAATTTCCCTGGGGAGGGAAAAGTTGAAATTCCCACGATAGACTTTCTCTAAGTTTACCTATATGCTGTCCTTCCTTGGGTCTTCTAGCAACTCACACAGACATGTAAGGGAGCAGTGTTAATTGCACAGGGTCAACTCACTACCAAATGTTCTTTTGGATTAATCTCAGGTCTCTATTGGTATTTGAGGCTGATAAATAAAGACATAAGGTGCGAGATTTCCTTCTCTTATTGGAAAGGTGCTCACTTGAGGGACAACTTGGGGTAAAGGGTGAGAACTAGTTAATATCCTCTTCCGGGTATGTGAGCTATGTCACCTGAGTAGTCCAATTTCTCAGGAAAGGGAAGGTAATTTTAGGTCTTAGCTTTAAAGCTGCCAGACTTGGTTTGCTTTTATATCTCCAAAATGGAATTGGAACCCTTTTTATCCCAATGGTACTTTGCAATAGACTGTATTTGGCAACCTCTCCGGCCAAGGGGTTAAAATAAATCTGTCTCATCAGTGTCTTTTTGTTTAAGGATAGCATAAAAGTGCTGATGGTTAGCTTTACTTGTTCATATGCTCATTTTTTATTTTTACTGCAGGATGTACTGACTTTCCCCCCCTTTTCTCTCTCCCCAAAAGAAAAGGAAAGACACAAAAAAACCCTTCATTTATATGTCAAAACCATGAAAAGATATTATAAACATACTTTGATTTTCTTCCGTTTCTTTGCCCTCCACCCCTCCTTTAAAAATAAATCTCATAGCATTAGACATTTGCCAAAACAGCAGTTTTGAAGCCCAGATTTTCCCCTTTCCTGATGTATAAATGCCAGTCTCCTTTCCCCTCTGCAAATGCACACATTTTATGTTAAGACATTATGAAGAGTTTGACGGATTCTTAAAAGTCTGTTGTATTTCTTGTTCGTGGTGGTGATGGGAAGACAGGTGACAGAAACCCAGAGAGGCAGGACAGATTGGCAACATTCTTCCTTACAACATCATCAGGGCCAAACTTAGTCATTTTTAAGGGGCTATTTTCTTTGTCCAAAAGCAGTGCTTTATTGCCTTAGGAGTGATTGTTACCCTTGTGGGGACATTTGGCAATGCGTGGAGACAGTTTTGGTTATTATAACTGGACTGAAGCCAGCAGTATACTAGACCAAGGTTCAGGATGCCACTAAACATCCTTCAGTGTTGAGAATTGTCCTCCCAGCAGAGAATAATCTTCACCAAGTTGTTAATAGTGCCAAGGTTATGAAATGCCACTATCAGGAGTGCTTTCTAGAATCAAGTGGTGGCTTATATGGCTTTTTTTTCCTTCCTTTTGCTCTTCAAAATGTGCCACGAAGTCAAGAGCCATCATGTATATTCATAATAAATTGCCTCTTTAATAAAATCTCAAGTCTACTCTTCCTGAAAATGGGAAAGAAAAATCCAAGTGGTCCCAGGTTGCCAGATGGTGGCATTTCCGGAAGAGGGGGTTTAGCTTAAAACTAAAAGGTAGCAAAGTCTGTGTTCAAGGTTGTCACCAATTCAGCCCCCAGGTAAACCCCTTCATTGGGATGTGGGATGTGTAATTGCAGTTAAATCTCATATTGCTTTTGTGATTTGATTCATGTCAATCCAAATAAAAATAAACTACTTCACTTAAATCAGTGGTAATTTTGGATGGAGAAGCTAAAAATTTTGAGAATCTCTATTGGATTTGTTATTCTTGTTGTTTATTTGTTGGATTATTTATAAATGGATGTGTTTTAGAGTCACTGTTAAGGTGTGGTATGAACTGGAATGGACTGGTTCTCAAATCTTCCATCTCACCAGAAACCTCTGGGGAGCTTTGTAAGTGGCTTCTAACTTTATTCTAACTTGGACGCCTCTACCTTTTTTTTTTTTTCATCTATCAGGATAATTTTTTCCAGGTGTGGTGGTGCACACCTGTAATCCCAGTGTGTTGGGAGGCTGAGGCAGGAGGATAATGAGTTCAGAGCCAGTCTCAGCAAAAGCAAGGTGCTAAGCAACTCAGTGAGACGTTGTCTCTATCTAAAAAAATACAAAATAGGCCTGGGGATATGGCTCAGTGGTCGAGCACCCCTGAGTTCAATCCTCAGTACTCACTAAGAAAGATAATTCTCATGGGACCTTGGTTCACTTTGGGAATCCTAAAATAGGTTATCCACCTCATCATAACCCATCCAAGTAGGAATCAATTTCCTTGAGCCATTTAAATTTTATGATGCAATATTGGCCCTTACAGCAGATTTTATTATATAGGACAGATGATCCTTGTTACAATACATAGATATCAAGTGAGGCTTGAAGTCTTTGGAACATATAGTACATTGGGCACAGATCCTCTGGCCTAGATAATACTGAATTAAACTCCTCCCTTTCCTTCCCTCCCACATGGAACTTGGCAAGAGAACCACTGTGAAGGCTATTCTTAAAACCAAGCCTGTTGTTCAAATCTGGCAGTGAAAAGGGCTTTAAGACTTGGGTCCACTCCTAATGGAGCCTCTTGATCCAAGTGCTTTAATGTCTAGACCTTTTGTGTCTTTGTTGATGAAGACCGAGGTGTAATATACCATTTTAGAATGCTCCATTCTTTCTCCTGGTTCTGTTGGCTTTGAATCTGTGTTTGCTTCCTATGAGGGAGGGGTGTAACGTGGAGCAGGTGACTTTAACCTTGCCACACTTTGTTTCTTTACGAGCTGAATGGGTTAAGTGGAATCCATAGAGTTATTGTAGGAATAAATGGAAGCACGCGTAAAGCGTTAGCTCATTATTTCCATTTGGCAAAGGCTCCATAACTGTGGTGTCACATTATCATTGTGGGCGGGGGTTTGGGGGGTTACAATGCAAATAGAAAGCAGCTATTGTCTTGCAGTGTCAAATTTGGGATAAGGTGGAATTATATACCCTAGTGCTGGTAGGCAGGACGACAGGCTCTCAGAATAGAACAGAAAAATGATTGCATTGTCCCCAAAGGTGATGTGACTGCTGGTGGTCTTTTGCTGACTCTTCAGGGGAGACATTTATCACCCAAGGAAGGACTTTCTTTTCAAGCTGAAGTTAGAAGGGGAAAGGGCTGGGGTCACTAGAGGAAGAAACCGGAAGAGGAAATGATATGATGTGACAGTATCTGACACACAGAAAGCCCTGCAAACAATGGCAGAAAAACATGGGGCTTGATGGGGAGAGAAACTAGTCTTTTCTTATAAATTTCTGAAAAATGGTCATTATGATGAAGACCCTCGAGGGGCAGAAGCACCAGGTGAATATCATATGTGATGTGCTCAGCAGGATATTTGGCACACTGTAAGGTTGAAAAGACATTAATGTCATTACTCTTTGTTTCTATGATGGGGAAGAGAAGATATAGGACTAGAAATAAAAGAGTGGACCAGGCAATGGAAACATTTTAATACTGAGATTTTACTCATTAGGACTTGAGATCCAAGGAAGCTCTTAGATGGGGTGTGTAGACAATGAGACTATGCTCTCTGGTGATTTCAAGGTTACATCCTCTGGGAACAGCAAGAAGGGACCATGTTCTCCCCCCACACCTCCTTTCCACGGATTGGATCCGTGCTCATCTGATAGGTGCACAGGGATGCCAAGGAGTATCCTGATGAGCCTCTGTAGCTGGTTATGAGCTCTGTGTCCACTTCATATGGCTCCTGGCTGTGGCCAAGCAACCAGAGACATGTGGAAGTGTACTTTACAGGGATTGCAGAAGATCAGAAAATCCATCCAATTGGCTCAGAGAAGAGGAAGGAAAGACATCTGTGTGGGAAGCTGGGGCCTTTGGCTTGTAGGCTCACAGTGAGTTCAGGTGCAGGTCGGATATGGTGGAGGAAGAGATCCACAGGTAGGAGTAATTTAGGAGCAGAGTACAGGTCTGGAAGTATTATTCTGACTATCATTCACTTGGACGGTTGTCAAAATCCCAACTAAGGAAAGATTATAGAAAAATGAATAAGAAAGGAATAACAAGCCTAAGGAAATAATTTCCCTAATGTGATCTCAGTAAAAGCAGCAGTTTGTAGATGATGCAAAGCCACTAGAAGGCAGGTTCTTGGGTTTGGCTGCCCACCCCACTTCCTGCCCCAGTTCCTGTCTCCTTCTCCAAGCAGAAATTCAGTTGCTTTCGCTGGGCCTTTGATGAGAGAGTAACAGAGACCAGCTGAAATGAATCAGGATAAACCAAGCATTTCTTATAATTTAATGTAAGCAAATTCAAGGATGAATGAAGATCTCCATCCGCAAGAAGATACTGCAAAGAAGGCAGCTGTTGGGCTTTACTTAACTTTCCACTATCAAGGTGACAAAGCAGGGAGAATGAGTGTCTGATTGGCCACCTACCTGCCAAAGAATCATCTCCCCTGCATGAATCATCTGCAAGAATCATCTTCTCCTTAGCCTACCTGTGGTGAAGCATGGGTGAGTATTAGAGGAGGGTAGGTTAGGTGGAATTTGGAAGCCAAGGTGTGCTGAACCTGGTGGGTAGATTTGACACTCAGGAGTAGTCCTATTATGATTTCCTTATTGAATGACTGTGCCATTTCTCTCACCTAGGCCTACTGAGAACATTTTCCTGCCCTGTTGACCTTGGACTGGGTTCTGTGATTCTCTTTAGTCAGTGGAAAGTTGTGGAAGGCATATAAAGGGAGAGCTCCAACGTGCTTTCTTGGCTTGACTCAGCCTCTCTGCTTCTGCTACCTGCCATGAGAAGACCATGACTTAGGGTCCTGGTAGCTGCTGGTCCCCGAATAAGAGAGATGTGGAATTTCCAGGACCCATCCTGTAGCACAGCTGTCAATCACCCCAGCGTATCCAAATACTAGCGAGCAAGAAATAAATGTCGCTTTTTGTCCACTACCAGTGTTGTTTTTTTCTTTGCCCATTCATTTAGGCCACACTGCATTATCCCAGCAAAAATCTGACCTAGACAGCAGGCAAGCTGACTCTTCTATCTGTTCTTCAGCCAGAAGATGGAGAGGAGCCAGAATGGGCAGTGACGCGAGAAATGAATCCATCGTGTCTAGGGTCACAGAGCCCACCCTCCACTGGACCACTACTGATTGTCAATCATGCCTGTGCTTAGTATTCAGTGATCATTTTCTTTTCTTTTAAAATAAAACCACAACTTGTGCTTTCATATTCTGATTAACAAAGGCAATATATATCATTAGTGTTAATTTAAAGGTGTAATCAGCCATGTCAGTCAGGTAAGGGAGAAAATGGTGCCATGGACCTTTTCCAAATTCCCACAGGCTTAAAATAAAAAAAAAAAAAAACTCCTTTAATAGTGCTGACAGCACACCTTGCCTGTTATTATAGCTTGGGTTTTGTTTTTGTTCCTGTGCCAGTACGAGAATATAATTAGGTTACAAATCAGATCTAAAGGTTTCGATTATTGTTCATCTTGAGCTCTGTGCTTTCTCTCCATTAGTTGTGGCATAACAGAAATAATTTAATTTATTAGTCGGCCCATCTTCAAAAAAGGCTTTATTACCAAATGTGCTTGAGGATGTGGCGGGGGGGGGGGGGGCGAACCACAGACCTGTCTTCACCATCTCAGGAGGGAAAATTGCTAGGATATAACAGGTTTGCAGATAGATGTGTGGTTTTGCCCAATGAAGAGATACTTGTTACCTGATATAGCACATCCTTGCTACAAAGAACAGATTTTCTGGCACCTTCTTTCTGGTAGCTGCAGTTGGTTGTTTTCAGCACGTCAAAACCATGATTTTAGATTTATTGTCTCGGGGGTAATTGAGCAATAATTACTGGCACTCATGCATCTCCTACCCTTTGTGAATCCATTGGCCGGCCAGCCGTTCAGAAAATATTTATTCTCCATCTTTTCAGGGCATGGCCAATTTTTCTTTTATACCTAATAGTCTTTTACACAGGTTGAAGATTATTCAAAACGGATATGTACCTTTCAGCAGTACAATGAAAACTCACCAATTGAAGCTCAGATTTGTTACTAAATTTTATGTTGCCTCCTAGTGCCCGACTTAGTTGCTTTCCATAGTGGAGCCTGTGGCTCTTTCTGAATAGATATGGGGTGCCTATGTATACCAATTTAAATTCAGACTTGTCATTACATTTCCATAGGATTCAGATAGTTTAAGCTTCTTTTCAAAGTAGAGATTTTGAGGGGATGGCAAGATTAGCTAAATGTTCCTGGGTCTTTGTGGGTTTTGTTTGTTTTCTTTGAAATACTAGGGGTAGAACCGAGGGCCTCTTGCATGCAAGGCAAGTGCCCCACCACTGAACTTCATCACCAGCCTGCATCCAAATTTTTAAAGAAGTACAAGTGCTCTCAGGGTTTTCCTCATTCCCACTCTCTCCATATTGGCTCATCTGTGAGTTCCTTCAAAGATGTGCAAGGAGCACGGAAAGTGTTGGAGGACACCCAGGTAGACAAGAATGCTGTGAACAGCTGTTTTGCTGGTTTGACGAATATTTAATGTGGACCTACTGGTTTAGGATCCTGGATTCACCTAAATGTGCATAATTGCCTGTAGGATCTGTAGAGCTGCCCCTGTGATTTATGGTGACAGGTTTCCGCCAATTACTGTTCCACAAAGACCAGTGTGTGGAGGTACTTGGACAGTTGAGTGAGGTGGAATAGGGAATTTTTTTCTAGTATGAGATTTTGTGTTTGTCTCCACTTCCTGGTAAAGGATAGGGTCTGAGGCTACAGAGACACTATGGAATTTAAGAAGTAAAAATCTTTTTTTATAATTTGTATTTTTTAGTTGGACATAATATCTTTATTTATTTATATGTGGTGCTGAGGATCAAACCCAGGGCCTCACAAATGATAGGCGAGCGCTCTACCACTGAGCCACAACCCCAGCCCAAGAAGTAAAGTCTTATTTGTGTTTTTCTATTTGTGGAGGGGTTTACGTTGGTTTTTGTTTTGTTTTGGTTTGGTTTTGTTTTTTGTTTTGTTTTGTTTTTTAGCTATCCTGGTATGAAGAGTTATGGATGCCTATAATCATGGTAGTTATAGTCGTAGTAATAGTAGCTATTTATTTATTTTTATTTTATTTTGGGGAGGGGGTTTGGTGCTGAGAATCAAACCCAGGGCTTTGTACATACTGAGCATGCATTTTTATCACGCAGTATTTGACTGGGTTGTACTTCCAGCACCAATAGTAGGCATTTATTGAATGCGTAGTATGTTCCTGGTTCCTCCCATGGAACATCTTGTTTGATTTAGCCTAGTAGACCTAAGATGAAACAGTTTTTACTTTTCTCATGTGGCAAAAGAAGCAAAGTCCATGTTTCAAGAAAGGTTCTATATGTTCCATTTATATGTTGCTGTAACACGCCCTCTTCATGTATTACTTTTTTATAAAAAAAATTATAGCTATAGATGGACAGAATGCCTTTATTTTATTTACTTTTTTATGTGGTGCTGAGGATCAAAGCCAATGCCTCACACATTGTCACTGAGCTCCAGCCCCAGCCCATATTACTTCAGTTTTTACAGAAACATCAGATATTATATTTAAAGCAATTACATCCAAGTGCAGTAAGTTTAAGGACCTGTTGAAAGTGGAGGAGCAGTATTTGAACCAGACCCCGTATCTTCTTGGTTAAGAGCACCTGCTCAGTAACTGTTCAATAAAACTTGTAAATAAATTATCAAACTGAGGGATGGGCTTTGACTGCTTTGACCCCAGACAGCTTATATGAAATCTACCAGGAGACCTAAGTGTAATGGTCATTTGCATTGTTGGTATGTGACCTTGCTGGTGTACAGTGTCTCTAATAAACACACAGTTTCTGCTTGCGATTGATTGATTGATTGATTTATATGAAGTGCTGAGGGTCGAACCCAAGGCCTTACACATGCTAGGCAAGCATTCTACCACTGAGCCTCAGCCCTAGCACCACTTGAGTTTTTCTTTGTTTGTAACTTCAGAACTGCTATTGAGGTCTCCTCAGACCCCAGGGAAATGTGAGTTCCAGAGAAGGTTGCTCACAATTATAGAAAGTTGGGTTTAGATACCTCAGGTGCCTCATCCATTAGCAACATAAAAAAAGTATATAGAAAAATGTGGGTGCCCCTGTAGGGTGTGTCTATTACTTTCTACCCATGTCTCACTTTCTTCTTCTTTTTTTTTTTCATCTAGAGTGAGTGGAAAATTAATTTTCTTCTGGAAGGGCTTGGGAAAATGCGTTTTGTTCCATGGCTCTTCTCTGTCAGGTACATAATAAGAGTGCTTGGCATATCTGATCTCATTTACCCCTGGTGGCAACTGTTAGGGAACTAGCAATTTATAGTTTTATAATGTAAATAAAGACACTGAGGCTTAGACTAGCCAGTGGTAGAGACAGTATTTAAAGTCACATCTGCCTGGCTTTCAATGTGGTCCATTTTCCCGTCTGCAGGTCGGCCTCAGATTCCGATTCTATGACCCACCTGCTCATTAGGCAGATAATGGCTACTGCTTTCCCAGATTTAGTTTTGTTTAGTATTAAAATAAATCTCATTGTTTCATTTTTCTGTCTCTATGGGCTGCCACCCTGTTTCCAGGAGATGGAATACATTATGATGGGGATAACCATTTCCCTGTGTCACCTCTCATTTGAGCTAATCAGAGAATATGAGCTTATATCATGGCAAGATTGTTGGGACCCAGATCATGGGCCTTCCTTGTTTTACTGAGCAAAAGTAGTTTATCCATTCTTTATTGCAAGTGCTTTTGGAGAACCATATTGCTCTGTGGTTGCAGTTATTACTGAGCAAGATGAAAGATACAGTAACAATTTATTAGGTTAAAGGAGGTTCATGCAGCCATCCAATACATATTTATAAAGCTCCTGCCGGTCCATGCTGGGCACTGGTATAGGCACTGGAGATGCAGGAGTGAACAAAGCTGGTCAGGATTGTGATTTGTTATAGAAGCCTAATTAGTCTTTGAAAATTGTACAGGAGCATTTTCATTCTATTCATTTTTATTTCAAGTTAGGCTGTTTTATGTCCTAAGATCCAGATGACGACTGGCCACCTGGAACCCCTGAAGATATTCTGTGAAGAGCAGAACCCATGAGTGTCCTTGTGGGTGGCTGAACACCTATTTTAAGCTTGTTGGTGAAGTCTCTAAGGAGACTTCAAGATCATCTTTGCCAAGTTTCCACATCTGTGTGGAGAGCATATTGAGGTCATGTTTAAATAACAAGGCTACTCTGTTCAGAGAAGGAAGGTTGACAGGCTACTTTGGTAGGCTGACATTCCTGAGCAGAATCCACAATGCAGAACAAATGGCAGACTCCATTGGTCATTTACTGAACATTTGAGCTTTCCCGGTTCTGAAGGTTTTGAGGGCCAACAACTCCTTGGAAAACTTCTCCCCACAGAAATTGCCCCATGAATTCATATATTCAGATTGCTTATACAGTTTTTGAAGATGGTTTGAAGAGGGGTGTGGAGGGTTGTTTCTTTGGTAATTCTAATGAGAGATGATGACAGGTTGAGGATGAGGGGACCAGAGACCAGATTTGAAGTTTGGGTGGTGGTGCTGGAAGAACATATTCACTTGTAAATTCTCATTGAAATGCAGCTTTTGGAGTAGAGATATTTAAATTTAATGGTAAGAAGCTTGTTGTAGTTAGTGTTTTCAGTGATCAATTTCCTTATGTGTCTATTTGGGGATATATTTACAAACAGCTATTGATAATGTGAAATAAAAGTAATGCTTTTATTTCAAAGTAATGCTTTTATTTCAATCACTAACTTTTTTTTATGGAATAAGCTCTTGAACAATTTCACAGAAAACATTGGTAGGTGGTGGTTTTTTTTTCTTTTTTTTTGTCTTTTTTAGGCAGTTGAGACATTTTTTAATGTACTTTTAAATAGTTCTAAGAAAAATGAAATATTTAGTTGATTGTTTTGTCTTGAGAAACATTATAATTTGAGTTGTCAGTGTTTTCTGAAAAGAGAAGAGCCCTGGTGACAGTTTTTCAATCTCAAATTCCTCCATTAAAAAAAAATTGAAACAACTAGGGAAGCTAAATTATAAAATCACAAACATATCTGCAATACAACTAGGTCATGAGGGGATGGGGTGGTGGGTCAATGGGAGAGCACTTGCCTAGCAAGTGTGAGGAAATGGGTTCGATTCTCAACACCACATATAAATAAATAAAATAAAGGTCCATCAACAACTAAAGACATATTTAAAAAATTTTTTAAATCTGGGTTATGAGGTATCTCTATTCATCTCACAGTACATGTGGATGGAATAAATCACAGACAGCTATGGGACTGTGTGGAATCATCCCTGGAGGGAAGAGACAGAAGACCTGCACCCCCAGATCAGCTGCAGATTACAGGCACCCATGGAAAAGTGTGGTGTGTCCATATGGAATGTTTGTCTGAGACTGGGAATGGTTCCACAGGATGCTAAGTTCCTGGATCAGGGCAAGGAGATTGTCTGTGGTATACAGCAAGGTTTGCTGATGCCAGGCTTTCCCCATTTTTAAACTAACAAACTGACTTTCCCTTCTAAGGCAAAACACCCCACCCAGTAGGAACTGTTGGGAGTTGAAGCCCAGCTGAACTTTTAGATGGAGGCTTAGGGTCCAGGGAAGGGAGAGTTCTGTCAAGAAGGGTGTTGAGACATTTGTGAAAGCAGAAGGTCACAGGTGTTAGAATCATTTTGTGAAAATAATGAAAATGCAGATGTAGATATTTGCATGTTCAGCAGTTGTTTTGCAATGTTGTTTTACATTACCTTGAACAAAAGAAAAGGATTCTAATTGGACCCCCAACAAAGCTCCTATAAAGAAACAGTCTCTTAGAGTTGAAAACTACTTCTCTGATATATTAGTCTTAGAGAAGTGAAGAGACAAAAAAAAAAAAAAAGTTCGAATTCAGGCAAGGCAGAGAAATAAAAGAAAACAATTTTAGAAAGTGAAGAGTAAACTTGAAAAAAAAATTACAAAAGGAAGTAAACACAAGTGGTAATTGTGTTAGTAATTTTTCCATTACAATAATAAAATACTTGAGATTGGGGGCTGGAGGTTGTGATTCAGCCATGGAGCGTTCATCTAGCATGGGAGAGGCCCTGGTTTCGATCCTCAGCACCACAAATAAATAAATAGATAGATAGATAGTTAGATAGATAAGTAAAAAGGTATTGTGGGTTCGATTCTCAGCACCATGTATAAATAAATAGATAAGTAAAATAAAAAGGTATTGTGTCCAACTACAACTAAAAAATAAATATTAAAAAATACTTGAGATAATCAGCATATAAAGAGGCATGGTGCATTCTGGTGCACAGTTTTGGAGGTTTGGTCTGTGGGTTGTTGGCTTCATTGTTTGGGGGCTTGTGGTAGAGCCCACTTTAGTGGGGCAAGCTTCTAATTTTGTGCTTGCCTGAACTGAAACAAGGAGAAAGGAACGAGTTGGGGTCTCATTATTGTCTTTGTGGATGAGCCTCCAGATGTTCTAAGGCCTCACTGCCTCCCGATAGTGTCAAGATGGGGGCCAGGTCTTTAATACATGGGCCTATTGGGGACAATTTAGATTCCAACAGTAGCACTACTACAAGAAAAGTCAAGGAACTGGTTCAGTAGCTTATATCTGTAGTCCCTGTGACTCAGGAGGCTGAGGAAGGAGAGAATCTGAAACCAGCCTCAGCAACTTGGGAAGACCCTGTCTCAAAAAACTAAAAGGTCTGGAATGTTGCCCAGGGGTAGACCACCCCTGGGTTCCGTCAGCACCCCATATCCCCGAAAAAGAAAAGAACAGTAGAGCAAACAGATATAATTTCCTTTTTCTGTTTCCTCTCCCTGTCTCTCTAATTTTGATGGTATATACACTGCATAAGTGAGCTACATCCCAACCATTTTATTTTTATTCTTTTTTACTAACATTTTAATTTACTATTTTTTATGGAGTGCTGAAGAGTGAACCCAGTACCTCACATGTGCTAGGTGAGCACCTTTATAGGTCTATGCCACCACACCCAATTATGATGGATTATTTTAATAATCAAAGAGAAAATAGGTGCAATAAGACTATTCAAAAGAAAAAAAACTTGAAAATAAACAGGAAATAATAATAATAATACCCTAAGAAAACCTGATTGGCATAAAAGTCTGTTTCTGGGAGTGGGGTTTGACCCAAGGGTGCTAAACCACTGATAGCCCCACAAGATAGTTGGCACTGTCAGGGTACCTAGCCCTTTTTTTTTTTTTATTTTGAGATAGAGTTTCACTAAGTTGTTTAGGTTCTTGATAAGTTGCTAAGACTGGCCTAGAACTTCAAATCCTCCTACCTCAGCCTCCTGAGTCACTGGGATTACTGCACCCAGCTGAAATAAAAGTCCTTGAAATCTACATGGAAAGGTTTATTGTATTCCTCAGAAAATCATCTCATATCACTTCTGAGACAGTATAGTGGAGGGATGGATCATTAACAAAAGGCAAAAACAAACAAATTTTCTGAGCATCATGGGAAAAAAGACTATTTATCAGGAAAGGAAACTGAATTCTGATGAATTTTTTTGACAGTGTTGTAATACCCCAAAAAACAAGGACAATGCAATATCAATTTAGAATGAGCAAGGACGAAAATATGGGCATGAATTTCATAATGGTCCAAGCTGATCTGCAATATAAATCAGGCAGGTGATTATGAATATACCAGCAATCAAGAAATTTTATTTCTATGTTAATTTATTTTAAATATACATTTTTTTTAGTTGTAGATGGATATAACACCTTTGTTTTACTTATTTTTATGTGGTGCTGAGGATCAAACCCAGTGCTTCAAACATGCTAGGCACATGCTCTACCACTAAGCCCCAGCCCCTGCATGTGAGTTTTTTAGGGATTAGTAGTAGCTAATCATCATGGACTTTTCAGTGAACTGGGGAGAGGTAGTACTGAAAGCTACATAGTTTTGTAACTATTATAGCGAAAATCATTAAGAGTCACTAGTGTCACCACTAGGGAAATATATATGGATCTTACATATTTCCTGATAGAAATCTTCAACATTATCTGTTAAATAGTTCTGCCAACAAAATGTGCATGGTCTGATCCAGCTTCTGAATCTTACCAATTAACAGTAAACAAAATGGTAACATGTTTCTTGAAAGGATGGGCAGGCAATTAAGCAAACTGGCAAAATCCTGAACATGGGAAGCTTCACAAAACAACGGGGGTATAAGAAGATAAAAAGGGGACTTTTGGGTTAAGAGATTGAAGAACACATCGATTTATCATCATGCATGAATCTTATTTGGATTTTGATTCCAGCTACTGCAAATTGAGAAAATTATATAATTGAGAAAATGTGAATAATAGATTTTAAGGAAATGCTGATTCATATTTTTAATGTATCATGGTATTTTAGTAATAAGGCAAAAGAACAGATTAAGAAATAATGTTTAGTGTGATCAATTAAAAAGTATGAAATGATGACTCATTCACTTGAGATTTTAGCAGCTACATTAGCCAGAGAAACAAAATTAGCAAAGAAATTTATTGTTCAGGTTAAGCAACCCTGATCAAAAAATCCAAAATCTGAAATGCTCCAAAATCTCAAAATTTTGGACATTGATATGGTACCCCAAGTGGAAAATTCCACACCATGATATTGCTTTATGTAAGAAAATTATTAAGGATATTACATAAAATTACCTTCAGGCTATGTGTGCAAGGTCCCGATAAAGCAGAAATGGATTCTATGTTAGGACTTGGGTTTCATCCCTAAGATACCTAATTATGTACTTGCAAATATTCCGGAGTTTGAAAAAGAAAAAAATTCAAAAATCTTAAACACATCTGTTCCCACACAGTTTGGCTAAGGGATACTAGGTCTGTAGGAAATTGTCTCATGTGATTATGGAGGCTGAGAAGTCACACAATCTGCCATCCTCAAAGTGAACGTATCGGAGAGCCCGTTGTAAGTTCTTATCTGAATTCGAAGTCCCAAAAGGAACAATTTCTCAGTTCACTCAGGTAGAGAGAAGGTGAATTTTTTCTTTCTCTACCTTTTTGTTTAATTCTGGACATTAGGAAATCGGACAATGCCTACCTACATTTGCTTCATTCAGCCACCAGTTAAAATGCTATCTCATCCAGAAACACCTTGACACATACTATTTAAACCAAATACCGGGGTACCCCAGGGCCCAGTCAAGTTGACATATAAAATCACCCATCCTGGTAGAAAACACTCCATTTTTATTTTTCATTCCTGTGTTCCTTTGGTCCTTGGGGATATAAGTGATCAAACACTTATTTATTGGTCTTGAATCACTGTTGTCATCAAAATGGAAAAGCAGATTTTACAGTTCAGTAGTGAGGCTCCTGACCACTGGGGATTGTTCAGATAACAGGATTGATATTCATCTTCAGTGGATCTGGGTTTTTTTTTTTTTTCACTATCTGTTATTGTGATGGAAAAGTGTATGTGAGTGGAATTTCTTGGGGTCCCTTGGACACTCTAGAGGACTTAAGTACTTGTTACCTCTAACACCTTTATTAAACTTGGTATGCTTTGATTCTCTGGGAATATTTATGGGATTATTCTGATCCCAATACCAAGTATTTCAAATACTGCTATCCTTAATCAGGCTTTTAAATTTAATTTTAATTTTGGGTACCAGGGATTGAACTCAGGGGTACTCGACCACTGAACCACATCCCCAGTTCTATTTTGTATTTTATTTAGAGACAGGGTTTCACTGAGTTGCTTACCACCTTGCCATTGCTGAGGCTGGCTTTGAACTCGAGATCCTCCTGTCTCGACATCTATAGCCACTAGGATTACAGGTATGCACCACCATGACTGTATGTATGCAATCTTCATTTCAGTGTCCGTTTGTTCTAACTATTGTTAACTGCTACTTTGTCGACATTTCTGACAGTAAATAATAGCAACAACAACAAAAATCATACTCGCTGTCACCAGTTCTTGTCTGTATGACCTACCTAGGTTGACAGAAGAATTGTTTTATATGATGTCATCCTGGATCATGGGTAGGCTTTTTGCTTCCCAGTTGCATGCCAGAAAACTGGGGCTAAAATGATAAGTGACATGCTATGAATTGTAAAGACAATGAGGGAAAGCTAGGATGACCCGAAGGGTACAATAAAGAGGAGAAGCGTTAGGAGAAGGATAGACAGGTTAAGGAGGTATGAAGAGCAGTAAGTCATGAGCTGTGAGGGAGATTCATGAACAGATGTATGAGCGATGACACATTTAACCATGAGAGCGACAGCAAACATTCTTCTAGAAAATCGGGCTGAGATTTTCTACATTGTCCAGAGGAGTAAACAGTCATCTGGAGATTTTGTAAGTTGAACTGGGCAGGTGCTACCTAGTCAGTGCAGGGCTGTGACCCTGTAACTGGACTGCCTCTGGAACATACCTTAGTCTGTGTCTTACTCCTTCATCTCCCTGGGTTTAGGTAACTGTGGTCCAGAGAGGTGAAGCAACTTGCCTAAGTACTTAAAATGGAGAGGCAGAGCCAAGAAGGGAATTTCTTATGTTCTTTCTGGAAACATTATGACTTTGCTCACTGACTTTTGTTTGTGGAATAGCTTCTGCAAGGCAAAATTCTTGTCCCTTCAGTTCTGTTTCTTTGACTTCGTGGCCTGTTTCTTATTGTTTCACCTCTTGTCTTTCCTCCCACATTCCCAAATGTGAAATAGAGAGATTGGCTTTCATGTTATAAATGGAAAAAGTAGAAGCTGGCCTGAAGATAATTCTGGCCTGAAGATAATTCTGGCCCCAGAGAAACCTCAGTTTGATGTTAAGAGAATTATTTTCTTTCTCATCCCTGAGTTTAGATTTAACTTTTTCATTAAGGAAGACTCACAAGTCAGCATTGCCCCTGAACTTTCTTTACAATAGCTCACTAGTGGAAGCATCCAGAGCCAGTCCTGGTTGTGAATGCAGAACACCAATCTTCTGTAGAAAAGGGAAGGGGAAAAGAAAAAAAAAATTATGTCTTTGCAGGGATCCTTCTTATTTGGAAAAACCAAATGGACAAGAAAAATAAATCAGACACTTGAAGGAAAGGAGGGACATCTTTGAGAGCATTATATTTTTGAACATTCTCATTATCCAGAGATTTCCTTGCCAACTGAAGCAAAGAGGAATTTTCCAGTGTGAGACAATTTTCACATGGCCATAAACAGGATATTTTTGGTGCAAAAGTAGTTGCTGGTCCTTAGTGTAGCAACCTTTTTACCCTTTGAGTCAGATACTTTGCTCTTCCAGCCACACACAGTAGGAGACTTTTCTCAGTCACAGCCTCTTCAGACCTTCCCCATAGAAGGAGTCACAGGAAAGGAATATTGGTTTTGAGATGGAATTTTCCAAGCCTAAGGGTGCTTGAGAATATGTTTTTGCTTCTGTGGACAGTGAAGGGGAAGGGAGCCGTCCATTCTCTAATGCTGTTCGGGATAGCATCCCTTAGTTCTTGTGCTACAATCCCTAGTTAAGAATTCCTGAGAGCTTTCAGTATTTGTTGCAACTCATGTATCCCCACAAAGGAGAATAAATGTCGGTGGTGTCCCACATAAAACACAAAGCACTAAATAATATAGAGAGAGCCTTGCGGAGCCCTCCACAAATAGTACATTAATGTCAAGGAAGTGTTGAGGAATTCCCAGAGAGCATTGTCGTTCAATAATGACCATTATTTATCACAGATGTGCATTCTGTTTGTTCATATTGGGTAATGAATGACCTTTCTGTTTCCACGGCCAGGGCCAAACAGGCCTCTGTCGACACCGATGCAGGCTGGGGGCCATTTATCATGCCTCACTTAGTGGGATCACTGCCTTAAAGGATGCCACCCCTTTAGGAGGTCCTTTTCTTGGGAAGTAAACATCATAGGTCGATTGTTCCTATTTTCTTTCTTTAGGTTATTTGTCTAAGAAGACATCTGCCTTGAAAATAAATTATTTATTATAGCGTCTTCTTTTGACATGTTGCCTCTCTGGAGTTGTTTCTCCACAAAAAATCTCCTGCAGTTACAGTGTTAGATGAAGCTTTGATAAAAATCCGTCTTGGAATCATCTGGAATATTTATACTGTCAAGTCAAGTATGATCCTTTTTCTTTTGACCTTAAGATGATTTTTCTCTCAAAGATATTCTCTTGGTGGGTGGGCAATTTACAGTACAGAACTGTCTTTACTGTTGAGCTTAATTTATTTAAAAATCTGGTTCTGATGTGAGGTGTGAATTTTGGTTTTCATCCTGAATGGCTTTTAAAGTGGACATACAGAAATCTGGGGCTCAGGATTTAGACAGTTGGGTTTTATTTCAGCTAGCTTGTCAATCCAAGCCCATAAAGGTTTGCTTTTGTGGGCTTGTTATTTTTATGTTACTGGATTTGTTTCATATTTACAATTTTTAACTTTGCATTCCATCTTTAATTCGGCTAAACGTACAAGTAAAACCTAAATACACCCAAGATCCAGCAGCATAAATGTCAGGGCATTTGAGAGATGATTTGTATTTATAGTCCAAATGATGCTGTCAAGTGTGGAGGGTTCCTGGTGTCTCTTGTTCTGGGTGATAGGCCTTCTGCCTTGCTTTAGCTCCTTGTTGTGACTCTCTGTCTCTCAGTTCTCAGGAGAAATGGGTAGCCAGGCTTGCATCTGCTTCTGGTTATCCTTCTACCTCTTGTGTTTGCCTTCTCTGCTCCAGACATTTCCATAAATGGGGAAATCAGTATTCTTCCTTAATCAGATCATGACATTGCCACCATTCATGTTCTTGATGATCAACCTTATTTGCAACCTCAAGTCAACATCTTGAGCCTGCCCTGCCACCAAGATGACATTGAGCATATATTAAAAAACAAAACAAAACACACACATGCACACACATGCACCTGGGCCCTGTTGTAAATTAATCTTTGGGTGACTCGAGCATTGAGCCTGGTCCATGCTCTGGGAACTGTTTGTGGGAACCACTGGTGGGTCTTCACCTTTACGGTCTCTTCTCTCCTTTCCAAACCATTGGTCTTTGTTTATCATAGAGTATATCTCTTATGTGTTTCATATACTTGCCCTTGACCTCTGTGGAGCGGGCTTTCCTTCCCTTTCTCCTTGCTTCCTGAGTGTGCAGCACATTTCACAGGTTTGGACATGGTTGACCTGAATATTTTCAAGGTCATTCCATTATGGGCAATGGTATTATTGTACAAGGATGCTCCATTCCTGAACAAGCCCCTCACCTCATTCACCGTGCTCTGCTATCTTACACACACATTGCTTAATGCCTCCAAGACATTGCTGAAATCCAGTTTTGACATGAAAGATATCAGATATCTATTGCCATCACTTTGTAGCTGAAGAAACAGAGGTGCAGGATGAATAACTTGCTCAATATGGTGCAGTTTGTACATAGGCGATGTGCAGTATGAATTCAGGTGTCTTTGCCTTTATTTAGACCTTGAGGTTTTGACAGTTACCCAGGAAAACCTCCTGAAATGTGAAACAGTGGAAGACAACACAAAGTGTGACTCAAAAGAGGGTTCCCATTTGCCCGCCTCTTGCAGAATACCAGGGTTGCTCAGGGTACCAGACTGTCAGTGGCTGAGTACAGACTTGCAGTCTGAAAGGAAGTCATCAATCTGGGAGGGCAGGGACATCTTTCAGATCAGATGAGAGTTTGAGTTTGGCCTTAGACTTTCAGTGTGAGGATTGTCAAAAATAAATGAAGGCTGGGTTTGGTGGCACACACCTGTAATCCCAGCAGCTTGGGAGGCTCAGGCAGGAGAAACATGAGTTCAAAGTCAGCCTCAGCAACTTAATGAGACCCTGTCTCTGAATAAAATATTAAAATACAAAAAAAAGAAGAAGAAGAAAAGGGGGCTGGGGATGTGGCTCATTGGTAAAGTGCCCCTCGGTCCAATTTCTGTACCAAAAGAAAAACAAGTGAAAATATTGATACCAGGTATATTCATCTCCTAGAGCAGCTATGACAAAATACCACAAACTGGGTGATTTAAAGAGCAGGAATTTATTTCAGAAGGCTGGAAATTCAAGATCAAGGTGTTGCAGGTTTGGTCTTCTCTTAGGCCCCTTTCTTGGCTTGGAAACAACTACTTTCTTACTTTGTCCTCATTTGGTCTTTTTTCTTCTTTCTCCTTTTATGGAGACATCTGTCCTTTCTGACTCAGGCTCTACCCTTATGACCTTATTAAACTTAAATTATCTCTTTAAAAACCATATCTCAAAATACAGACGGTTTCTGACTTAAATGGTTAGATTTAGAATTTCGCAAACTTTACTGTGGTGTTAAAGTGATAAGCATTCAGTGAAAACTGCACTTCGAATTTTGACCTAGCCTCATGGTAAATCAAAGAGCATCCATAGATTGATGTTAGGGTCTGGGGAAGTGAAACCCGTGACCAGATAGGGTAGAAATGGGCCAAGAAAAAGCAAGGTTTCCTGACAAAGGATGAAGGTACCAGAATGATTATTCCACACTTAGTACCTAAGAAACTCTTGAGAAGTTTTGCTGTTGGGCTGCCTGTCTGAGCTCAATCCCAGAGTTATTTTTGGCATAAAATGATGGATCCTAGAAGTTGGGACTGACTATAGATTCAGGCCACTAAAAATACATGGATGTACATGCTTTTATTTTTCCTTTAATCTTTTTGAAAAATGCCTTTTGGATGTAATTGCAAAATCATATTGTCAAATTTAACTTTGAATTAATAAGTTTCAGCATGCCTTAGAGATTTCGATGTGCTAGACTCAGTAAATTTAACTTTCTGTAGATGGCTGGCCTGAAGTGAATGAACAGAACCTGCAGTGTGATGTTCTGACCCACATGGTGATTAAACCAGGCTTTTCTTTTAAAAAAATCAATTTTCTTTTAAAAAATTTGGAGTGGTTTATGGCTTTAAATCCTGTATATAAGTCTGATGTCTTAAATAAGGGATGCTTTCAATCTGTTGTCCTAGACCTTTTTTTTTTTTTTTTTTTTTTTTGGTCCTAGACCTTTTGAACTAAAGATCAAGTTAGAAAAACGTAAGAAATATAGGTGACCAAATTTTATCTCAAATCACCAGAATATCCTATGTTAAATGACTAAACCAGAGAGAGAGGCGGGGGTGGGGGGGCACTGAGTGTCCTCACCACTCTTCCTGAGTATTTTATTTTTCATTTGTTTCCTCCTGCTACAACTGTCATTTGGAATTAGTTCTTGTCTTGTGTTTCTGTAAATAAAATTGATAGCATGTTATTAGTGTCTTTGTTTCCAGAATTCTGAGAGTTTGCATTTTAAAAGGAGCTATATAAAATCTAAGCTTTTCATGTTTGAATGGGCTGGTCTTTATGTGAACAATAGTGTGAAGTTAGCAGATATTAATTAAAATGTCTGGAAAAACCAAAGCTTTATGAATTCAGTAAGGATTGAGAGAAATGTGTGAGTTTCTGATTTATATGCTATTAACAGAGAATTTTTAATGTTGTAAGCAAATCGAAAACCAACATATTTCTCCTTGAAGATAATGGGTAACCTTTCATTTCTGTGCTTTAAAGTAAGAAATGTTGCTGAGAAAAGACATTTTGAATAAACTATTTTTTATTGGTGGCAAGAGAAGTTCATTTGGTGTGTGAAATATGTTTACATAGCTCTTGAGTTGAGTACACCTGAATACTATTTACCTTTAGATAGATATGAGTTTGGCCTTTGTAGAACAAATGTTATTTTAGATGCATGGAAAGTAGTAGGTACGAGAGAATGTTCTGTGGTTTTGTTTCTTTAAAAATATGTCCAGCTGCTCCAGAAAGTCCCAGATCAGCAAGGAAGATAAATGCAAAAACAAACCAAAGTCAAACAATCAATGTTCTCTGGCTGCCAGGAGAAACTTCTAGGAAGGACCAGCTCTAAGAGCCACAGCCTGAATGACATGCCTTAACCCAGCCTTCACAGATTTGGGGCTTGAACTACAAAGGAAGGAATTTGCCTTACAAAACAGTACAACCTTATAAAGCCACATTGCATTCTTTGGGGAAAAAAAAACTGCTTTCAAACATTTTTGATGCAATTGAGTTTCAGGTTATAGAGGCCACACGTGCTCAGGAGAGAGACAAGTTAGAAAACAAAATTTTTAGAGAAATGAAAAAACAGTTCATTAAATTAGGGAAAAAGAACCACTTTTGACGTTTTGTGCCTTTTCTTTCTGTTCTGTTCTCCCACCCTCTCAACTTTCCCCCCTCCCCCTTCCCACACAGCAATTTCTTCATTATAAAACTCACAACCCTTGTACACTCGGTTTATTTTGTAATCCAACTGCATCTCAGGAGTTGTCGTGGTTTTATGTGGTACTATTTCTTTTTCTTCCATAAAAGCTGCTATTAAAATGACTGTGTATTTCAAAATTCATGGAGTCTTACAATTTAGGGAATACAGCACACATTTATTTATGTCTACACTTACAGTTTATATGCACATATAGATTTAGATGTGTCTGCATTTCCCCCTTGATATGAGATCATAAGCAATTTCCTAGTAGTATGAAGGTCTAGGCCCTTTCAATGGCGAGATCACATTATGTGATTTATGTTTTAATTGATAGGATTTTGCTTCCGTCAGTCATCCTGATTGCTTTTACTCTTTTGACTAAATATAGGTAACTTTCTTAAGAATATTCTTGGATCATTTCTATATCTAAATATCCAGAACCTGTTTTGATCTATATTCTTCTAGTTACCAAATCTTTAACAGGTAAAATAGTGAGAGGTGGGTACCCATCCTGATCTACGAAATGAAAGTCTTACACACTGACTTGAGATCTGGGCAAATATTGTTCTATGGCAACAATGACAATTAAAAAAAAAACGCAGCATTCCTCTCAATGGTAGTGATTTAATAGGCAGGTAATGAGTGTCTAATGAGGATCATTTGGATTTCATTACAAATGATGTCAGAGTGTGAATTGTGTAAGACTTTTTTTGCCTGGGTCATGCCAATCTTAACTCTAGGAATAAAATCTTTCTTTATTGGTCAAGGAATCTGTGAGTGACCTGTCACCCTCTCTGTGGGCATGATTGGGATGGGATGTGTTTTATATTTTGAAGTTTACTCTGGAGAGAGCAAGAGGGCATCTGAACAGACAAGATGCAAGGCATACATGATATAGGTATCAGAGTTATACTTTTTTTACTCAGTTCAACATACAGAGACAATTTTAAAAGCATGACTGTTATAAAATTTTAAGCAAAAAAAATGTCAAAGAGGTGTTTTATATGTAACTGTTTTATATGTTATAGTTGCGGGAGGGGTCTTGTATTTGAAAAACCTTTTGGCTTTCTAAGTCAGATGATTGTTGGAAAGACAGGAGCTCAAGGTAGGACTTCCAGTAGAGAAGAGACAATTAAGATCCTTTTGCTTTCTTTTCAATGATTTTCAGTGTTGTGAGATTTCTTTCTTTCTTGTGAAAGAAAGAAGTGGAGTGGGGTGGGGTGGGGGACCTTTGTCCGGGAGGTATAAAGTCATTACAGGGACTAATGGGGCATTGAACTAACCTGAGGTACAAGGTGGAGTCTTTGTAAGCCTTTTTATTGAATCCTTTTTTTCTGTCAGGTCAAACAAGATGTGATTAAACTTAGCCACCCCCACACTGCTGTCCCCAAGAATTATTTTCATGCTAAGGAAGTGGCCCCACAAAAGAACCATCGTGGCTTCCATCTATTGGCAATTTACTAAATAAACTAAAAGTAAGGGAGAAAAGAGAAAGCTATGGGGTGGTTAAGTTTTTCAAGTATAAGACAAACATGTGAATAAAGAAAGAGCCTTGCATGTGCCAGGTTCCAGGGGCCCTCACTATGTCCATAGATTTCTGGCACTGAGGGCTCACAGAGCTGTCTTCTTCCTGGCCACTTCTGTGTGGACTTGACTTAGGAGACATGATCTTCCTGACAAGCTATCTTGGGGTGCTGGAGGCAGAGGATGCCAGAGCACAAGGTTGCTTTTAGGGGTGCAACTGGAAGGAATCAGTAGTTTTTACGGATCCAAGGAAGAAGTTTGTACTCCCAGGCAACTGAGAGCACGCAGCTGTGTCACTGGGGCATGTCAGGAGTCCTGTGGAAGGCGAGGCCCACAGCTGGGAACTAGATCAGAGGGCTTTGGCCCTCTGGATGCCCAGGCCTTCCCTTGGTCCATCCCAGCCTGGTGCTTTCAGGGCTCTGTTGAAATGCACAATACCAAGGCAGTCAAAGGCAGGAGATGGTTAGGATGGAAGGAGAATGCACCTATTAGAACCTTTTAAAATTAGATGCCTAGATTCTTGGTGAATCCAATCCAAATGTCAGGACTTTTAAAACTGAAATTTGGCCACCTGACTCAAAATGTGTAAGAAATACAGATGGTGTAGACAAGCCAAAACAAATTGGCAAAAGAACAAAATTGGTGACTGAACATATCTCATGAAAACTTTGCATAAGGCTCCAGGCAACCAAATCACGAGGTCCACAGAAAACTTGTACATGATTGTTCATAATTGGCAGAGACTGGAGTGTCCATGAACTGGTGAATAAGCATTTGTGGTACATCCATGCTCAGAAATCCACCTTGGCAACAGAAAGGAACTTGTAATAGGTGAATCTCAAACACATTATGTTTTGTCAAACAAGCCAGACATAAAAGATGATGTACTATGTGATTTCACTAATTCAAAATTCTACAACTTAAAAAAAATTAAACTATGATAAGGAAAATCAAATGAGTGATCTCCAGGAACTAGGTATAAGTTGGCATAGAAACTGACTAGAATTTCATGGCATCAGGGAACCTGGTGGGGGAAGAGTGATGGGAGTATTGTATATCTTGCTTTTAATGCTGGTTATACAATTTTATTATTTTGCTAAATAAATAAATTGTGCAATGAAAATGAATAGATTTTACCTTAGGCAAATTAGACTTTAATGAAGTTGGCATAAAATGAAAATGAGAGGTCATCAGGCCTCTTGCCTTGCTTATTCAAGTTATGACTACATGGAGAGTTTGGAAAGCTATTCCTTTCTTAGAATATGAATTTCCTAAGCTCTTGATATAAACAGAAACTATATTTTAATTACCTAGGTTTTGCAGTATTTTCGGTGCATGGAATTGATAACTTGGAAAACTTTTATTTTGAAGAAACATCTAATGTTTAAGAGTTTTTTTTTTTTTTTTTTTTGCTGTGCATACCAGGTGTCAACTATCACCACTGGAGAATAATCGTTTTACTGTAGCTGTGTCTGAGAAAGATTTGAGCTAAGATTTCAGAGTTGTAAATGAAAAACCCTTTCTGGTCAATGGAATCTTGCTGATAGAATAAATATTTGGGGTATGGTAATAAAAAAGGAGAAGGGAAATTACTCCAGAGATTTACCTCTTGGATTTGGAAAGGACTGAAGAATCTGAGAACTGCCAAAATTATTAAAATACCTGACAGAAATGCTGAGTCAGCTAAATGCCACTTTTTTTACCAAAACTTTTTAATTAATTTTCCCTATCAACATATTCCCTGGGGGGTAAGTTTTCTCTTACATTCATTCATCTTTCTCTCATTTTTCATTTGTACATGAATCTGTTTCTGTATGTGTATGTGATCCTGGGGGTTGAACTTGGGTTTCTCTGTATCACCAGTCCTTTATTTATTTAGGTTTTTTAAACCTAATAAATTTATTTATTTATTAAGTGTTGCCAAATTGCTGAGTCTGGCCTTGAACTTGCCACCTTCCTGTGCCAGCCTCCTGAGTAGCTGGGATTACAGTTGTATGAGGTGGTGCCTTGCTTTTATAGTGGTTTCTTTTGGCAATACCATGCTTCTTCAGATACGAGCTTTAGAGTATGCTTTTTCTTCTAATAAGAACATTAATATTTACATTTGGTTATTCAACTTTTTTTTCTGATGGTTCCTGCTTCCTATGAGCTGTAGACCTAACTTACATATTTCCAGATATAGGTGGTCATGTAGCTCATCAAAATTAAAATCGACATATGCAGTGAAACTGGCTTTTCTTTGCAAAATGAATCAGTGTGAAAGCCAGAAAGAAGAGACTTTTTGCTAGGTGTGGTGTGGTGTGGTGTGGTGTGGTAGTGCATACCTGTAATCCCATTGTTTTGGGTGGCTGAAAAGAAGGTCAGGAGTTTAAGACCAGTCTGTGCAACTTAGCATCGCCTTGCTCAAACTTAGCAAGGCCTGGCTTAGTGGACTTGGGATGTAGCTTACTGGTAGTATGCCCCTGCATTTGGTCTTCAGTTCTGCGGAAAAGCAAAAAAAAAAAAAAAAAAAAAAAATCAGGAAAGAAAAGGAGAAACAACAACAACCAAAAAACAAAACGAAACAAAAAAACAGACTTTTCCTATAAAGTGGGAAGCATTATAGTATCTGGCTGGTGTGATCTAGTTCTAAAAGAGATGAAGTCGATTTATGAAATATAATTTGAGTCTTCATTTGCTTTGCAACGTCTTAAGCATAGGTTGATAATGTCAGTGGCTGGAATAGCTTCTCAGATCTTGATGGTTCAACACAGTAGAAGTTTGTTTCTAATTCATGCAAAGTTTATTACAGGTGTGTCTGTTCACCAAACTCCCCTTCAGGATGTCATTTAGGGGCTCAGGTCCTATCTGGGCTATAGTTCTGTAGCTCTGGTTAAGAACATTATATGAGTCAGGTCCAGAAGTAGTGCCTATTGCACATGCCAAAATTCCATTGTCCTAAAACACTTTTGCCATCCACACCTTAACTGCATTGAAGGAGTTTGGGAAATTGTGTGTGTGTGTGTATTTGTGTGTTTCTGGCCCTTGAACCCAGACCTGGGCCTGCTGCATGCTGAGCAAGTGCTCTACCACGGAGTTAGACCACCAGCCCTACTTACTTCATCTTTGTCATAGGAAGAAAAAAGATTTTGTCATAGCAGTAGAAGCCTCCACTATAGCATATTTGAAACATCCTGCATATATGTAAGTCAGTTGGCTTGGTTCAGTGTAGACCTGCACAACTTTCTTCACTAGTCCTTGATATAAATGATGACCCATGTAGTGAATGTAGATCTGCACCATCTTCCCTTGAGGATATTGGTGGCATTGACAGTCCAGAATAAGGACTTGAGCCAAGCAAGTGATGTGTTGCAGGGGATTCACCATCCTCCACGTGTGGCCTTCCTGAGGAATGTTTGCAGAAGCAGGGAGCTGACCTTGACTGTTCAGTACTAAATGTGGCATAGGGTGCAAGAGTCTGAGAGCCCACTGGAATACAGTCTGATTTTCTCTTGCCCTTTTCAACACAGCTCTGGTTCCTGTAAATGTATTTTTCAAATACAAGTAGAAATTGCAGTCTCACAAAGAAAAGTTCAGTTATCTCTTCCTTTTCTTTCTTTCTTTCTTTCTTTTTTTTTGTTCACTCAGGGTGGGTGTTTTGTACATCACTGGGGGTTGCCACTCAGAGCAGCTGTCATGGAACCATGTAGTGACCCAGGTTCTCCTGTGTCCCTCTCCCATGCTGTAAACCGGATGATTCATGAGCTGATTTGCCTGTGGTTATTAATGCATCCAACTCTGGGAGTAAAATCTCTATTTCACATTTCCTTTTGACCAAATGATATGTCAGGCTTACCAGCTAAGATATAGATATGCTCAGTTAAATTTGAATCACAGGTAAAAGACAAATAACTTTTTGTATAAGCTGTCACAAATACTGAGTGGGACATACTAAAAAAATGATCTGATCTGAACTTTAGATTTAGTTGGGTATCTGTATTCTGTTTGCTCTAACAACTGTAGTTTTGAGAGCTGTTTTATCTTGTAACTATAAATAGACATAAAATGGTTGCATCATTTAGGGATACCTACATGAAATAATTGCAGTAGCTGGAAGATCTTATTTATTTATTTTTTGGGCAGCAGGGATTTAACCTAGGGACACTTCAACCACCGAGTTATATCCCTAGCCCTTTTTATTTTTTATTTTGAGACAGGGTCTCACTAGGTTGCTTACAGCCTTGCTAAGTTGCTGAGGTTAGATTTGAACCTGTGATCCTTCTGCCTCAGTCTCCTGAGCCTCTGGGGATTACAGGTGTGTGCCATCACGCCCCATAGTTGGAAGACTTATTGGCTCCATATACTAGGATGAGATGAGGCTGCATTGGCTTATTTTGTTGTTCTTGTTTTTATTACAGAGTCTGTCACCAATGTCCAATATCCATTTCTTTTATGGATGTTGGTGAACAAAGGGAAATTCATTCATTCATTTTGTCATTCTGTTTGTTTTCATTGTGTCACACTCTCCACAGCAGTTGAACGGTCTTGTCGATGGCGCTTGTTTCCCATTCTTCCTAGTGTTTTTACAGTATTTGTGATTTCAAAGGCACTGGTAGGAGATTTGTGAGTGAAATATTCAATTGTTTTAGTGGGTGCAAGTACACTGAAGTATTATTTGAAAGAGCAGCTCATGGTTACCATGCTGAAATTTGAAAGAAAGCATTCTAGGCTCCAGAGGAGGACCAACAGCCTCACAGTGAGGATGATTAAACTCTCCTTTGCTTCTTGGGGCAAACAGTAGTGACTGCTGCTTTAGGCAGTCAGAGGCAGATGTCTCCACTGGGAAATTGTCTATTGATCTTATTATCCAGGGACCTGAAATAACTTTTCAATTTTCCTCTTGAAAACCCTTGACGTTGCTTTTAAAATCACATTCTTTATCCTTAAACTTTCATGCAAAGCTATGACTTGTGCTAAAACTCTCTTCCCAGAAATGTCTTCAAGGAACACATTTAGTGTCTTTGTGTATATTGTGGAAGATGAGGGGGCAGGGGAATCCTATGTTGTTGTTGTTCCCAGTGTGAAACAGGTTGGACTCTTTACCAGTTCCCTCTGGAAGCTGTGAAATAATCCTGCCATGTTGCACTTTTAATTAATTTGTTGGTTTGTAAGCATATGTATAAGTTGTCTAAAATCAAATGACAGAGAGGCCCTGGGAGAGAGGGTTTTTTTTTATTTTTCCCCTGGGCAAACCCAACCAATGTAAATTTGGATCCTAGATGAGATGGACCAGTCACTTTCTCTGTGACCTGGAGCAAATTGCCTAACCTTTGAAAGCCTCAGCACATCTGTCAAACCAGGGTAACAATGGTAACTGTTGAGAATTGTTAAAAGGTCTATATCAAGCACTCACTTTAGTGTCTAAATGCTCTGCAAACTTGATCTGCTATATTTTATTACTTCTACAGGTAATGTTTAAGAGATAATTATTGTTACATTGTTGAGACTCAAAACTACAATAGCAAGCAATTAATCCATATGATAGCAATAAATATCTGAGTGATGAATTGTCTTCCTATAAGAAATAGCTAGGCAGTGTAGTCAACCTTGTGATTACCCTGTGTCCCAGGGCACTTTTAGAGTCAAATTGCAAAGGACAGAGCTAATGGGTGGAGCAGCTTCACATAGTCTTTGGAGTCAAAAAAGACCTACTGGGAATCACATCCTGACTCTGAGCTTGTCACTTACAGGCTTTTGGACCTTGAATGAAGTACAGGTACTTTCCTCCCTGAATTTGAACTTCCTCCCTGGGTAGCTAGTGGTAGAAATCCTTCTGTGCATGGAGCTTGCCACCAAGCCTGGAACTGAACAAACCGTGGTCAGAGAACACAGTGAAAGAGACCACATGTTAGCCAGATGTGTGCAAATAAAATAAAATTTAAAATTTACTACTTCCTTGGTCGAGAATGAATTTGACCTCTTTTTCCTATATGCATGGCTTAAAGCCCAAATGCCCAGTACCCAGAACCCTAGAAAGGGACTTTATTAGAATAAATAGAGGTATGAAAGATAAAATGAGTTAATACAAAGTGTTACTGGAATCATATGAGCACCTAATCTGGCAACTCTGGTGTCCATACAAAGTGGGCAACTTTAGATGGAGATACTCAGGTAAAGCAGCACATGAACTTGAGGTCAGGGATCAGGATGGTGTATCCACCAGCCAAGACATGTCAAAGACTGCCAGCAAATTGTGAGAAGCTAGGACAGAGTTTTGGAAGACATTCTCCTTAGAGCCTCAGAAGAAATCAGCCTGGTGGCCAGGACCTTGATTGCATAACTGTGAGACTCTACATTTCTGTTGTTTAATGCCACCCAGGATGTGGTTCTTGGTTCAGGCAGGCAGCCCAAGAACATTTAATACCCCGAGCCCAGCTAGCTGCATACAGAAGGCTCACCAGCCACCTGCCACTACCATCTTGGAAAGTGAAGACACTGAACATGAGGATCACTGTAGAAAGTCCCTGTGGGCAAGATTCTTTTGGGGATTCCAGGTTGTCTATAGCCCCTAAAACTGTCATTTTTTAAAAGTAGGAAGGATTGGAATGAATTATATAAATTATATTCTTTGTCCTTAAATCCAGAGCAAAAGTAATAAATGGTTAAAAATAAATAAATCAATTAAATCTACCTTAAGCCTAGGGTGGTCCTTGTGGCCCATATGGACAGGGACTTCCTGCTCTGGAGGAGGTAGAGACAGCAGCTGAGATGGCCCTGTCTCCTGTGCGGGATGAATCCCTCATCTGCTTCCAGTGTTAAAGTCTTACATAATTGCGTTCTATATATAGAGCTCAGCTTTTCTCCCCTTGTCTTCCTCAGACTCTATAAAAGTGTTTGCAAAGAATCATCCCCCACCCCTTGCTGTGGTCTGTAAATAGGCCCAGGGAAGGCCTGCTCCTCTGGCTGGTGACTGACTGCTCTGCCTTGGGAGAGTTATGGAGCCTTCCCTGGTTTTGAGCTGTGGCTGAGGACACATGGCAAAACTCTGGTGCCCCCTTGCTTTGGCTGGAGCCCAGATGTCGCAGAACCTGTCCCCAGAGTGGCTTATGACATATAGCTGGCAATGAAGGGCCTCCTAGGCCTGGATTTGAGGTGAAACCCTCTAGACTTGGCTGTCCACCTCCTCCTCTTTGGGATATGTATCTGCAGGTGGTCGTGACCTCTGCTGGGATGGAGGTCATGGGCCTTTCTGCAGGCTTGACCTGGTAACTGTCCTGGGTCATGTGGGAACAGTTTGCGTGTCAGGCCTCCACTTGGCCCTGAAATGACTGTTGGCAAACTTGCCCTTTGGTGAGACAGAATGTGCTACCTTTTCAAGTTCCAGTTGTACTTTTAAAAGTAGGCTTATACTTTAGAGGATCTCAATGTCTTTTATAGCAACTCATAATTTTCAAAAATGGGTCTTGTCTTTTCATGATAGGAATGTAATTCGAGACTATTTTTACTCATTAAGGCTTTGGCTAAACTGAAGTCATTTCCATAATGAACAAGGAACCTAAAGAGTTGCTTTTCCCTAAATAGCTCAGGACATTGTTATCTTTGGTTGCTTTACACTTAATCTGATACTTAAGATAAAACATACGTTCACATTTGTATGTACACAGATGTATAAAATAACACCCTACTATGTTGCACACGCACTCTGCAAAATTACACTCATTTTTAATCCTTCCAGTAAATCTTACAAAGAGATTGAAATTAATCCCATGTCATAGATGGGGACACTGAGGTTTGAGGGTCTCCTTAACAGTTCTCCTGGCTGAAGAACAGAATGAAACTTAGCTGACACTCTGGCCACCCCCACCCTCACCCAGTGCCTGGGAAACAGTGATTTCATTAAATATTGTTCCAACCAAAATTGTGTCTGTTCTCGCAACCTTTGGAGCACACTGGGTCCTTTGGAGTTGGGACAAGCCCATTTCCTTTCTCAGCGGGAAATGCTCCAAAGTAGTCCTCTTGAAACAAAACACCCAGGATTATTTTTACAGACTTCTGTGGAGTCATTTTTGGACAACACCCTGAAACAGGAAACCGCAGTTTCTCCTAAATTTGTATGAGATGGAAATAGATAGCATTCTTCCTAAAACCATGGTCACAATTAGTGCTTTCAGATCAACATAAGGGCAGAGGGTTTGTCTTAGGCATTTTTTAACCTGAACAGATTATTGGAACCTGCCTCCTGGGGAAATTTCATGAATCATTTTAGAGTGTTTTATTAACTAGAAATGTAGTGAAAATATACATTGAGTTGTGGAAGGAGAGTGCTATATAACTCAACCTGTTTGAAAATTTTCCCTGGAAAATGGATTGGACATTAAATGGGGTATAGCACGGTAAGTGATGAGGATGGCCCAGCCCTGGTATTGTTCAGTAATACTGGAGAGAATGTGATCAACTTAATGATGTTGAAGCTCCTTGTGGTGATAGCCTGCACAGCAATCAAAAGACACCTGTTCTTACAGGTTGAAGTTTTCTTCACTTGCCTCTAAGGGAGTAGCCAAAACTATTCAAGAGCAAATCCTAGGTACACCCAAGTTCGGATAGAATTGGGGTGCTTATCTAGTTAACCCAAAACACAGTGCCTGTAGTCATTTTTCTAAAACCTCCAGGTCTCTTTTAATTTTAGGCTTATTTTGGCCATGTTCCAATAGCTAAGTTGACTAAAGCTGATTAAGTGTTTGAGGCTACTCTATTTTCATGAATAGTTTTTAATTATTATAAGCAATGTGTGGTTCTGTTGTCCTGGTGAGAGATTGACGGGTTCATAAAATCCAGTCTCATTCCTTCCACATGTTCTCTAATCCCAGACCCTTCTTCTTGCACATATGCTGGAAGCAATGGTATCAGCCTGTAATCCCAGTGGCCTGGGAGGTTGAGGCAGTAGGATTTAAAACCAGCCTTAGCAAATTAGTGAGGGAGGCTCTAAGCAATTTAGCAAGTTCCTGTCTCAAAATTAAAAATAAATAAATAAATAAAAGATGCTGGAAATGTGGTTCAGTGGTTAAACACCCCGAGGTTCAATCCCTGGTACCAAAACATCCAGCACTGGGTTGGTTTGTATAATAACTTGTTTTTGCTTTTATTGTGTGTGTACATATCTATGTCCCCAAGGTAGATATTAAATATTGATTTTCTTTTTAAATGTGGAAATGTTTGTGAGTACATGTGGGTCTGTATGAATAATATGCTTTTAAAAATTGACTTTACCTTATTTGTGCCTTTTCTACAGTAGTTTGTGTCTATTTTCTTCATGTTTCAAACTACTGCTGACGGTTTTCTTACTCTGGTTATTTTATACTGATTTATTAGTTTTTTGTCATGAGACGTTTAAGTTGTTTATATTTTATTGAAATTAACAGTGATTCTTTCCTTAACATCTGTCTCCCTGCCGCCATTACATAAATGACAATGTTTATGGTAATCACATTTTAAATCTCATTTTGTTTTGGTATCCGGGATTCAACTTAGGGGTGCTTAGCCACACCCGGCCCTTTTTGTATTTTATCTTGAGACAGGGTGTCACTCAGTTGCTGAGGCTGGCCTTGAGCTTTTGATCTTCCTGCCTTAGCCTCCTGAGTCACTGAGATTACAGGTATGCACCCCCATGCCCTACACATTTAAAATTTTAATTGTGCAAATGCGAGCACCATTTTAAAGCAAATCTTAGGGATGCTTTTTGCAAAGTAAAACATATCTTTGTATGAAATAGGATATATTCAAAGGTGGATCCCAGGTTTACTTCCCTGTGTTATGTCTGACAACAGATGCATGGGTCCCTGTGACTAGGTATCTTAGAGTGTACACTGCTGTGCAGATTGTTACCAGGATAGATGGGTTCATAGTACTGCTCCCTTATTTTTTTCTGCCCACTGATAACAGAGTGTTCTGGCTATTGAACAAGCACTATGTGGAACTGGGTCCTCAAACAATAAAAACAGTTGACATGGATCATTCACTGTTGCAAACAGCAGAATGCTCAGCAGCAGCAAGAATGTACTTTGTTGGAGAAAGATAAAGTAACTGGTGAAACCTGTGGGAAAACGGAAAAATCCAGGTCAGAAGAGATTAGATCAGTGGTAAATCTGACCTGAATTTTTTTCTTTTCCACTTACAAATCTCTTTAGGGTAGGACAGTCCTACTCTAGGGAGAGTGATTGCCTGCTTGAATGAAAGATTCCTACAGAAAGTATCTGGTTGGGAAAGTATTAATGCAAAAGAAAAATCCAACTGCTTTGAGCAGAGTGAGGAATGCAAATACTGAGTCCTCAGAAAAATACACAATAACTGTTTCCCACAAATACATTTGGCCATGTATCTCAAAGCTTTCTGTATCAGAGCTGCCTCACATTTTCAAAATTTGACTTTCACATCTAATTCTTGTTTCTTTGCCTGTTTGGCAAACAGGTTGTTAGGACTGAATTCATATTTACAAATATTATAAAGTGGCCTCAGGATTTGAAATGTGGAAGTTGACATTAAGATGCAGATTTATGTTTAGACATGTCCACTTGCCCAATTCCGATTTTTTCCCCTGAAGAGTTTTTATGATTTTATTTTAAGTTAGAAATTTTCTTTTAAAGAGAGAGAGGAAATTTTTTAATATTTATTTTTTAGTTTTCGGTGAACGCAACATCTTTATTTTATTTTTATGTGGTGCTGAAGATCGAACCCAGCACCCCGCACATGCCAGGTGAGCGTGTTACAGCTTGAGCCACATCCCCAGCCCAGAAAATATATTTTTAATTGATTCAGTAGTGGTACATATTTGTGGGAGAGAGGGTGACATTGCAGTACATGTATACAGTGGCATCATTATTAGGTCAGTGTCATTGGTATGTTGATCACCTCATTTGTTGTTTCTCTGAGTTGGGAACATTCAAAATATTATCTACTAACTATTTTGAAATATTGGGTTACTGGTTGTCTAATGTAGTTGTCCTATTGTGTTTTAAAACATTGGAAGTAATTCCTCCTATCAACTGTATGCCTGAACCCATTAAGCAGACTCTGTTCCTTCCTGCTGCCCCAAACAAAGCCTTTCTAGGCTCTGGTAACCACTGTTTTGTTCTCTGTTTCTTTCAGATTAACCTTTTAGCATCTGCATTGAAGTGAGCACATGCAGTAGTTGTCTTTCTAAGCCTGATTTATGTCACTTCACATCCTGTGCTCCTGACTTAAACAGCTCCACAGATGTTATAAAGTGGGGGTGAGACCAGAGTTATCAAGTATGTTATGTTTAACGTACATCAACACCAAGTCTCATAGAAGGAGGTGATGAATCTTCCTTGTAGGGGTAGAATTGAGACCGGAATTGGGCGCTCTTGGTTTCCACAATACTCAGTGCTTCATGGTACCTTTGTTTTTGGTCAAGTTCAGGCTGGCTCCTGAAGAATATGAGCTTTGAATATCACGTGTGCTAGAACTGTGGAACAGTTTCATTTATGGAAATTGCCTGGTTCCCTCTTGTTTCAAGGTGTCTATTTAATAGTTTTCCTCACACCAGAGTCTAAGGACACGAAGTCAGTGTTTGCAATGGTCCAGAAGGCTGGACTTCTTCAAGACCTTGACTTCATGAGTGAAGTGGGCATCTGCTATCGCTCGCCTGGCAGCCATTTTCCATCTTCTCTTCATCTGTTCATCTGACTTCCATTTATTGAATGGCTTCTGCGTGCCAGCTGCTGTGTCAGATTCCACGGATAAAATCTTGAATGGAATATTCAAAAACTGCTGTCCTCGTGGACTTGCATTGTACAGTAAAAAAGAGTTTATGAGTCAAGTGAATGAATAAAATATGCTCTGCAGTGATCAGTTCTAAGGAGAGAAGGGGAAAGCAGAGAAGGGAACTGGGAGAAAGAGAAAGTAGAATTTTGAAAGAAGGCATCTGCTGGCCTTCGAGTGGCCTCCAGTGGGCCTTTCTTCTTGTTATTCATACCTTTCTAGTCTTTTCCACAAAGGATCGAAGCTGGTTTTTGGGATCAATACAATATCTGTGACTCCTGAGACCAGGCATTGTGGCTTCTAACTTGATCTCAGGGATTTTTCCCATGGATCAGGTCAACCATCCAATCACTTGGCCATCAACTGGCACTATTTGGCCCCTCATAGGAATTGATACCACCAGGGCCATTTCAGCCTTAAGTGACTTTTTGCCCAGGTGACATCTTTGCTGCAACTGTCTTAGATACCTGGAGTCTCAGCCTGCAACTTTGCCATCACTAAGTTACTGACCAGTGGAGACTGAGATAGATACTAAATATGTACTGAGGTGTTAAGTTACTGAGTTCTGGAGTCTTCTGCTATAAGACACGTGATGACTCAGAGAGAGGAAATCCTTTCAATAAAAAGTGTGTTTGGGGAAATGACTGTACTCCATGTGGATGTATTCTGGAATGAGCCAATTTCCCTCTGTGTGCTCTAGGAATGGACCCAGGCTTGGTCATTTAGGGTGTTAAGATTGCTTTGGTAATGAGAGATGCACTTGTGTCCAAGGTCCATTGAGTGAAACTTAGTTCTGTGGTTTTCTTCAAATTACCATGTCAAAGTCCTTTGTATCCTGAGTTTTCTATCCCCTTAGGAACATTAGCTAGGAGGCATGGGTGGACTATGCAGAGAGAGGTGCCTGTTTGACAGTGTTATCAACACTGGAATGCAGAACTGACGGAATGAGCAGATGAGAGAATCTGAGCTCTGTATTCAACACTATATACACCCAGAGGTGCTTCACCACTGAGCTACGACACCACTCCTTTTCGTAGTTTATTTTGAAACAGGGTCTTGCTAAATAGCTGAGGCTCTTGTAAGTTACTGAGGCTGGCTTTGAACTTGCAATCCTTCTACCTCACCATCTCAGGTCATAGGAATTACAGGTGTGCACCACCATGCCCACCAACCCCTGCATATTTTAGATTTGTTTCACATAGGCCACTTTCCAATAGGTTTGTCTCACTCTCAGCCCATGTCCTGAGTTCTTTGTTTTAATCTAAAAACACATAAATCCTCATTTTTCTCATCTATAAAACAAATGAGTCTGATTTCACCTACTTTTGGTGGTGAAAAGTTATTAGAAAAGGTATGTAGTTACAGAGTGAGGCAGAAAGTTAAGATTGGATGGGGTGTGTAGTTCAGTGGTTTGCCTAATATACATAAGGATGTGCATATTAATACCTAGCTCCACCCCCAAAACAGTTAAGATTTCTGCTTCTTCTTCGCTTGATTCTCTACTTTATTTTAAAGAACTGAGAATGTTATCTCTTGAAGTTTCTGCTTCTTAAATGCAAACAGGGCTGGCAATGTGGCTCAGTGGTAGAGTGGCTGCCTAGCATATGTGAGGTCCTAAGTTCAGTCCCTAGTTTGCAGATAAATTAATAAATGTGTACATGTGCATGTTTACATACATACTTTTAGACTTTCCCTAGTACACTGTAATGTGTGTGCTGTATTGGCAGTTACCAAAACTGTGCTAGTGGATCAGACATAGTTAAGATTCAACAGGGTCATTTCCTCATTTCCTGTAATTGGAGCAGCCTGCATGGGCAGTATGAAATGGAGGTTTCAAACAGTTGTCAGGGAGGAATATTGGTATTTGAGGATCCAGGTACCTTAACAACCTCTAGTGTGAAATGTGTAGAGAAAGTTACTGCTGATACTGTGATAGGGAGGGATAGTTTCTATTTCTGGTTCACCAGTAATAGGTATATCTCCCTGTTATGCTTCTGAATTTAAGATTCAAAATTCCATATGTTTTGGAATTACTTTTCCTTTTTGCTGACTATGTTCCTTTTTAGAATTAATTTTTGTAGTAAAGCTGGAGGGTTGCTGGCTTACTGTGGTATGAAGTCTTTTTCGAGATTTAATATTTCTTATTTTCATTGCTTTAGAAGGTGAGCGACTCCTTTGAGGTTCTTGTTTTTGACACCAGCTTTTCCTTGCTAGTTTTGTGCCCAGCCCAGTTTGGTAGGATGGAAGAAATCAAGACAGGTAGAAAGGAGACGAGAGTCCACACAAGAGTGGCCACGATGTACAGTCCAGACTTAATATCTACTTTGACATGGATTAAAAGTCCATGTATAGCAGAGCATGATGGCCACACACGTATAATCCCAGTGGCTCAGGAGGCAGAGCTAGGAGGATCAGGAGTTCAGAGCCAGCCTCAGCAACTTAGCATGGCCCTAAACAACTCAGTGAGACCCTGTCTCTAAATAAAATACAAACGAGCTGGGGATGTGGCTCAGTGGTCGAGTGCCCCGGAGTTTAATCCCCAGTACCTGCCCCCACTAAAAAAGTCCATACTTAGAGGTCACCTACAGCATTATTAAATCAATTATTATACCTTATCTACAAGGTACACCCATGTAATGCTGTATTCACAAAGCAGAATGCATCCAAACCAAAGAAGAGGATAGCATCTCATTCCAATAAAGGTGAATTCAAAAGTCAGTAAATGACCCCCATCCTGGTGATGGCCGACATGCCCAGTCACCAGCACAAAGAAGAACTGTAAACAACCCTCTTCAGTGCATGTCTATGAATCTGTGGTTAGTGTGTTATCTCCAACACCTGAGTTTTGCCCTGTCTCTGAGGGTGTGTTCTTTCTGTCTATAAATTTGGTCTGTGCCTTAAGTTGACTTGTCCTCAACTGACCTTTTTATTTGTACCAGGGATTGAACTCTGGAGCACTGACCACTGAACCACACCCCCAGCCCTATTTTGTATTATATTTCGAGACAGGGTCTCACTGAGTTGCTTAGGGCCTCACTTTCACTGAGGCTGGCTTTGAGCTCCTGATCCTCCTGCCTCAGTCTTCTGAATTGATGGGATTACAGGCATGCACCACCAGACCTGGCCTCGAATTGCTTTTTGTGGCAACATCAAGGACCCTCGATGCCTGAATTGAGGTCCACCTCCCTTTTGGGGGACCTACTTGGAACCCTGTGCCAGAGACACCCCTACACAGATTCCTGAAAGCATTATCAAGCTTTCTGGGACCCTGGCTGCTAGCCTTAAGTCATAGACCTAGAGGGAGAAATTAATGAGTGTGGAGCTTTTACCACTGTAGTTTGGTTCTGGTTCATCTTTCTTTTCTCCTCCTGAAGGCACTCATTTTCCCCAAACACCTTGGAGTTTACACCTCCAGACTGATAATGAATCCCTCTTTGCTTTCATGGTGTAATGATGTTCTAACACCCCTTTCGACACAGTAAGACTCTTGCCCAGCCTGCCTGGTTCTCGGGGTGTTTGTGAGAATTCTGTGGTTCCTGGGTGTCTTGGGGAATTTTACTTTCTGCATTTGGGTCTTCCATGTAAAACTTCACAATGAAGTTGGAAGAAAGACTCAAAATAGGCTTTAAAAGTTCATGTGAAAGTAGAGTTGTGAGATGTTTTTCTAGGGTTGTAAAGTAATCTGATCGAGTTGAGCCTTTTAAAGTAGAGCCCTATATGTGATGGTGATAATTTTCTTTCTGAATTTTCTTTCTGAATTCTGTCCTGGCACCCCTGTTCTTGGTTGCCTTGTGTTCTGGGTCTAGCATTAGGAGATTTGCATAGGAAGCAAGGCTCAAGCTGTATGTATGACCGATGTCTTGCTGGGGGTTCTGAGACTTTGGCAGTTGATGGGTTTTAAACCAGGAAAGCTTAGAAAGTGTCTGCCCCTGGGCTTCAAGGAACAATGAAGTCAGATTTCCTTGCATTATGGAAGAACAGGTGACTCTATGACTTCCTGGGTGCATTTCTTTTCTTTCTGCCATATTGTCTTGCTATTCAGGAGTAGAGGTGCCTAGGGATGGTAGTTGGTCTTGGTGATCTCAGTCTCTTCTACTTATGTAGAACATTAAGATCATGACATTATAAAATTGTAGACTACGTATAAGATTTGCCATTTTAACAATTGAAGATGTACATTTCAGCAGCCATATATTCACAATGTAATGAATGCATCTAGTTCTTCACCCCCAGTGGAGTCCCCATGTCCATTTGGCAGTCATGCCTCATTCTCTGCTCTGCTCAGCCCCTGGATCTATTGACACTAAGCATTTGTGTAGATGTTAAAAAAAAGACAATATTTGCCTTTTAAGCTCCAGTGTAATAATAAACCAAGAGGAATGCTCATGTGCAGCCCACAGTCTTCTCTACCATGTTACTCTTCTTTTCAGCATTCCTGTTCTCCACCTCCAGCCCCAGTGCCAAGTGTGTGCTGGAATCTCCTTCCATGTTTTTTTTTTTTTTTATGAGCTTGTCTGTAGGTCCTTACAAACAGTTCTAGCTCATTTCCTCTATAAAACACTGTATCCAGGTGCAGTTGCAGACTCTTGTAATCCCAGGCACTCGGCAGGCTGAGGAAGGAGTACTGGAATTTTGAGGCCAGCCTGGGCAACTTACGGAGGCCCTGTCTCAAAATTAAAAGGGCTGGGGATGTGGCTCAGGGCTGCCCCTAGGTTCAGTCTTCACCTCACCTCCCCCCATAAAAAACACTCTGTGGTGTTTTATGATGGGAATAGTCCCCAAATCTCTCTATCTTGCTGCTCTTGGAGGCCCTTTAAAGAAGTAATCATTAATCAAGGAAAGGTTCTGTGATGACGGCTGGCTCTTGACTATGTGAGGACATTGAACCTAAGAGGGCAAGTCATTTTCATAACATCATGAAGATAGTAGTACTCTGTGACACTGTCACTCACACTCTTGTCTTCCAAATCAGTTCCTTCCAATTCCAGTGAGTTTTCTCCACACGCTGTTCCTTTGTTTTTAAAGATAAAATGCTGTTTTTTGTTGGCTCTTTGTCTGATTAATTCTGAACCTGCTCTCATATTCCTGCGTGTGTCTAATCTTTCTTCTTTACTCCCTCCAAATAGCCACATACATTTAGTATTTGGCAGTTTTGTAGTTCAGGTACAAATACCTCATTACTTCCCAAATCTCATATTGCAACATCTTATTTAGAGTTAGAATTAAAAAGTCCCCTCGAGGTCTCTTAGTGTCTGATGTTAGAATGTAAAGAAATATACCAAGAGTTGAAGTGACTTGCTCAAGTTCATACAGCCCTCCAGTGGCCATGGCGAGACTTGAACCCACCTCTCATGAATTCATTTCCCATTGTGGATGCCAGATACTGTCTGTCCCATGGAAACTCCTTCCTGTAGAGGGTGCCTTGAGTACAATAGGAGAGTAAATCACAGCTTTGGATTGATCACTGATGTCTGCCTTGAATGGAGTCACCCCAAGAGACTGGTATGTGTGTTGTGGGTTGCTTTCACCCCAGCACAGCACATTGATTCTGGAGTGTGGCTATAGAATTATCATATCTCAGTTAGCCCAGGGACCAAACAGGTTGAGGTCCTGCATGTCTTAAGGCTTTGGGACCAATAGCTGACATTTTCTTTAATTTTATTTTTAAGTGGTTGAATTATAAGTTGCTAATTTGGTGCCATTATTAGTGTCTTTATATTATCCTCAGAAACACTAATTAGTTACTATTGTGTTTTCTTTTCTTTTTTTTTTAACCAGTGTAGTGTTGTTGACTATGTTGAGTTTGTGAAACTGGTTTCTTTCTTTCTGCAGTCGAATATGGCTGTCTTTTTTTCTTTGGAAGAAATGGTATAGGTTGGCTTAAACATGGCCATCACTGTCTGCACCATGGATCTCAGGGCTAGATAAATCTCGATTGTGGGAGGGCTGACCTGGGACTTCTAGGATGTGGCCTCTGCCCACTGGCACCAGTAACATCTTCTTCTTCCCACCACCTCCCCAGGCTGGGCTACTGGGAATTTCTCCAGACATTGCCCAATACCCCTGTAGGCAAAATCACCCCTGTCATAGAATTACTGGGTTAACTGGATATATGTTTTTAATGGGTTATACTAAATGTTTTAAATGATTGTGTTCTCTGTGGTTCTGTTTTTATTTTAAGTGTTGGAATTGGAACAGCAAGGCATAGAGGGAAAATGAATACTCTTTACCATTAGGAAGAGTAGCTGGCCTCCCTCCCTATTGGACGAGCAGGAAACCCAAGAATATAGAAGTTCATGTTACAACAATAGGTGGCACACTTCCACCAGAAGCCAAGTTCAGGAGTGGAGGAAGAAGCAGTATGCACAAGGAATGTGTTTCAATCCATTTTTACTAATAGTATTACTGACTCATTCTCTTATTTTTCTCAAAAGAATATTTTGCTTAACCGAATTTTGTTCTGAAAAAATAAACACCATTTACCATGTAGTTCACAAAATAAGCCTACAACCAATATTGTATTTATAATGGAAATGTCATTTAATCATGGGATTAAACAAAGTGAACTTTGATGTGTCAATTATTTTCTTAGTGCAGAACAGAAAAATATATTCCCCCCACCTTTCCTGGGCTTGTTAGGTGTTCTGTAGGTAAATTTGTTTGAACAAGTAAATGAATATTTACTCTCTATTAGTACTTTAATTAAGAAGCACACTATTATAATATATGGCTTCTCTAGAAAACAGGTCATGAGATGCCAGTTAGGGGGAACTGAAATTATGCCAGCTCAATACCTCTCTTCCTAGTAAAATTGCCTTAACTTTTAATTATAATGCCTTTGTGTGTATTTGGAGAGGACTATAAATTGAAATTGAAATTTAAAAATTATATCCACAGTGCTAACAGCTAGCATGATAGACTGCTTCATTATAAACTCTCTTTAATAAACTGTCTACCAATAAATTTTAAAATAAATACTCTTTTTCTTTTTATGTATGCAGGGCATGATGAAAGAATTAGTAATTGAAGACCCTTCCCCTCAAAGTTGCTAAATTAACATTTAAAATTTTTTTTGGTGTATGTCTTACTTTTTTAGGACTCAATTAGAATAAAGCTTAGTCTTCTGGAGAATCTCGAATGGGAAGATCACGTTTCCTTTGAAAATCATTACAATTAAAATGCATGTTAATATTTTTAAACATTTAGAGATGTGTGGGTTCTTTATCATGTGAATACTATTGATCATTTATTGCTTTCCTAGTATATGCCAAATATTCTTGAAGACTTGGGAGATATTTTCTTTATTTTCTACAATGATTTTGTAGGAATGAACAAAGAGGATCATTATGTCCCATTGTTATTAAATCAAACTAAAACCAAGATCTAATTTTGAATTAACCCTTTATATAAAGTCAAAGAATGTCATAAGAAGGAAAATTAGGCCTACTCTTTAACTATTCCTATGTTCATAAGATTCCTATTTCTTAAAACCATATGGAAAGCCCAAGTAAAGTTGACCAAGGGGCTATTTCTTATTTTAGGTCCTGTGTGATGATCCTTCATTATGGATGCTTGGCTTTGAAGACTTACATTTATCAACCTACTGAACTATTTTGGACTCCTATCTTTTATTTTAAAATAAGCAAATTGAATTGTGGAAGGATTCATGATTGACCAATGAATGATTGAGCTGTTGTTAAAGAAATGACCTGAATCTAATAGTCTTGAAAAACGCTAGGAAAATGACATTTCTCCTGAAGTATTTTGAAATAACCAAACACTGCTGCCCATGACATTTAATTTGTGTGTCTAATTCCTGTCTCTTTACTTGTATATTTCTGAACTACAATGCAGACTTCCTTGTTCAGTGTATATTTTTAGCACTTTATATAGTTTGTGGCACATAGTATATGCTCAGAAACTTTTTGTGTAGATATATGAGTGTATCATTAACCTTTTGTATGCAACTGCTTATCTTGGGGCATTCTCAGTTTTGGTCAACAAAACAGATCCTGTATTATGTAACCTTTCCTTTATAATTTAGCAAATTCTGGAAAACACTGAGCGATTCTTGCTTGTATGTCAGTTTCTAAAATCATGTATAATTGCTTAGTCAGGTCATGAAAGGAGGAATACAGGAGGAAACGTTGCCATACAGGAGGAAATGTTCTATGTACATTTCAGAGTTAAAAGTTCAAAGTAAGGATCTGAAACTAAAACAGTTGGTCAGGAGTCCTGGACTTTGGAAGAATTTCATCCCCTAAATCTTCCCATCATTTTCTATCTGTCTGACAATTGGTCTTGTTCTTCCAGCCGTCAAAGAGTCCTTCTCTGCCTTAGAAGGTCATTGATTGATGAACAAAATGTGAAGTTTATCCCCAGGACATAGAAACATAGTTCACTTTTTACATTAAATTTTTTCAGATAACTATTGTTTTACAAATAGCTAGATGAAATAAGAAGTCTCTTGTAAAATTCTTACATCTCTGTGTATGAGTGAGTTTGTGTGTGTGTGTGTGTTGTGCACAAGTTCATTACCTCTTAGGTTCACACATCCACCACCACAATCAACATCCTAAACAAGTTCCAAGACCCTAAGAGGTGTTGCCTTTCTACCAACCAGGCCTGCCTTCCTCCTGGTTCCTGATCTTTGTCTCTGATCCTGAGCAACCTCTCATCTGTCTTCTGTTTCTAAATTTTTGATGTTTTAAAACATTCCAACAAAAGGATAATAGAATAAGTAACTTTTTTTGCAATTGGCGTTTTTTTTTTTTTAATTCATTCCAATTTGCTGGAGAATTGCCCAAATTGTTGCAGATGTCAAAAATTTGTTTCTTTTTATTGCTGAGTTTAAAAAATAGGCCTGCATTAAGAAGGTGCATTAGGAAGTGAGCCTCCAGTATGCAAGGTGTAGGGACATAGGTAGAAAGGCAGAATGTTTGTCCTAATTGCTGTTGTTTTAGAGTTTCAGTAGAGTATAGTTTTTAAAATAAATAAACAAATAACATAGGCATCATTCCTGAAAGCTTTTGTCAAACTGGGGGCTGAAAAACCCCATGAAGGTATTGATCAAAGGTATCCCTGTAAGAGTCAGTCCTGGAGGGGAGAAATAATGCTGTCTTTCTTTTCCTGTGTCACTATTGTTGGCTGTGAGTAGAAACCTGTCCTTTGTCTTCAAAGCTGTGCAGAAGTGCTCCACATAAAAGGAAATTTTGGTGGCTGGGGCCACCAAAGAGGCCTGTCTTTGTTGTTGTTTATGTGGAAAGTATTGTTCTCTGCTATTGGCAAAGTAATTTTCAGCTCCAGGTGAGCCCAGATCAGTCACAGTGGTTTTCACAAGGCTGATAGGGAGGCCTAGAGTGGTGTTAATTAGTCAGAGGTGGGCGATGGATGGCCTGGGTTGGCACTCTCCACCAGCACGCTTCCTTTAAATGGTGTGAGAGCATTCCGCAGTGGTCCTTGGGATGGTAGGGCATTTAATGCATGCTGATGCCCGTGGGTTTTATTGCACTATTTAAATCTTCTGCCATCCTTCCTGATGGTAGGAGCACACTGCTGTTTCCGAGATGCAATCTGAGTTGTGAAATGAAATTGAAAGAACCTGATGGGGGCAGAATTAAGATACGGTACAAGCGGAGGCAGAAGGGGTGAATGTTCTGACACTCTGGAGTTGTAATACTGGATGGATTACTCATCTAGTAAAAAAATGTATTCGAACTCTTGGATATTGGCACTGAGAATAATGGCCTCCCTTGGGCTTTAGCCAAGGACCCATAACTAGAATTAAAGAATTATTTTAAATGTGGATTTTTCACAGACCTAAAGAATGGAAGAGCAGCCAAGTGTGGTGGTGCATGCCTATAATCCCAGAGGCTGAGACAGGATGATCATGAGTTCAAAACCAGCCTCAGCAACTTAGGGTCTCACTGAGTTGCCTAGGGACTCCCTGTCTCTAAATAAAATGTTAAAATGGCTGGGGATGTGGCTCAATGGTTAAACTCCTCTGGGTTCAATCCTCAGTACCACCCCTTCCTCCCCAAAAAATGCTGGGCATGGTGGCATAGGATAGTGACTTATAACAAGGAAAAAGACCCTTTAGGAAATGAAGTCTTACTTCTTAGCTAGTCCCATATCATAATTTTTGTTCTTTTCTTTAGCTGTGGAAAACGTTGGTCAAGTAAAATCATATGGAAGCCCCAAGTACGGTTAACACAAAGGGCGGTTTCTTATTGGCAGCCTCCATTAATGGTCCATGGTTTTATTTGTGAAACCACGGAACTGGTTCAGACTCCTGACATTTTTATTTATTAATAAGCAAAGACACTGAATCATGGGGAGCTTTGGGAGGCCTCAGGAAGAGGATTGTGAATTTGAGACCATTCTCCACAACTTGGCAAGACCCTCTCTCAAAATTAAAAAAAAAAAAAATTAAAGGGTCGAGAATGTCACTCATTAATAGGTTGTGTCTCTGTTCAATACTCAATTCCCCTGGGTGGAAGAGAGTTACCTATCTCTTAAGTGGACTTTATTTTCTAGACCTTCTTGTCAATCTCTTAGGGACTTCCCTCCTGTTTGCTTTGCTTCAACCCCATTAGGATTAAGTCCTCTTGTATTTGTGACCCTGAGCATGATAGTGAAACTCTCAGGGCCTTCCCTGCCTCTAGGGTAAAGCTAAAGCTTGGATTTCAGTAGATGCCCCCTAAATTCCCCTCATGTTGTAACAGTCTGTGAGATTGGAGAGTACATAATACAAGACCTGGCACCTTTTCTTGAAGAGACTGGTTATGCATGAGGTGGCCTTGAATTCCTGGAGAAGACTCTGGCCCTGTGTTGTCCTCAGATACAGGGAATCTGCCTGTGTGTCTCCTGGGGCTGCCAGTACTTGGAGACACTACAGGCAGATTCCCTTTATCTGAAGACAGTGGACTGTGTTATGATTCAGATCTGGAATGTCCTCACCAAAGCTCATGTGTTGACGACTTGGTCCCCAGGGCAGCAGTGTTCAGAGGTGAGGCTTTTGAGGAGTGATAGATCATGAGGGCTCTGACCTCATTAATGGATTAATCCCTTGGTGGCTGAATGAACTACTGGGAAGTGGTGGAAACTGCAGGCAGGTGGGGCATCTGGCTGAAGCAGGTCACTGGGGATATGCCTTGGAGAGGTTTATCTTTTCCAGCCCACACCCTTCTGCTTCCAGGCTTTCATCACCTCTGGCCCAAAACATTAGGAGCCAGCTCAACCTTGGACTGAGACTTCTGCAGCCATGAACCAAAAAGAAATCTTTCCTCTTCTAAGTTGTTCTGTCAGGCATTTTTGTCATGGTGACGGAGGCGGACTACCACAGAACTGTGTGGGGACTCACTTTCTTTACCCGTCTCCGTCAGTCAGAAGGGGTCTCACCTGCCCTCCTCTCATGCCTTCCTTGGTAATGTTAAGGCCAACATCTGAGTGGTAGGTATGAAGATGTTCACTGTAAAATTTTTTAAACCTCTTAAATATATTTGAACGTTTCCATAATGACAAGTAGAAAAACAATAACAAAGAAAAGAGAAAATCTAGCAAAAAATAAATTGCTTCAACTGGGGAAGGAAGTTAGAGCATGTGTTTATTACCTGCAGGTTAAGTGACATAGACCTGATTCCTGGCTTTCTTGGACCCACATTCCTTTGGAAGGTCAGTTGTCTGCAGGGCAGGAATTAGTAAATGGAAAAGGAAGGTTTCATTTCCTCTTTGGCTTCTTTTGCTTAGTTGCTATGCAAGGCAATTATCCTGCCCCTCACCCCCCTTCTGGTACTAGGGATTGAGCTCAGGGGCACTAGACCACTGAGCCCCACCCCCAACCCTTTTTTTGTATTTTTTTTAGAGACAGGGTCTTGCTTAGTGGCTTAGGGCTTCACTAAGTTGCTGAGGCTGGCTTTGAACTCGCTATCTTCCTGTCTAAGCCACCTGAGCCACAGGTGTGCATCACTGAGCCCAGCCAGTTATCCGAGTTTTCAATGTGGGGCTCAGGAGTATTGTTCCCTCAGACTCTGGCTTTTTAAGAAGGGGTGCTGCAACCCTGCTGCTGTTTGAGGTTTGCATGAGTTAAGGCCCCCCTCCCCTTTCTTTATATCATTTAAACTGGTAATAGGAGAGCTGAGCTTTACATGCATGGTGAAACCTTTCCCTTTCTCTAAAAGATTGTTCATCAGTTTGAGGGGAAAGATTTAGAAGGAAGCTCAGTATTGTCTTATGCATGTACAGAATTCACTTTCCTATACCAATTTTAAACAGGTTACTCAGATTGATGCTATTTAAGGGAAATAGCAATGGAGCCTGATAGTTCCAGGTCCAAATCCCTATTCTTGCTTAGCCCTGAATTATGGAACTTAGACAAGTCACTCAGCTTCTGAATTTCTAGTGCTTCACATTTATAAGAGTGAAAATACTTAACTTGTGATGTTATTACAACAAAATCAAGCAATTTCTACAAGAGCGTGTCTTTGCACCTGTCTTGATAATTCTCAATCAACGTGTCCTCTTTCTGTATAAGTAAAGCCTATTCTATCATTTACCTCTATATTTTCCCCCCAGACTTATTTTATTAGAACCCCAACAGACAAAGACATCCTTATAGCTCATAAAAGTGGGGAGACTTTGTCTCGGGCCGTTGATCTCTAGAGGTGATCTTTATATGAAGAATGGATAACTGGGTAGTTGCTGTCATTTTGGGTGCACATTGAATATGCGCCTCCAGGAAGTTTGGTCCTCAGTGTTAGTATTGAAGTAAAGGAAACTTAAAGACATGGGGCTTAGTGGGAAGTAATAAGGTGCTACCCTCAGAAAGGATTAAAGCAATTCTAAGCACCTGTTATTCACATTTAGAAATGTTGTTGTAAAAGAGCAAGAGAGACCTTATCCTTGCTCTCTGGCTTTTTTTTTCATCTTGTGATCTCTCCTCCTCTGACATACTCTTTCAATAACGCCATCTGCCCTAATGCCATCTGCCATAAGACCCTCACCAGAGAACTAACAAATACTGTTGCCTGACCTTGGACCTTGGATTTTCAGCCTCCCAAACTCAGCTAAGTAAATCATTTTCCCCCTACAAATAGTTCAGCCTTGAGTAACCTGTTATAGCAGTGGAAAATAGACTCATACAATGACATTCTCTAGTCCCTGATTGCAGGGTATGGAGTTTCCCAACCTTCTTATTCTGTCTAGTAACAAGAAAAATAAGTACAACTGAGTACCTTAAGAATTCTGGGACAATTAAAGTTAACTCGAGGGGGATAAGAAAATGAGAGTCGTTTGCTTGTCACATGATCTCTTAATAAATAATCAAGTTCAGCTTTGTAGGCTGAAAGGAATCTTATTTCAGCTCTTAATTTTTTACCTTATAGCTGTCATTCTCTAGTTACTATTATTGTCTTTAAATTCGGTTCAGCAGCCACCCAATGCATTCAAATCTCCCAGGCATTGTCTCTATTACATCTGGAAATTGAGAGGAGACCAGAATTTAGGAATACATTGGGAAGTAAGGAATAATACCACAGGCTCCCTCGCCTCGCAACATGTAGTATCTATTTTCTCATTCTTACTAGATTGTTCCATAGTGATTCTTGCTGCAGTTCTGTCTAAATGATTTTCCTAATGCTCTCTGATGGTATTTTGGTGTCTTGAAGGGCCTTCTGGTTCAGCGTGTGACTTACAGTTATTCTCTCCCCCTTCCCTGCTCTGAGACCATTTTATATTTGCTCCCTCCAATGTGACATGCTGAAGCGATGGGCTGTCATCTGGTGTCTGGAAATAGGGGGTCATTTGTGCTGATGATTGGGGATGATGGTGCTTTTGTCCTGACACATGCTGAAGAATCGCTTTTTGTCTGTGTCCAGGAGACAAATGCCTTCAGTTTCTGTGGGTTTAATACCAGGCAAATTAAGAGTGCTATTCTTCACTCCACTGATGCTTGTCCAACCACCTCAACAATGGTGGTCATGATGGTAATAATGGTAACAGTTTCCAGGCAGCCTGGAGTGAGGCCTTGTTTGAACATCTCATTTAATCCTTCCGAATTCCCATGGGGAATTTATTTTTCCCATTTTCTGGCTGGAGGTGGGAGTAGGACAATCACAACCAAAACAAAACATGAGCATTAGAGATTCCAAGGCTGTGTCTTGTAAATGGTGCAGCCAAGACCTGAAGTCAGGTCATAACCACCTAGTAACCCGGTTAATACTGACTGTGCATCATTCGCTACTATTATTAAAAGCTACTGTGCAGTAGATAGGGTTAGGGGCCTGTCCCCCTTCTGATGGCCTCATACACGCTCATAATAAAATCATCCTGTCTTGGACCTGGTTGCCTCCCATGCTGACAGGACAGGTGGCTGCAAGCTGCTTCCTTCACATGAGTGTGGCAGAGCCCCTTGGCCTTCTCATCAGAAAAAAACCTCTCTTTCCTTTGTGCACATGTGTCTCCTCCTATTGTAGGCAGATTTTGGCATGCACTGCCCCAGGAGAAAACATATTTTCCCTGATGGCCACATAGCTGGAGCAGGCACTGATGGCCTGGGGCATGAACTGCTCTTCATTTTCTGCTGGCTGCATGTGTAGTCTTCTAGAAAATGCAGGGATTCAGCAGTTGTTCATAAGGCACTGACATGTAATTATCCTGTAGGCTTCTGCCAGAACAAGTCTCCGTAGTTGGGTCCCAGCTAAGACAGCCTTTTTTACAAGTCGGGTGGGCAGGGAGGGGGCTGGGCCCTGGTTCATTCATAGGTTTCATCTGCAGCCCCTTTAAGGACCAGTGTGAGGGGGGCTGGGGAAGTTCAAAGGTCAGACAGTTTCATAACTGAACTAGAGCACTCCTGGGTGCCCACTCCTGTGAGGCAGAGTAACAGTTCACACATTGCCTTGCTCATTGCGTCTACCAAGAAGTGGCTAACCTTCATCTGTCCAGTTTTTATTTTTAAATTGGGGATTCAACCCAGGGGTGCTTAACCACTGATCCACACCCCCAGCCCTTTTTATATTTTATGAGAGACAGGATCTCGCTAAGTTACTTAGTGCCTCACTAAGTTGCTGAAGCTGGCTATGAACTTGCGGTCCTCCTGCCTCAGCCTCCCAAGCCACTGGGATCACAGGCATGCACCACTGTGCCTGGCCATCTGTCCACTCTTTAGGGCAGCTGCTTCCAGCCATCTTCACCAGGTATCACTGTGTTATTCTACACTGTCCATCTAATAATGTCTGATTTCCCTTGTTCCTATTTGGATGAAGATGGAATACTTTCATTTTGCCATGGTAACAGGTGCTTCTTTTGGCATACCACCCAGGTCATCTTCTTCAACATTCTTCCTGCTTCTCACAGAGGAGCAGCAGAAGGTTGCGTTGGTCAGGCTTCGGCAGGTTTTTTTACTCTACTGTGCAGGCCAGTGTGGGGCTGGGACTGCGGTATCCATTCTAGAAGATCTGTCTAAGAGAAATGAACCCAGCTCCTTTCTGTAGAAACCACTTTTATTTAGAGGGGTCCCTGTTTGGAATTGGTGGTTGTTTTCTCCTAACAGAAACTTGTTTGAATGGAAGACAGATCATAGGAAGGCTCAAGCCCTGTTCAGGGCAGGGTTGGCTGGGCATGGCAGGTCTTCTTGTTGGCTGGTAGAACCTCGTCCTCCAAGTCAGAAGTCGTCCTTCATCCCATTGCCTGGGATTGGAAAGGGATCAGTACCAGATGGACTCCAGGCCCCAAAAGTTCCTTCTGGAGCTGAGCAGGGCTTCCTTGTTGCTGTGATTTTGTGACAGCAGGCAGTGATGGTGGCCCCTTCAGGTTTCTGGCATGGCCTCCCACCCTCTACTTCTCTGCAGCCCTCCTCTATGGCCAAGGATCAGTTGCATATGGAGCCTTACCAGCGGCCTCCCCATGGAGCTGACTTGGTTGCCTGAAGTGAGGATGGTTAAATCGTAATTGATGGAAACAAGAAGCCAAGGGAAGTAGGTACCTGCTGGGTAACTGGTTAGCTTGAGAGGCTATGCACATGTAGTTGATAACCTTTTCAAAGTAGGCCTTTTCTCTTCTTAATAACATTCATAATGCATTACTTTTTTTTTTTTTGGTACCAGGTATTAAACCTAGGTGCTTAACCACTGAGCCACACTCCTAGCCCTTTTTTTATATTTTATTTAGCCACAGGGTCTCACTGAGTTGCTTAGGGCCTTGCTAACTTGCTGAGGCTGGCTTTGAACTCGTGATCCTCCTGAGCTGCTAGGATTATAGGCATGCACCACTGCGCCCATTTAACTCATTACTTTTATATAAGTCAGACCCTAAGCTCCTTAGTTACAATGACCTTTATTTTAAAATTAAGAAATTAGGAAACCAGAGAGGTAAAAGGAAGTGCCCAAGGTCACACACTTTGATTAGTGGCAGAAACTGGGTCTCAGGGCAGGTCCTTCTAATTTGACTATCCAAGCTTCACTCTAACCCTCTTCTCTGTGTCTTTCTTCAGCTCCTTTTCCCCCCCCTTCTTTAGAGGTTTTCTGAGCTCCTGTGTTGTGGGTGGGGTGGGGTGAGGTGGGGTGAGGTGATCTAGTTCCAGAGAGACCTTCCTTTAAGGAGCTCCACATTTCCATTTCCGATGAGGGGGCAAACAAGTCCTCCTGGCTCCTCATAAGATGGGGAAACCCAGGGTTGCACAAAGCCCTTTGCCAGGTTTTTGCCTGAGTTGGGGGAACTTGGGGTACAATATTAAAACTCGAGTGCTGTATTTCCCCCCTTGCAATCTGGGCTCAGAGCATTTCTTCAGTACACCAAGTATGCCTTAGGAGCCAGAATGTCCCCTTTCCTGTAGCTGTCCCGTAGATGTGGTTGAACACATAGTATTGGCGAGTATAACATACATGGGCTCCTGATCTCCTTAAGTCAAGCCCCAAAGTCTCCCCTAACCAAGATAAATGGGGAGACCTGTCCTGACCCCCATTCCGTGCTGGGGTTTGGACTGCATCTTTTCATTGCTAGATATATCATCTCTTCTTGACTCTGGATTCTGTTTTACCTTGTCACTACAGGTAAAACCCCAAGATTAGAGAGTTTTTGGTAAGTGTTATGTCACTTCTGTGCTTCAGGCCCCTCTCCCAATGCCTTGCCTCTCAGAATTCATTCCAAAATCCCTATGTGTTAGAGAAAGGCCTCATAAGATCTTGACCCTGTTATCTCATTGATCTCCTTCCCTGCCACTCAGCTCCAAGCGCCCTGGCCTCTCTGTTGTCCCTTAATACTCCTGTTCTGGCTTTCTCTGTTCATCTCTCCTTCCAGTCTTTCTTTTTTCTGTTGAATTCTTCTTGTGTGAATTCAACTTCAGAGGTTTTTTTTTTTTTTTTTGGCAAAGTAAACACATTTGACCTATAGAATTGCCCTGAGGCCAATTTATAGGTTGAGGTCAAATACTACTTTTCCTGGTTTCTAAGGCCAGGCTCTCTAGTTCTTGTATTCTTGTGGACTCCTTTGGGCATGTGTCTTTCTACCTGAAATAACCTCATATATTGAATTCATCACACATTTTTAATGAGGTCTAGTTTGATGAGTTGCCCAGATTTTTTTTTTTTTTTTTAAGAATTTTGGCATAATCATGGGGCCTTCTGGCCTTTTGAGTGTGTCCTCTCCAAGCCCTTTTTTGGTAAAGCAAGTCTGATCTTGCCTCTCTTTCCTGATTTTCAGATAATTAGGAGAATGGAATTTCACAGCCTGTCCCTGGCCTTCCCTCCTGCTCACTGAATTTTAGCTCTGAGGGATCTCTGAGGGATCCACTTAGCCAATCTGTCCCTTGCACCTTCCAACACTGAGGCTGCCCATGAGGGACTGGACTCACCAGAGGGGGAGCACCCAGATCTCAATCCAAGGAGATTTTCCTCTTGGGTGTTTGCATATAATTCAGAGTTTATTTCTAAATTTTGACCTAAGGGCGTCTTCCTGCCATTCTCTGGGTGTGGCTCTCTGTTTCAGGAAGCACAGAATGGAAGAACATCTTGCGGTCAGTCTGTGGGCAGATCTGTGGGGGAGAGATGAAATCACACTGTAGTATTTTGGCTGCATGACTAAAAAAGAGGTCAAGACCCACAAGGAATCCTTACTTCCCAGGCAGGGGGCTGCACTCTCTCCAAACAACTTCAGTGGCTGCTTTCATGTGTTCCCTCGTTCCCAGTAACTTGTCTTATGCTCGGAAGTCATGGGTCTGTTCTGGACTGTGTCACCCAAGTATTCCTTGTCTCCTGTCTTTTTGCCCCTAGTGCTCGCTGTCCTCTTCCTCTCCTGTTCCCTCCACCTCATTACCATCATGGTTTATGGAGCTTCTACTTGGCATAGGCCTGACCTTCCAAGGACCCCACCTCCTAAGGTCATCATGTTGGAGGTTTGTTTTCAACACAAATTGGGAGTGGGGGTGCAGCACAGGCATTTAGATTCTAACAGTAAGAAATATCCAGTGCTCCTGTTTCTATGACCTTAGGACAAAAGTGTTCATAGATGCTCTTGTATAAATCTTCATTTTGTTTTCTTTTTGTTCAGGAGACAGCTTGTATACAAAACTTACTTTGATGTTAAATTTTCCATTGCAAAATTGAAAAGATAATTTTTTTCTCTTTTGTTTATTTTGGGGGGGTGGGTACCAGGGATTGAATCCAGGGGTGCTTAACCACTGAGCAATATCCCCAGCCCTTTTTTGTATTAGTGACAGAGTCTCACTCAGTTACTTAGGGCCTCACTAAGTTGCTGAGGCTGGCTTTGAATTCATGATCCTCCTGCCTCAGCCTCCTGAGCCACTGAGAACATAGGGATGAGCCACTGTACCTGGCTGAAAAGATAATTCTTTACCTCCCGGCCTTGGGCATCATCATACGGTCATGTAAAATCTAAGAAAGGGCTGCCTGTTGAAACCTTCAAGTCCCCCTGAGAAGTGTTGGTTAAAACTGAGGCAACCATAGGAGAAATAACTGAACCATGCTAGGTTTCTGTTTATGCAGTAAGTTTGCCATTTACTGAAAGCTCCATTAATGAATGGTACTAGGAAATTTAAAAAGAAAAATGACTGTTCATAGCCAACAGTGGGCTAGAGTCACATACACATAAATATTCCAATTGGTCAATCTTAAGAATAACTGAGAGTGGTTTTTTGGATGGTGAGGCGGTACTCACTTTCCTTATGTCGGCCTCTCTCCCCACATTGCCTTTTACTGTTAAGAAACTTAGAAATGCTGACCATTCCACCAGTGTCTGATTCTAATGGACGAAGTATCATCCTGTGAGCTATGCTGGATCATGGATGATACTTTTTGTCAGAATCGCTGGTGATTTCCATGAGAGGAGCATAGTTTGGGTGATGTGAAGTTTTGTTGCTCTCCAGCCTTGTATTTGAGAATTCTTCTCGTGCTCTGCTTCCCATTGATTCTGGGGAAGTCACTTTGGTAGTCAGGGCAGCAGGGCCTAGAAATCTCCAAGGCCTTTCGGAATTGCAGCTCCCAAGCAACATTGCCTGCTTGCCTTGCTGTTTGAAGGAGATAAATTGTTCTCTCTCCCTCTTTCTCTTCCTGTTTCTCTGCAAGGCTGTTTAACTTTAAAGGCCCTTGGCATTCAGGATCCACAGATCTGTGTTTCAGTGCTGAGTGCTCTTGCCCAACCTTGCAGAACCCCAGCTTAGAGCTAAAGCTCTCCACTGCTGAATTACCCCCTTGCTCTATTCATCTGGGGGAGCCAGGCCAGCTTCTAGGATAACAGAGCTTTTCTCCTATCCTCAAGGGATGGTTGAAATCCTCAGTAAAGGAGGCACTTTCCAAAGTGCCTTGTTATGGAAAGGATTGGGCCAAATAAGTGTATTTACTGTGGAAAGTAGTGTGTGCTTGCATAAAAGGGCGGTTTCTCTAGTGCAGCTGGAGTTTGAAATGCAGTCAGAATGTTAGATCTGGTGTTGGGATGAATTGATGCTAGCATTTGGCTTCGAGGCACACTTGTATTTATGATCTTGGACAATTTACCTTTGCCCATATTTCCCCATCTGTAAAATGGGAATCACAGTTGTTTCTGAGCTGGGGTCATGAGGCAGGGGCATGATCTGGCTGTGTTAGCCTTGCCTGGCTCCGAGTCAATGCTCATTCATAAGGACCTAACTTTTTTTTTTTAATGACCATTCATATGGTATATTATCATAAGTTTGAAAAGGGCCATAGTATCAAGCATGGTGGCACACCCCTGTAACCCCAGTGGCTTGGGAGGCTGTGGCAGAAGGATCATGAGTTCAAATACAGCCTTGGCAAAAATGAGACCCTGTCCTTAAATAAAATACAAAAATAGGGCTGGGGATGTGGCTCAATTGTTGAATGCCTCTGATTTCAATCCTGGGTACTGCCCTGAAAAAAACAAACAAACAAAGGAACAAACAAACAAAAGAAAGAAAGAATAAAAGAAAAGGGCCATTGTTACTTCTCTTAGGGAGCTTTTAAAGCTATCTGCTGTGTGTGAGCTGCAGTAATGTGGTTTTCTTGGAAGCGAACCATCTCTGAGCTGGTTTGGATATGAGGCTGTTGCAGTCCTGTGTGCCCAGAATAATCCAGAAGTCACAGCAGAATTAAAGCATGGAGCCTGATAACAGCACTCCATTGAGATGGAAAGATGTTGTTAGCATTTGGATATCAGATGGGCCCCCAAAGCTGCTGTTGATACAGGAATAGTCAGAGGTAAATGATTAGATGTGTGAAGGTGATTGTGGATCAGAGCCATCCATCAGTGCAATAACAAAAACTCAGAATGAATTAAAAGTTTTTTTTTTTTAATTTTTTAAAGAAGAGCCATTGAGTTAGGAATAAATTGATAATACCACTTGGGGCAACTATATAGTAATTCCGTAAAGTTAAAACTCTGTCTACATGGAGGATCCATGACACCATTACTCACTTAGAGAAACTTTTGATACATGCAGCTGGGGTGACAGGTACAGAAGGTTTACAATTTATAATAGCACTTTGGGCGGGGGAGGAAACTGGCTACAACCTGAGCAACTATCAAAGGCAATAGGTAAACATGCTGTGGTTTATTTATACCTTGGGAGACCACACAACCACTGAAATGAGTAAACAGGACCAAGAGATCAATGTGAGTACATTTTTATTTTACCTGTAAGATTTCATATCTTAAAACAGATCTCAAGCAAACACAGCAAAACATTAAATTTTATTAAATAATGGTGACTTTGTGGCTTTCAGTTAAATTATTTCTGGGTGTTTGAAACCATTTTTAATTTTAGATAACTGGTGAAAAAGAATAAATATTCTGTAGATGGGTTATGAGTTTCTTTTGGCATTGATTTTTTAACATATTTTTTTAGTTGTAGATGGATACACTATATCTTTATTTTGCTTATTTTTATGTGGTGCTTGGATAGAACCCAGGGCCTCATGCAAGCGAGGCAGGCGCTCTACCACTGAGCTACAACCCAGGCCCGTTGGCATTGATTTTTATGTTAAAATATACTGTTTCCTTGAGGAAAATAAAATGGAGTATGTGTCCCAGGGAATGTTTTGAGGGAATGTGGGTATTTGGGGAATAGGAGATTGATATCACCTGACCCCCATTCTGAACAGTGGGAATAATGAGCCCTCTTTTCTGGGTTTATGTCTTAGTTACTGTTCTTCTTGCTTATGGGAATGGGTTGGGGAGACTCAATCCCCCTCCCACTGCTTGACCTATAAAGCTGACCAGCCGAGTAGTGTGTATTGAATGAGGTTATCTCTCTGGATTCAAGTACTGGACAGTATGACTGTTCCGCACAGAATAAAGTCAGCTGTTTTTTATTGTAATGACCTGATATGAGAAAAGAGATTCAAGGTGCTGACAATAGTACTGAGCTGCCTAGAATATGGAAGGTGTAGATACAGGTAGAAGCCTCCTTCTGTATTCTGGATCATCAGCTGGCACTGGGAAGGGTGTAGAGCCCATTTTTACCCTTTTACAGATGGGCCTGGACTACCCAGGTCCACGTCAGAGGTACTTGGTTCCATCTGCAAAGCAAAATGTTGAGGAGGTGAGGGACTCAACTAAAGGAATCATGTTTTTAATGTTAATTCTACAGGCTACTCTATTGATCAGTAAAGTGCCATCTTTCTATATTAGGGAAACTGGGATGTGTCACAAAAGGAAGGTTGCCTAGTGGCACCAGAGAGATGCTTGCTTTGTATCTGTGTTTTATAGCGTGAGTAACTTGTCAGATGCAGAGCTGTCCCTTTGGAAGCATGTCTCAGCCATACACACACACACACACACACACACACACACACACACACACACACAATCACACACTCACACACACTCACACACACACTCGGCCAAAGCTGTATTGCTTTTTAAGGGTGCCATTGTGCGTGGAGAACAAGGCTTACAGAGCTAGGTGAGTTCCTTTCCTACTCCCACCTTCTTCCTGGAATTAGGGTGAGACATAGGCCACAGTTCATCTGTTATTGTCCTGATTTGGTAAGAACCCAAGGTAAGGGACCCAACTAGCAGCATTGAAATGTTATCCCTATTTTTTTTTTTTTTGTACCAGGGATTGAACTCAGGAGCACTTAACCCCCAGCCCTATTGTGAATTTTATTTAGAGACAGGATCTCACTGAGTTGCTTAGGGCCTCACTTTTGCTGACACTGGCTTTGAACTGGAGATCCTCCTGCCTCAGTCTCCTGAGTTGCTGGGATTACTGTTTTACACCATTGCACCTGACATGTCCATACTTTTGATGGTCTAAATCATCATTGATTTAAAGTGTTTTCCCCTTTTTAATAAAAGCCTTTATAAATAAGGACTTTAGGATTTGAGTATACAATAGCCCATTGTCTGTCCAAAAATAGTGGTTAAAAAAGACATAGGATGATTTCTTAGTGATCTTGACAAATGTATAACCTCACACCCATCTTGAGACACATTAGATACACCCACATTGGGGCTTGTTCTATAATAATACTAATTAACCCCAATTCTTCTGCAAAGATTCTAATAGACCAGGAGACAAAGGGACTGTTACACAGTGGATGAAGGAGAGGAGAAATTGCAACTAAGACCAATTTGGAGTCGTAGATGGAATCCTGCATTGGACAGAGGACATTAGGGGGGAAATCTAGGACAGTTCAGATCACATCTGACATCCAGTTAATAGTGTCATATTGATGTGGATGTCCTAGTTTTGATCACTGTGCTGTGTTTATGTTAGGTGTCAGCCTTTGGGGACTCTGGGTCAGGGGTATATGGAAACTTTGCTATTGTCTTCACCTTTCTGTAGATCTTGACTTTTTTTCATGGGAATGAATATTCTTTTTAAATCAAGAATTAATGTGTATAATAACCAAACTAAGTTAAGCCATTTATATTATTTTCTCATCCAGATAGGATTTTAAATAGCATTTCATATAAATAGTTTTCACACCTATTTGTCTTATGAATTGCAAAACCAGGAAAGTGTTGGTTCCAAATATCAAATGACAGATTAATTTTTAAAATCGGGAGGATACACTAGTAAACTTTTTGATGTTTAGTATCTGACATTTAAAAATGCAAATGTAATGGACTTATTATCAAAATCTAAATAATGCAAAGTAGAAATGAGAATTCTATTGAATTCCTGTTTTTATTTCTCCTTACATTATCAGTATGCCTCTTTCAAAGGTAAGTTAGGTGCCATAACAGTTAACAGGATTTTTATTTCATACATGTTTATGTATATAATATATATTAAACAGAATGGGATCATCTCTCATCAGTGGTGATGCAAGGCTTTTTCTAGTACATACATTTCTGCCGTAAAACATTACCTTTTAAACAATTTTGTTATAATGTGATTATTTAATTACAGCTCTCTCTTGAGTATTAATTTATAAAGTGTTAACCTCCTTGAGTTCCTCTTTGTCCACCCCCCACGTTGAGCCACCTTGAGACTTGAAGAATCACCTTTGCAATGCACTGATATTCTTGTATCAGGAGAGAGCTAGGACTTTGTCTTGTGCAAGCTATACATTCCTTTTAAATTCTTTGTTGCTAAAATTTAACTTCCTAGATGTCAAATATCTCGGCCCATCTCTGAGAACATATTGCATTTGAATCTGCAAATAGAAGACCACCCCTATTTAAATTCCATGGTTTTCTAGGTTTTGGACCACTTAGGTCGCATAGGAAGGCAGAATGGTGTGTTGGCATTTGGATATTGAGAATGCAGTTGCTCTGGAGTAATGGAGAGGTATATGAGCAGGCTGGCCTTGTCCTCAGAAGTTAATTTTGTGTTTCTAAACTCTGGTACAAATGCTTAGGCTCCCAGAAGGAAGTTAATAAGTCAACCACAGAGAAGACACAGAGGTGTTTTCCCTAGGGTTGGCTTGTAGTTTATCATTACACCAGAGAGGGTGTTGCAGAACAGCTGACCAGAGGGTTTACAGAAATGTATCATATTTGAGTGGTTAATAAATACATATTTTGTATTTGCTTACTTGAATCTCAGAAATGTGCTTATAGGATGCCAGCATGTTTTTCACAGTAGAACCAATGTCAGGCCAATCAGGGCAGTAAAGTGGAGGAAATATAAAATGATTCCTAGTTGGTGAAGAAAACTATCTCATCATCTGCAAAATATTCACACTCCAAACAATATGTGTGTTGTGGAATTTGGGGGGTTAGTCAGGATGACACTGAACATAAGAAAGAATGAGTTGAAATTTTGAATCTAGCAGACTCACACGATTACTCTAAGTACAGTAAATGCCCCTATCGTTCTTTGGGTTTAATCTGAACATAATTAGCTCCCCGCACAATGGAGTGTTTAATTTGAAATGCTGCCAAGGGTCATTAAGTGAGAGAAGTACTTCCTGAGATCACTGTTGTTAAATTTGGGCCTTTTTGTATGAGATAATTTTCACTTGACATGTCAGGGTATCAGAATTGTTTCTCGTATGCTGGCATTTGTCACCAAAACTCACTAAAACACTTAACATTTTCAGTTTTATTGATAAAGCCTTTTATGAATATTGGGGAATTTGCTGGATCACATGGAAAGACATTAATTTCAGGAAGCTTGACAGCCCTTCTGAGGTTTAGACCCATTTGCTTCAAAGAGACTTTTGAGTACAATAGTAGTAGCAACTGTGAGCCATAGGATTTAATTCTCTCTTCTTATTGTAGGTTCCATTTAGGTGTTGATTGCCCAGGAATTCAAAATTTGAACACGAGTTTTCTACTTCTCTTTTGGTCAGTACTTGACTTTCCCCCAGCTTTTCAAACACAGTGGAATGGTCCTCCAACTTATAAATCTGATTATATGGTATTTTCACATGCTTCCACAGTCTATAGGTATGCTAAGAGGCCTTCGTAGCACATCTAATTATATAAAGATCACTAACCTGTGTGCCTTGGAATCCCTGGGTCTATTCAACTATGCCCATATAGAAATTGATAGAAAATCTAGAGTCTAGATCACGAGGATGCAACACTAATTCACCAGGAATACATCCTGTGACGTCAACCTCATTTTCATTTGTGATGAGAGATGAACCAAAGTTCTAAAAATTCCTTGCAAATGTCATCAACAGTGTGAGCTCTAGGACTGTAAGGCCTTTTCCTTTCCATGGTGATCAGACACCTGGAGTCTTGATTAATCACTCAGTGAATATCCTGAGGGACTCTCTTGTGAGATCCTTACACTATGTTTGCTCTGTCTCCTTATCGTCTGCTCAGATTGGAATATTGCAGCAATATGAAATCTTCTGATAGATGAGCATGAGATAGCTTTCCAATTTATTTATATCTTCCATTCCTTTCCAAGGTGTTCTATAGTTTTTTCGTATACAATATTTGCATTTCTCTTATTTCTAAGCGTTTTACCTTATTTTAGGTTTTTTCATATTTATGTCTTTGCAACACTGAGGATTGGACCCAGGACAATTTGCATGCGAGGAGAGGACTCCAGCACTGAGCTAGATTTCCAACTCCTGTTTTATCATTTTTGATGCTTTCTTCAATGGAAAAAAATTTTTTAGTTATTGATTGACCTTTATTTATTACTTACATGCAGTGCTGACAATCGAACGCAGTGCCTCACACATGCTACACAAGTGTTCTAACAAATGTGCCAAAACACCAGCCTAAATGGAATTATTATTTTTTAAATATTGTTTTTAGTTGTAGTTGGACAAATAGCTTTATTTTATTTATTTATTTTTACGTGGTGCTGAGGATTAAACCTAGTGCCTTGCGTGTGTTAGGCGAGTTCTCTCCCCCTGAGCCACAATCCCAGCCCCCAAATGTAATTATTTTTTTTAATTTCATTCTTGCATTGTTAATTAATCATATATACCCAGAAAAGCTTAATTTTTTTTATGTTTCTCCTGTATTCTGCAAACTTTGATGAGTTTATTTATTAACTCTAATAGTTGTTGTGGGTGCCTTAGGATTGTCTATATCTAAGATCATGCCATCTACAAGTCGGGATAGCTTTTCTTTTTCTTTCCCATCTGTATGCCTTATGTTTTTCTTGCCTAATTGCCATGGCCAGAACCTCCAGCACAGTGTTAAATAAATGAGGTGAGGCTAGACATCCTTGATTTCCTAATGTATTTGGGGAGTTGTTTTCTTCTGCAGTTTATGTACAGAGACATTTTTAATTATAATACAGCTCAGGCTATATATACTCTCTTACCCAGTGCTTTTGTAAGCCTTTATGATAGAAAGATGCAAATAAAAATTCACTTTATAGTTTAGGATGTGGAAAATTGAATCGAGGGTTGTCTCTGCTGGTCCTTTTCATGGTCCTTCCCATGGAAAGTGACCCAATGGTAGCTCCATGCCTTTGCTATTCCTCTTTATTAGGCCATAGAGCACCTCCAGCCTCTGGCTCCATTAATAGAATATTCTCTTCTGGCAAACTAATAAGGACATTTTAATTCATGTATTCATCACACATTTATTGAGTGCCTACCAAATACCGAACATAATTGATGGTCTGAAGAATCAACAATTTGTAGGAAACTTCGAGCCGAGTAACTAAAGGCAAAGTAAAAAAGTTATAAATGTAAAATTTGTTTTGAATATTGTCTCCCCAGCACCATCTCTTCTACAGTTTGTGTTTTAAAATTTGTACAGAAATGGAACTATGGTTTGGTAAGAAGCTCTGAAGCCCTAGAATGGGAAGAGGAGTGATTACATGATGTTTAGCCATGTAAGTTGGGATATAGGAGAGAAGAGAAGGGAGATGTATGTTACGGTGACTGAGTAGTGGGTGCTCCTGTAAGAGACTGGGATCTCTTTATACCAGAGGATCTCCTGACTCAGTTCTCAATGACCTCTTTAGACAGGGTTTGCGTGTGTGTGTGTGTGTGTGTGTGTGTGTGTTTGTGTGTGTGTGTGTGTTTGTTCGTGACAGTACCTTCCATTCCCTATTGATCTCCTTTTCACTTACCATTATCCTTTTACAGAGGTTTTGTAGCCATTAGGGTTGTCAAAGAGCAAGTTAGTCACCAATAAGCAGCTGTGACTGCCCCATGGAATTGGCTAGATTCCTACAGAACACTTTCCTTACACCACACTCCATTATGAAGAAGTGAACATAGGACTATCACTTCTGTCCATATCATATCCTCTCGGCTTCTCTTTCATGGTCTTCACTCCTGATGGGGCTTTTTTAGGGCCATGGAACTGATTTGAAGAATCCCTGGATCTGGTAATCTTTTAAGGTCTGCCTTTCTCTATAATCATGTTTCTCAATCTCAGCACTGTGGACATTTAGGGGGACTATAATTCCTTGTTGTGGGGTTCTTTACATTGTAGGGTCATCAGCAGCATTTCTGGCCTCTACCTACCTGACGTCAGGATCAGTCATGACCATCACAAATGGTTGATGACATTGACATTATCGCTGTGTTTGTGTGTGTGCGTGTGTGTCTGTGTGTGTATGTGTCAAAATGGGCTCTGATTAAGAACTCCTGGGTCTATGTTAGGGGTTTGCTTCTGCCTTTTAGTTTTAATCCCATTATATCCCATCATCCTTAGTTTAGGAAACCTTTGAAATTTTATAGGACTTCCCTAAATTGCTCAATAGATATATAGATCCTATACCAAAAAACATCAAAAAACATTTAGTAGTTTAGAATTTTGAAGCTTCAACTTTCAAGATTGATAACTTTGAAGCTTCTCTGATATATTCATAAGATGAATTTTAGTCACAACTTCCTCCTTGAAGTAAGTATGGGTGTAGCACGTCGCATTGCAGATCTTAAAGATGGAATTTAAACAGGACAATGGATGATTTAGATTGTTTGAGAGGGTGTTTATGCCTGAAACTCCTTTTGCACAGCTATTTCCAACATTCCAGTAACTTCTTTGAAAGAAATGTTTTAGAGTTTTAGCAAGCGTGTGTTGCATCCACCCCTGTAAAGCATGCTCTTGCTGTCCCTATTGCCCCACTGAAGCCTCTGCATATGTGACTAAGCTGCCACTTCCTCACAGGAGCAGCCTGCAGGGGTAAGAGCACCACTTTTGACTACCACCTGGTTCATGGTGTTAGTAGTCACCATGTTTCCCCTTCTCAAGAAAGTACATGCTAAGTCTTTCATTTCCTGAGAACATAAGCTGGGAACCGTTCTTCAAATGCAAAAATCATTTGGCATTTTAAAACATAATTAAAGAGCATCTGGGTAACTCATAAATTGTGGGTCCGTCCACTGCATTTGTCGTTCATATAATGCCAGCAGAAACTAGTTGGAAAGCTATTTCCTCTGAACCGAACGGCATGCTCGGATGGATTTTCTTTCCAAAAGACTGGGATTGTTAAATTGGTTCGTATTCTATTTTCAGAAGCCAGAATGTCCTAGAAAGTATGTGGTTCTGATGGGGCATGTTTGGAAGTTATGCTCCTGCACTTAGTAAGGTATCCTTACTGATGTGAGAGAGGGGAGTCTGAACCTTGGAGAGGATGGTTTGGCTTGGTCCCGTATTGGTGGCACAGTTAGTATGAGTCACTAAGGGCTTTTAGAGTGTGTGTCAGCTCTCTTATCTGTATTCTTTCTAGAAAAGTCCAGCACATTTTTAATAAAGGTCAACAGTGAAAAGAACCTAACCGTGAATCTCCACATCATATACATCCACAAGACTGGGCCCTAATTAGAGTAAGACATACTTGATGTTTGAATACATACGTCAGTATAACTTGGCTCAGTGACTTAGGTCTATAATTTCAGGGGCTCAGAAGGCTGAGGCACGAGGATCACGAGTTAAAAGCCAGCCTTAGCAACTTATCAAGGTCCTAAGCAACTCAGCAAGATTCTGTCTCTAAATAGAATATAAAATAATCCTGCGGGTGAGGCTCAGTGGTTGATTGTCCCTGAGTTCAAGCCTTAGTTTACCCTCCCCGCAAATATGTCAATATATACTCTACTGTCATGTTTAACTAAAAAGAATAAATAATATTTAAAAGGAAAAGAAAGTGAGAATTCTTATAATTTTGTATCTCAGTTCTTCCCCACCTCAGGCTAGTTGCTCTCCTACTTTCTAGAATGTTCCTCTCTGGATTCAGGGCTGTTTGTGTTTTCACCTCAGAAGCCCTATTACAATGTGTGGAAGCTGCCTGTTCATCTGTGTGTCTTTCCCCCCTTGAAAAAGAATTATTAAAAAATTATATTCTGAACCCCGTGCACTATGTTCTGACTAAACTACTCCTGAGCTTTTTAGTCTCTTTTATATATTAATGAGCCTTGCTGCCTGTACCTAGCCAAAGCTCCTGGTGTTCCCTGTTACCCTGTGATTTTCTCTATGGTTCTTCATCTGGTAAGCTCCAACCCATCCCACAAGGCCTACCAGGAACAACGTCCCATTCTCCAAAAACTCTTCTCCAATGGCTCCACACAGATTAATGTCTCCTGCTTGAGTGTCCATTTAAAATATTTGTGAAATAACAACCCTCCTTATTTAGTAATTAATAACTCGCCTTGTTCCAAAAAAAGAATTTAAAGAGCTTACAGGGATATGGAGGATTCAATAAGAATTCCATGGGAAAAAAGAACTGTATCTTTATAATTAGGATTATTAAAAAAAGTCCAGAAAGAAGATTTATATAAAAAATATACGTCATACATCCTGAAATACCTTTATGGATGATTATACCATCTCATTGTATTCTGAGTTCTGTGCTTGTTATCTTTGCTTATAAGCTTTTGGTGATTAAAATGGCAGAAGGCCATTTTTTTTAATGTGTAATACATATTTTACAAATGTTGAGTTTGGAAATTGATCTGATGGATAAGAGCTGATGATTTTAGATGTCTGTCTTAATATGTTTAATATTTTTAAAACTTTAATAATATCAGTGGCCTTTCTTACCATCTGTCCCACCCTGCCTTTCATGTCAGCTGGCTTGGGTTTTGGAGATGTATCTTCTGAAATGTATAGACCAACCTGGAGATTTTTAATGTATGAAACCTTTATTTTCTGTCTGATGGTGGAAACAGCTGTATAGTCCTAAAAGTTGAACTTTTTTAGGTTGTTGAGTCAACCTGGTTAATTGCTTAATAATGGTGAACACAAGTCAGTGAATGAAGTCCAAGGGAAAGAAATAGTTCTAGCTAAGCGTGGTCCCACACAACTGTAATTCCAGAGATTAAGGAGGCTGTGGCTGGAGGATCATAGGTTCAAAGCCAGTCTCAGCAAATTATCTAGGCCCTAAGCAACTTAGGGAGTCCCTGTCTCTAAATAAAAATTAGAAAGCTCTGGTAGAGCTTCCCTGGGTTCAGTCCTCAATAACCTCCCCCAAATTTATATAGTCATAGGGTAACTTATGGAAACCTCATGGGGTAACTCCAGACAGGAGGGATGACCAGAAGTTGGTTCTAAAGTGGAAAAGCCCTCGCATTCTTCCAGATTCTCAGATTTAAAAACAGCATATTACAAGGACACAGCCACATCAATGTTTATACCAATGTGGAACCAAGCCAAATGTCTTTTAGTAGATGAATGGATAGGGAAACAGTGGTGTATAAATACACAATGGAACATTACTCAGCATTAAAATCATGGCATTTGCAGGTAAATGGATGGAGTTGGAGAATATAATACTAAGCGCACTGTGCCAATCCCCCAAAAACCAAGGGCAGAATTTTTTTTTTTCTTTTTTGATATGAGAATCTAGACTCATAAGGGTGATGCGGTGTGGGGGTTGGGGGAGCATAGAAGAAGTGGAAGAGGGAAGGGAAAGAAGAGAGGGGACAAAGGGTAGAAATGATGGTGAAATGAGTTAGACCGCATTACCCTAAGTACATGTATGAAGATATGAATGGTGTGAAAATAAGTTGTGTACAACCAGTGATTTGAAAAATGTGCTCTGTATGTGTAATATGAAATGAATTTCATTCTGCCATCGTGTATAACAAATCAGAATAAATAAATAATTTAATAAAGGAAAAAAAAAGAAATGAACAGGTTTTATCTGGCACTGGAGGAGCAGAAACTAGTTAAAAGAGTAATCAAGTTTATTCTGAAAAAGAGGGAGAATGAGAAATTTTTTACTCACTGGACAACTGAGAAATGAAAAGATCAGTGAGAAAGAAAGAGTCAATTGGTAATAAAAAGATTCATGTTTACTGTCTGGGATCTACACTACATTCTTAGGTAGATCTTATTTATTTTCATTTTTCTAACAGCTCTCAAAAGAACAGTCCACTTATTTATAAGATAATGCATTTTTGCAAAAGACAATTGCCTTACTTAATGTCACCCAGATATTTCATATCAAAACTGGGATTCCAACTTGAGCCTTAATTGTATCAAAATTGGTGTTCTTAAAATGCTTCATGATCACAGAGGAAATCATTGGGATGAATCCCCCTTAGCTGTTACTCCCCTGACATGCTTAGTCAAGTGTCCTTGAAGGTCACCATCACTAAGTAGCTCTAATTTATTAAGCTTGTTGTATTGTTGACTTTGTGTTACTATGATAAAACATTTGAGATAAACAACTTGTAAAGAGGAAAGAAGTGTCATTCCATCTTGGCTCTCTTGCTTTGGGCCAGCGGCAGACTAGCACACCATCACAGGAGTGTGTGGCAGAACAGACTGGTGGCTTTATGGTGGGCCAGGAGGCAGAAAGGGGCAGGAAGGAGCTGGGGTCCCAGTGTAACCTTCAAGGATGCACCCCTATTGACCTAACTTTCTCTCATCGGGTCCCATCTTCTAAAGGTTCCACCATCTCCCAGTAGCTCTATGGACTTGTGACCTGCTGTTTAACACATAGTCCTCTGGGGGATAATCAAGATCCAGATTTTTACACTTGCTCTCATATCTTTTGAGTTTTCCTTTTACATCAATGCAAGAGGAAATCTCAATGAAAATATTCTTATATATCAGGCAGTTTCAACCTCAGCACCACTAACATTTTAGACCCCATAAGTCTTTGCTGCACTGTCAAGTGCTGAGCCGTATCTCCATCCCCTCCATCCTCCTAGTTGTGACAACCATAATGTCTCTTGATAGGAATTCTAAAAGTCTCCTGGGGCAGAATTGGTCCCTGTTGAGAACCACTACTCTAAATTAAGAAGATAACAATAAATCATAAACAGATAAATATTCAAACAGGAGTTCTGAGACGTCTCTGTGGAAAAGTCACTTGATATATCTTGTCCAAGTGGTTCTTCCTGAGCATTACCCTGATTTAGCAAGTGTAGGTGGGAGGCAGGAAATTTGCAAAGGGGTTGGTAGTCCTTGACCCTACTTTGAGAGGAATTGGCCATGAAAAGCTGAACCTCACATCCTGCCAGAGAAGGCAGCTCTGCTTCAGAGTGCACTACCTTCCTGGGTACCAGAAAGCTGTTCTTCCCAATCCTTTCCATCTTTCTTAGATTTGCTGGCCTGTCTTCTTGCAGTGATTAAGTTTACAGTTCAGCTAATGATTGGCTCCACGTTTCCCAGCTTGTTAAATCGCATGTTGTGCATATAAATGTGTAGGATTTTGACCTTACAAACCAAGGAGCAATTATCCACATGTCTTAAGACCTGGGAGCCACCTCTTGACTTTAAAAGTGTCACCAGGAGGGCGTTTTAATTTTAGGAAGTCAGGTTTTGTGTTGCTAAATATCTGTTTATTAGACTTGATGGTAGCAGTTTATAACAAGCTTTTTTAGGGAATAGGGGCTAGCATAATTGATAGAATTGAAGTTCGGGATTATAGGATGGGATTTGGTTTTTATGTCACGCTGGTCTCCTGTTGCTGCCTATAAGCAAAAGTTGGCTCTCTGGGTGAGTTCTGCCAGTGTACAGAGGGTTCTTTCCAAATCTCAATTTAGAAGGCATTGTATTATCAAGTGATTCTTCTAATGAGTTCTTTGTTTTTCAAACATTGCTTTGGGGTTGGCTTTGATAAATTTGAAAGTGAATCCATTTTCTATTTCAGGATCTGTACCAATCAGCCACATCTCTAGCCTGCTCAGCAGCATATATTTTTTTAAACTTATTTTTTTAACTGATATTCATATTCAGTTGTACAAAATAATGCAGTGATAATACAGAGTGATCCTTTAGATACTTTGCCAAGTTTCCCCCAAGATAACATTCTACAAAACAACAATGCAGCTTATCACAGCATATTGACAATGATATAATCTTCTGACCTTATTAAAATTCTCTGAGTTTTACTTGTAGTCTTATTTGTGTGTTCATTAAATTTTGTCAAATAATATGTATATGTTGGGTGCTGGGGATGGTTCTTAGGGTCTTGTTGCACATGTATTCTTCTAACCATGTGCACCCCCAGCCCCAGAGTTTGTACAGTTTTATCAGTTTTAGAGAATCCACAACTGGGGTCAAGATATAATATTGAACACTCCCCATATCTAAGAGTCTTTCATGTTTCCTGTGTAGAAACAATCTCATCCATAGCCCTCTTCTCTCCCTAGTTCTGGATATCTATAATGCCCTGTTTCTATTTGTAAAACTTTCACAACTTCAAGAATGTAATTTACATGAAATCAAATAGTTTTTTGTTTTTTTGGTTTTTTGGGGGGTGGCGGTGGTACTAGGGATTGAACCCAGGGCCTTGTTATGAAGCAAGCACCCTACCAACTGAGCTATATCCCCAGCCCCAAATAAGATTTATATCTTTCGAGATTTTTTTTTTTTTACCCCAACTCAAAATCATTCCTGGGAACTCAGCCAGCCTCTATTGATCAAAAGTTGGTTCCATTTTATTGTCAAGTAATATACCACTTTGGGGCTACTATCGATGAAGGAGCTGTGGACCTTTGTTTTTGAGTGAATGTTCAATTCCAATACACTGGAGAAAATGTCCACAAGAACGATCTCTGGGTTATGTGGTAGTTGCATGTGTCGTGTTATAAAAAAATGGAAAAATGGTTTTCCTGAGTGGCTGTACCAGTTTTTGTTCCTGCAGCAGCATTTGTGAGATTCAGCTTACCTGTTGCTGATGACATCATTTTACCCTTCCTCATGGGTGTAAGTGATATCTCATGGTCGTTGTAACTTGCTTTTTCTTCATGCCTAGGTAAAGATCTAGTACTCCTTTCCATGTGCTGTTTGCTATCTGTGTATTCTCTTGAATATTCTGTTAATGTTTTATGTTCACTTTCCAATTTCATTTAACTTTTTTCTTTTTACTTCTAAAACTTCACAATACTTCATATATTCTAAATACTAGTCCTTCCTTGAATCTGAGGCTTGCAAGTATTTTTCCCACTCTGCAACTTGTTTGATTTTCTTTGACTTTGTCTTTATAAATGTTCTCAGAGCAGAATTTAAAAGTTTCATTCAGGCTCCATTTACCAAATTTTTCCTTTGTAGATCCTGCTCTTGAGGTTTAGTTTAAGAACTCTTTGCTAAGCCCTATATTCTAAAGATTCTCCATGATTTCCTCACAGGTTTCTAGCTTTACATTATACATTTAAATTGACAATCCATTTTGGGTTAATTTTTGTCTAAGGTGTGAGGTTTAGGTCAATCTCCTTTTCTCATTTTTGGTCCCTCTGTGTCTTAGATACTTGAGCACCATCTGTTGAAAAAGACTGATCTTCTTTCAATAATTTTAAAACTTCAGCAAAAGGATGCAAGCGCATTTGTGTGGGTCTGTTTCTGAATTCTGTCTTGTGTTCCATGGATTCCTGTGCTTATCCCACCACAAATTATGCTGTATTGATTGCTGTAGGTAAGTGCTACCTTACCTATGTGGTGAGTTTATTGGTCAAAATTATTTTTAGCAATCCTAGGGCCTGTACTTTTCCATGTAAATATCACAGTCTAGTTGATTCGTATCAAATAAATAAATAAACAAACAAATAAACAAAATTAAAACTCTTGGCATCCATCTATCTATCTATATCTATCTATCTACATATTTATTTATTTATATTATTTGTGCTGGGGATTAAATTCAGGGGCACTTGACCACTGAGCCCTGTCCCAGCTCATTTTTGTATTTTTTTTTTTTTAGAGACAGGGTCTCACTGAGTTTGTTACAGCCTTCCAGCCTTACTTAGTTGCTGAGGCTGACTTTGAACTTGTGATCCTCCTTCCTTCACCTCCAGAGCTGCTGGGATTACAGGCATGAGCCACTGTGCCTGTCTTTTTAAAATGTGCTGCTGGCATTTTAATGGGAATTGCATTACCAGTGTAGATTAGTTTTGGGGAGAGTTGATGTTACTGTGCTGAGTCAGTCCATGAACACTATTTCTCTATTTATTCATTTGAGTATTCTTTGGTTGCTTTCAGTATCATTATAATTTTCAGCCACCATATCCTTAATTTTTTCTTTTTTCCATACCAGAAATGTAAAACAAGAGCAATTAACCACAGAGCCACATCCCCAGCCCTTTTTATTTTTTATTTTCAGACAAGGTGTCTGTATATTGCTGACGCTGGCTTTGTCCCACCACACCCTGCTTTTTGTTGTTGTTGTTGTTGTTAATTGATACCTAAGTACTTAATTTTCTTTGGGATAGTTGTATAAAGAAATGTGATTGGGCTCGGGCTGTGGCTCAGAGGTGGAGCACTCGCCTGGCATGCATGAGACACTGGCTTTGATCCTCAGCACCACATATTTCAGCCCAGAGTAGAAAAGTTGGGGTGCATACTGTTAGGTGGTGCATCAGAACCACCCACGTGCTCCTTCATGCCTAGCTCTTCTGATTGAGCAGTTGAAGCAGGTAACATGTAGCCTTGCCCTGTGTTTCCCTGACACACCTCTCTTCCTCCTCTGGTCTACCAGTGGATTCTCTTTTGTCATTGGCCAAAGCACAGCGGGGAGAAGTCTCATTTTGATGGTCTACCTTGCTGTTGAAGAGAATAAGAACAGAGGAACTCAGAAAGAAACAAAGACCAAGAAAAAATGATCTTAGTGCCTGCGGGGTCAGGTTAATCTGGGTTGAAACTTAGTCCTCAGAATTGGTCATAGTGTGTCTGTCCCTGGGCAATGTGCTCCACTCCTTGTGACCTCTCTCAGGGTGGTTTAAATGAAATCATGTGTGTCGCCTACTCTGCCCACTGCCTGGGTGTCTGGTATCCTCATGATCGGTGGTAAGTTTTGATCTCAATCCCTGAGTTACATATGGAGTGCGTCAATAGGGATTTTAGTAGGGATGGAGGATGGAAAGAAGAGAGAGGCTGTAGGATGGAGGCTGATATAAAACAGTTAATATTTTTAGGTCAATGAAACCTAAGGGAAATCTTTTCAGGGAAAAAGCTCAAAATGCCTGAAATAGTTGTGTTTCACCATGAACATATGGAAAACTTACATTGAATCATTATTTCTTTATCCCCTTCATGAGGAGAGCTGTCAGTTTCTGCTTTGTTAAGGTCTCAGTTTGGCTTATAACTTTGCTGTCTTCTCTTAATACTGCCCGTGGGAGAATGTGAACCTTCCAGAAGGCAGTAATTGGTCCCAAGCCAGACTTTCCTGCAGACTCATCTGGGGAACACCTGCTACTGTATTTTCAGAACCTGTTTCTTTATTCTAATTCAGTAGATTTGGAGTGGGATGAGGAATCTGTATATATTCACTGATACAACCACCCCAGGAAATTCTGATGTGGGGCCAGAGAATGAATGGGAACCATTGGAGTGACATCATCATTTGGGACCCAGCGGCTACAGTAACATCTTAAGTTCTGCTACCGACTTGGTGTGTAACCCCAGGAAAATCACTTAACCTTTTTGTACCTTCCTTGACTCAGCCTTTTGAAAGAGAAGACATAAGGGATAATAACTCTGACCTACTTTACATGGTGGTTGTTAAGAATGATGTTTAAAAATGACTGCAAAGCATTTTACAAATAGAAATTGCTCTATAAATGCCTTTTTGGGGAAAAAAACCCACATAATTTTGTAACAACTTTAAACACAAATAGTCTTATGGAGTGCATCCGCTCAAATTACAAGTACCCAGTGACATGGTCTGATGGTTAGAACTGGTGGTTTCTTATATTTTTAATACCCAAAGTTGAAGGCAATAAGGAAACAACATAAAGTTGTAATTTCTTCTTTTATCTGTGTCTTTGTTAAAAAATAATGCTGATGCTAACCTCTAACATCCACATTTTGTTTTGTTTTGTGATTTTAATAGGTTACTCCTACCAGTTTGAGAATTTAATTAGAAAAATAAATGACTTCTACCATTGCCGCTGTGTTGTTAATCTCTCTCCCTCAACCCCCATCCCAGTCTCTCAATTAAAGTCTCACTCTTCTAGTCACAGGCACATCTATGGATCTGTTAGAATTCTGCAAATTGGTGTACACCTGCAGAGCTGGCAAAGACACCTTTCATCCCTGTCCTCTGATGTGAAGTGTATTCTCCTGTCACTCATCCATCCCTGTTGGAGTGTCTCAAAAGTCAACTCCTAAAATCTGCCAACACAGATTCCCCCTCAAAGCCCATTCTCTACTACTAGGATGCTTAGAGGTCTATTGATGGTGATCGATGCCATTTGGATTGGGGATAGACAGATCAAAATTTTGTGGCAGGATTGTTAAGGTGATAACAAGTATCTGACAAGTTACAGGGGAAAGACCGTCAGAGTTCAGAACTGTTTTACTGTAGGCACTCACCATTATATGTACATATTGTCATTTTTTAAAAATGTAGGTGGAAAGACTGAATAGTTTTTTCAGGGTTGGATGGGCCAGGAACAAGTACTGGCTTCATTGTGGCATAAGGCAAGCAATCTAATCTCATTCAGGCTCCTTTAACTCATCTTTGATGTTGAGATGCTACAAGTAAAGATTTCACAAAGTTCCTTGAAGCTTCATGGGAAAAAGCAATGAAAATCCTTAGTTTGGGGCCAGGGATGTATTAAGTGCTCAAGTAGCTCAGCAGTCTTGTTGGCTGACAGAGAGGCATTGGTGCCCTTGTGGGAAGAGAAGGCAAAAGGGGTAGACTCGTAAGTTTCAAAGGTTGTAGCTGTCTGCATGTAAATATCTTTAAGCACTAATACCAATACATTTATTTACACGTACAGCTCACATTTTGCTACATTTTCTTTGAAATTATATTTTGCTATTATCGTGTACATATTTAGTTTTCTCTACAGATAGCAGCCTCACTCTGGGTGGTTTTATGGACATTACATTTCAACTATTTTAACAGACAAGATGACCAAAGAACACATCAGCAAGCAAAGGGCTGCTAACTCTGGTTTAGTTTTTCCATGCAAAAAGTTATTAAATGGCATCCTACTTTTAATTAATTTCTCTATTGACTATGCTATGAAATTGTTATTAATGGTTCACACTGGGATGATATATATTGAGAACTGGTAGACTTAGAAATAATATAAGAAAAAACACATGGGTGTGGTGTTTCAGCTCCCTTGGAAACTATTAATTGGAAGGTGAACTTGGGTGAGGCATGCAGAATGGATATGCTCCCAATGTGAGCTGGAGATCCTGCAGTCTATGCCGAAGCATTTTCCTTTTGTGCCCTCCTTGAAATGGGGCTGAGTGATAACAGCATCCCATACTATCCAGTGCAGCAAGCTTAGAGCCTTTTCACACTGTTCCTGAGATAAGCCAATTTGCCACCTGCTCGCCCTGAGTGACCACCTGCTCCTAGGAGCAGAACCATTCTGTTTTACACAAATTCAAGATCCCCAGTTTAGAAACACTGATATCACTGCCAAGGATCTACCCATTTAAAAAAGCAAAAGGAAGCTAATAAATTAAAATGACACTTACAAAGGGCATTAGCTGGTAGATATGATTGCCAATTTATATGCCTACTCCCTCTTAATGAATTTTTTTTCTTATAATGAAGCTTGATAATGAAGGGCAGATTGCATGAGAAGGTCCTCCACTGTCCTATAAGCTTGGGATGGAGACAATAAAAACACTGACTATATACCAAATTATTGTCATCCAGTGTGGATTTACCTTGTCCCTATATTTTGAGATTAATAATACTTTCATTTAGAGACAGGGTCTCACCGAGTTGATTAGGGTCTTGCTAAGTTGCTGAGGCTGGCTTTGAACCTATACTCTTGCTGCCTCACCCTCCTGAGCCTCTAGGATCACATGTGTGTGCCATTGTGACCAGCAAGACTTACCATCATTTTTTTTATGTACCACAAAGGAGGAAGAGTCATTACCAATCAAATTTTTCTGCATTGCTCAGATACCACCTATTATAAAATAGTTTTGATATTGGAGAGAGAAAGATGTCATTTGACAAACATGGAAGCACTTTCATCATAAATTTATAAGAGCCACAGTAGTTCACACCTGTAAAATGTCTGCTCTATCTAAGCACATTGTGAGCACTCAGTAATTATTCATGTTATTCCCTAAGCCATTTTTCCTCCTGTTATTTTCTTCTTCATTTGTTAGTTTTTTGTACTAGGGATTGAACCCAGGGGCACTCAACCACTGAGCCACATTCCTAGCCTTTTCTAAGTTTTCACATATATAGTAGAGCATGCATCACTGTGCCCAGCTGGCTCAGTCTTTTTTTTTTTAATTTTTTATTTTTTTTATTGGTTGTTCACAACATTACAAAGCTCTTGACATATCAGTCTTTTTGAGTGCATGATACAGAGCTGGCATTGCTCTGCGAATTGGACTGTATCAGCAAACAGAGTAGTCATAGATCCTGGCTCTGCTGGGTCTTATAGTCTATTCTGTCGGCTCACTCCAGACCCATCACATTAGTAGCCCCATATGATGATCCCTGAACTCAGCTCTCCTTTCCCATTAGAACCTGTCCTTGGCCCCATTTTTTGGAGTTGAATGTCTGGGTCATTAGCACCTGCACGTGGGAGACCTACCTGAGTGCCCACAGTCTGAAGACCCTGCGGTCTTTTCTACCTACCCATATTCTGATGAGGCTGACCATGCATCTTGACTTCCAAGCCTTTCTCTGTGTTGTGTCCCCCACTCCTCATCTGATATTTCATTCTTTAGCCATGTATGCAGCTCTTCCCAGTACTTTCCAGAAGCTGCCGCTTTTCTGATGCCTTTCCTAGCACTTCCACCAGAACTGAATTTATCTCCTGGGCCTTCTCTACCACACTGCTTTGCATTTGTTTCTTGGGTGGTGCTTACTGAAAATTGCAGTCATGTGGATGTAGACTTTTCAAGGAAGCCCAGTGAACAATCGTTGCAGGCCAATGATACATGTTGTTATTTATGCACATGCATAGTTTTAAATAGCTTTCTACCTTGTCTCTCTGCCCTGTTCTTGCTTCTGCATGGTCTGTTCTGAATATATCATTCTGGCTGGTTTTATGAAAGCCAACTTTAGTCCCCTCTATCCTCAGAGAATACATTTCAAGACCCCTCCCTAGTAGGTGCTTGAAATTATACATAATACTGAACCCTAAATATAAAATGTTTTTTTCTCCTGTGCATACCTGCGATAAAGCTTAATTGTGTGTGTGTGTGTGTGTGTGTGTGTGTGTGTGTGTGTGTGTGTATGTGTGTAGCAGATTAAACCCATGGACACTTAACCACCATCCACATTCCCTGCCCTTTCAAATATTTTATTTAGGACAGGGTCTCACTGAGTTGCTTAGGGCCTTGCAAAGCTAAGGCTAACCTTGAACTCACAATCCTCTGCCGCCGTCTCCTAAGTTGCTGGATTATAGGAGTGTGCCACCACACCCTGCTATGACATTTAATTTATAAGTTAAGCACAATAAGAAATTAACAACAATAATAAAATACAACAGTTATAAACAATATTCCACCATAAAAATGAACGTAGTTTCTCTCAGAATATCTTTTTGTATGTACGCTTCTTCTTTTAGGGATAATGCAAGATGATACTTAAAAGGAAGCTCTTTTTAGCTTCTCTTGGGCATATCTGTATTGTCAGTGTCACTGTTCTTCTGCTTCGGGGCCATTAACACTGAAGGAAGTGTTACTTGAACACAAGAGCCAATGGGCCACTATAGCAGATCTGACACCTACTACATGGCCAGTGGGTGAGTGGCATTTGCAGCCTGAGTTTGCTGGATAAAAGACCAATTCACCTCCCAGGAGGGACAGAGTGAGATGACATGAGATCTTATCATGCTCCTCAGAATGACCTGCAACTTGAAACGTATGAATTGCTTATTTTTGGAATTTTCCATCTAACATTTTCAGACCACAGTTGATGGTGGGTAAGCAACTTCCCCCCTACCCCAAAGAACAGATAAAGGGAGACTATTTTATTCCATATTTTAAACAAAAGAAGTCCAGGGCCTTACTTCCATGGAGGCCATACCCCAGTTTGTGCCTGCTGAATTATTTTTATGTTTTATTAACTGGAAGCCGGCCATTCAATACCCACAGCTCTTCTCACCTCATGCCTTTTTATATGTATATCTGCTCTGTCTCCTCGAATTGCTGGACTGAGGGGAACTTGTCAGCTGGTGGATGGATGTCACTCAGGCTTTGGCAGGAAGAGGTGCTTCTGTTAATAGGCTCTTTCACATCTGGGTGTTCTTTTCTCCAATTGGGGTTCAGGGAATCTGATGAGCCTTGGGCAGGAGTTTCCACACCCAGGACAGCTCCAGAGTGTGCCGTTTAGTGCTCTGCTAGGCCCTAAACTCATCCTGTCCTTCTGTGTTTTTAGTGCAGCTGCAGGGCACTCAGCGGCCTCTGGCTTGCCAGTACCCACCACTTGAAACTGGGCCCTGCTGCCATTGTGATTCTCTATCCAGAAGGAGCCAAGCTTTTCTCCAGACTCAAGAGACTGTGAAAGTCTCATGAAGTGGAAAAAATGTGTGCCAAGAGGAAGGCGTGCAAACACCCTCTGCTTTCCGCCTCTGCAGCAGGGCCAGTGGTTGTGCTGCTGTGTTTTCTTGTGTCATTTGACTAATCATATCCTTTTAGGCCCAGGCAAATGTGATCAGTGCTGACCAAGCCTCCCAGGACTCTGGGAAGTATCTTGGATGAAGGATTTTCCTGGGTGAGATGTGATTCTAGACTCCCTTTTGTAGGTGTGAATAATCAATCTCCCTATTTTTTTTTTAGGTGGAGGGAAGGCAGGGGGTGCTGGAAATTGAATCCAGGGTTGTTTAACCACAGAGCCACATCCCTACTCCTTTTTATTTTTAGTTTAGAGACAGGGTCTCACTAAGTTGCTTAGGGCCTCACTAAGTTGCTGAGGCTGGCTTTGAACTCTTGATCATCCTGCCTCAGTTTCCCAAGCTGCTTGGATTATAGGCATGCCTCCCCCATGTCCAGCCTGTCTCCCTAGTTTTGTGGTCAGCTTTCTAGCTCTTACATAATCCCTAAGCATACAATCATGGTCTTTTTCCTGCCTTTCAATTGTTACTCAGAATTTTATGGAGTCTTTATTAAAAAGCTTTTCCCCAGGTGGTTAAAAAAAAGGTGTAAATTCAGTCTGTAAAAGCTGTGAATGGCATATATATATATATATATATATATATATATATATATATATATATATATACAGTCAGCATTTAAAATTTTTCAGATTTTTTTTTTCTGATTTTCTACAAAAACCAGCCTAATAATTTTGTTCTGGGTTTCTTCTATTTTACTTCTTTGTTTTACTTTCTTGCATTCCCCTTCTCGCCCTCTTGCCCCCCCCCCCTTTATTCTTAAGAGCAGAGTTGTAAATGAATAAGTCATCATTCATTTGGAAATTGTCCTTGGCACCCACCTTTTCCCCCACATGGATGATGAAGTCTTACCCAAGCCCATAGAAGACCTCCCAGGTGAACCCTATTTTAAAGAAATAGGATTCTCTCTTTTTGAAAGATTGACACATTGTCAATAATCCAAGATTATATTTAATGATCAGAAAATTATTTTGATGACCTGATTACTCTGACTCATGTAGCTAATGTCACTCTGTTATGTCTGTTAACACATGACAGGTATGCAGAGTGTTTATACTGCAGTGGGATAAAATGAAGTTACAGACAGGAGGCTATATGCTTGGGGTCACATGGCCAAGCTCTCAAGTATACTATGGCTCAATTTATCCTTTAAATAAACTTCTTGTGCCCATTTCAGCAATCACATGATAATCTTCTAAGACCACATCTATAACTGAGAAGTTCTTTTATGCTCCCTTCCCCTCTGTCTTTTGACATTGTTGATGCAACCCTTAGGGTGATTTATGTCCCTTCCAAACTTTATTTTCCAGGTTGAAGTTTCATCTTCTCTGGCTAAAGGTGGTATTTTTCCTTTCTTTTTTCTTTTTCTTTCTTTTTTTGGGGGTGGGGTGGGGGAAGTTACCAGGGATTGAACCCAGGGCACTCAACCACTGAGTCCCATCCCCAGCCCTGTTTTGTTCTTTATTTAGATACAGGGTCTCACTGAGTTGCTCAGCATCTCGCTTTTGCAGAGGCCTCTTTGAACTCCCGATGTTCCTGCCTCAGCCTCTGGAGCTGCTTGGGATTACAGGAGTGCACCACCATGCCTGGCCAAAGGTGGTCTTTGACAGGGGCTGGCTGTATCTATTAGTTTGTTTTTTTCGCTGTTGTATATTTAGCATAAGTCCCTAGAGATTGAAAGTGTCTTATTTGCCTCTTCAGAACATTCAGATTGAAGAGCAAACTTCTGAAGTCAAACTTGGCAGCTTCCAATACTTGCCAACTTGGTCATTTTTCACTTTTGATATGGGCAATCAACAGGGATAGCTGAAGGTTCTAATAGAAAGCTCCTAAGTGGTCAGTGAAATGGGCAGCAAATGCGGGAGAGTCTGTGTCCATTTGACTTCCAAACACTCCTTTTTAGGAAATAGGTTCATGTAAAGGTAGTGGTAACATTAAATATGTCCTATCAGGAGATCTCTTGTAGGTTCTTCTCTTTTGAAGGAATCCTATAAATCTGACTGTTTTCATTAATACATTCCATTTTGGAGAGACAAATATATTAGGTTTTCCTTTAACTTTATAGTTGCATGTGACATCATTAAAGGTAGAAGACTTCTTTTGTTTTTCCATGAAGAAAATGAGGTCATATTTGAAGAGACTGACACCTTAATATCTGAGATGCGAAAATGATGGGGTTATATTCATGTAGAATATGTGATAGATATGTTACTGTTCTGGAATTAAACATATTTGGGTTAGGTTTCCAAAGCTCTGTCTCAATACTATTGCTCCTGGCTCTGAAATTAAGGAAAATTTCCCATATTTATTTTTGGGAAAGAGCAACATATAGTTTTTTTTTCCTTTTTCATAGAAAACTAAGTTAGTTGAACCAATAAATGAATTTATTGAATATTTTCGATGAGCAAAGTAAAACATACATGGTTGGAGATTTTTAAAGCCCTTTCTCAAAATGCATTGTCTGGGATATTTTATATTTGTTACTTTTTCTTTTTCCTCCCCAGTTTCTCCCCATTCTTTTACATATTAATAGTATTTCATAGGAAGTATGTATTATAGAATATAACACAGACTGGTCTGGGTTTGCTGCATGCCTTATTTGTATTCTTGTAAGAGAAACTAAAGGGTAACTCCCAAATCTCAGACTATAAGAAGCATTTTGAGCACTTGGAAAGCCTTCATTCTGGACCTGCAGGTGCTTGGTGAGTCTCTCTGGTTCCATGATCCTGGAAGACATTGATCAGGCAGTCTTCCCAGCAGAGCCCAGAAGTGCCTGCCTGTTCTTCCCAGCACTCCTGTGCAAACTGCCTCCGTCAGTCACATTGAATTGGTACTCAAAATGAAGTCTGTTAGTCCCCCCTGAATGAAATGTTTTTTATTGAAAGTCCTCTGATAGGCAGAACTTGGCACTGAAAGGAAGTACAGAAAATCTTTTCTTTTACGAATTTCTATTTCTAGTAAGGAAGATTATTCCCATACTCCGTAGAAACATAAGCAAACAGTAGATAGATGCTCCTATAATGAAGAGGCCACAGACACGGATCCTAGGAAAATCCTCTATTGCTCTGATATAACTGAAATCAGCCTGTCAGTGATTCTTCTTTCCTAATCATGGTGAAGGTGAAGTATTTGTTTCCTGCATAGCTCTCGAGCAGAGAGACCAAAGCACAAAGCAATCAAGGTTTTAAATCAGTGTTTTGGGAGCAGAAATCTTGTAAAATATATGCAGGGAGGCCATTGGCCATTTGGCCCCAATTCTGAACCCACATAAGCTTTGGAGGACATGGTTAGAGTTTGAGCAATTTAGGATTCATGGTTCTATCTTGCATAATTTAGTGACTTGACACATTAATAAACCTTGAAACCTTCTGCTTCAGTGTTTCTTCTGGACAGAAATTAAGGAATGAGAGAAAGAAAGCAAATGTAAATTAATTTGATATTATACACTTAAGCAGACATAATGAGAACCTGTTGGTGAGGTAGAAATCCCCACCAATCTACATAAAAATGAATAATATGGACATTAAAAGAAGAACATCAATTATGTTGCTGTGATTGCAGATCTAAATCACTTCCAGACTTCTGCTTACACTTAAGAGTCTTAGGTACCTGAGTTTGTTGGACATGACATGGAAGCCAAGATATGGTGGAGGGATCTGAAATGTGTCCTGCCTATACCAGGCAAGATGTGTTGTTCCTTTAAGTGACTTTCTTATTCATTAAATAGCCCTGCCCTAATTGGGAAAGCTAAACAGACTTTTATGGCTTTTCATTAACTAGGAATGAATTGGGTTTTTCTATCCCCTTTGATAACCAGGTAATTTTAATAGCAAGTTTATACTTTGCTTCATTTCTTGGCCAGTATGGAGATGATTTTTTGGGGAAGAATAGAACCCACATACATTGTCACAGCTCCTCAGTAGAAACTTTTAAGATTACAGACAAAGAATCCAAGATTTCCTATTTTAAGATTTCAAGCAAGTAATACAAGTTACACAATTATTTCTAAGGCTAAGTGGATCTCTTCTGGCTAACTAATGCAAATCCCTGTTGTTTTAGTCAGCTTTTTTGTTGCTGTGATAAAAATATCTGACCAGAACAAGTTTAGGGAAGAAAAGTTTATTTGGAATTTCACAGTTTCAGAGGACTCAGTCCATAGACAGCTGGTTCCATTCCTCAGGGTCAAGATTAGGCAGGACATCATGGAGGAAAAGTGTGGTGGAGGGAAGCAGCTTACATGGTAATCAGGAAGCAGAAAGACTCCACTCTCCAGAGACAAATAGACCCCAAAGCCACAGCCCCAATGTCACTTCCTCCAGCCACACCCACCTGCCTCCAGCCACCACTTAATTAATCCCATCAGGGATTCATTCACTGATTGGGTTAAGGCTGTCCCGACCCAATCCTTTCTCCTCTGAACCTTCTTGTACTCTCTCATACATGAACTTTTGGGGAACACCTCACATTCCTAGTCATAACACCTCTCAATGTGGGTTTTTTTAAAATGTGTGAAGAAATGTAATTAAATGTGAAGGGGAAGAAAATAACAATAAGAATGCATACCCTTTGTTTGAAAAATATAGATGCTGATGTTACTTTCATGATGTTCCGATCTGATAAAATATCAAGTGAGATTTATATTGATGAGAAAGAATAGTTTCCAAATTACTTGGATATTTTATTTTAAAAATGTAAATGCCAGGTTCTGAAAGTTAAGTCAGTATTTTTCATTTGTTAAGGGACCCGTGTACTTTGTGTTTTACTTCTTTATGTTTCTCTTTCTCTCAAATTCCTTTCATTTCCCCCCAAAGATATTTACTAGTAGTGTTTTTAATTCACCTAGTGGTTTTATGTTATAGAGCCTCATCTCTTCCTGCACATTTTAATGCAATAAATACCATCTTTCAACAGCTGAGTTGTCTTCTACACATCTCTTTCATTGCATTTGTTTGTTTACTTACTCATTTAGAACTGGGGATTGAACCCAGGGGCACTCAACCACTGAGACACATCCCCAGCCCTTTTAATTTTTTATTTTGAGACAGCATCTCACTAAGTTGCTGAGGCTGATCTCAAAATTTAAGTCCTCCTGGTTCAGCCTCCTGATCCTCAGGGATTACAGGCCAATGCCCTGCCCACTCCCCTGCCCCAGAGCCTGGCAAATTTATTGCTTCTGATTGCCCTGTGGAATTCCATGCATCAGTTCTACTTACTTATTGCTACAGATAAGGCCATCTTGTTTTTTTTTAAACAAATGAGATAATCAGATATCATATATTATTGATAATTCATCTTTTAGTTTTCGGCAGACACAACATCTTTGTTTGTATGCGGTGCTGAGGATTGAACCCGGGCCGCATGCATGCCAGGCAAGCGCAATACCGCTTGAGCCACATCCCAGCCCCCACCTTGGTTTTTGAACTCAGTACTGCCATGCGTATCTTCACACCTACAAATCTTTACATATGTGCGCACACACATGCCCACACATTTGTGTATGTAACCATCTATTCTTGCATCCATCCAAAAATGGGTTTCTCGAAATCTATCCAAAAATGGCTTTTGGTGAATTGATGAAATTCAGTCATTTGGGTGGCTAGTCACAAACATCTGCTTTCTCACTTTCTGAAATGACTGTTTAATTTTTTTTCTTGGTCCAATATTCTTTGTATGTGAAGATTCATATGAGCATGCCAGTGATTGACATATATTGATTTCAGACAACCCAGTGGATATAAGATGGTAACTCAATGATGTCCTTTTTCTTCTATGGTTTTTGTACCTTTTGATATCCCTAACTACTGAATTTTCCCTTGGGAAATTGCCTATTCCATTCTGTCCTGTTTTAAAATTGCATTTTCTTGCCAACAATGACTGTTTTCCTAAATTTGTGTATGAAGTCTTGTTTGAGAACATCCTTCAGACTTTGAGGCTGTGAAATACCACCTGAAATTTTCTCCTCTTTTTACTTTTTATATTTTCATTTGTAGATGGACATAATAATTATTTTATTTAGGGTTTTTTTGGGGGGTGGGTAACGGGGATTGAGCACAGGGGCACTGAACACTGAGCCCCATCCCCAGCCCTATTTTGAATTTTATTTAGAGCCAGGGTCTCACTGAGTTGCTTAGCACCTCGCTTTTGCTGAAGCTGGCTTTGAACTCATGATCCTCCTGTCTCAGCCCCCGTGCAGCTGGGAGTGCAGGCGTTTGCTCCTGTGCCAGAAAAAGTTATTATTTTTTAATGTGATGCTGAGGATCAAACCCAGTGTCTCACATGTGCTAGATAAGAGCTCTACCACTGAACCACAGCCCCCTCTCATTTCTTTTTAAAAACCCAAAGTCCTGCTTGCACCTTTTCTCTTATTAGCCTCCTGCTTTCCCCAAATAGCTTCCTGCCTCAGGTGCACAAACCCTACAGGCTTCACTCTCTGAGCCACCTCCCTTGGTGCTTGGTGCCTGGTCTGAATCTTTGCAAGGTCTGGAGACCCCTCTATTCATGATTTCAGAGTTGTCTCTGATTCTGTTTCCCATTCCCAGTGTCTTTTCTAGAACCAGCATTCCCTGTTCCCTCTCTGTGCACTCTTTCATCTGGATAATGTCTACTCTTTGGCTTCTGGAAGTATCTTCAGGAAAGTCCTTCTTGGCCTTTATATTGGGTTAGGTCTCTCTGTGCTTCCTACCCCAATGGCAACCTTTACTGACTTTTTTGAAACATTTTCTATGCTTCATGTTCATCAACTAACATTTAATATGTTAGAAAGGGGACAGGGGAGTTGAGGTTTCCTTTGGGGGGGGGGTAAAAAAACATAAGATCAGTTCCTTACATGTGCTTCATTTCTCCCTACTGTATTCTAAGCATCCGGTCCACAATTAGGGTAAGATGGGCACGTAATATGTGTTGAGAGGGGATAAAAATGTGGGCTCATGAGCTGGGTGCCGTGGTGCTTGTCAGAAATTCCAGATGCTCCAGAGTCTGAGGCACAAGAATCACAAGTTCAAGGCCAGCCTGGCCAATAGAGAGAGACCCTTTCTCCAAATAAAACAGGAAGGGATTGGGATATAACTCAGTCGTAGAGCCTGGCAAATGCAAAACCCTGGTTTTCAATCCCCAGTTCTGCAGAACAGCACACAACACCCATCCCCCGAAATGTGAGCACACTAAATGCTAATTTTCTCATTTTGTCTTCGTGTCTAAAACTTAGATTATTTTGTCCGATTGGACCTACTTTTCATTGTCTTTTACACTTATATATATGTATATCTAATTTTATTTTTAATGCTGTGAACATTGCTTACATCTTTATTTTTAATAGGGACAGACTAAGCATGTCATTAGAATAAAAATTATTATAGACTGAGATGCTATATCATGGTTTTTATAATCATTTTCCTATTTGGAAGCACGAAGGTGTTTTAAGTTTCATTATTATTATAAGAAAATATGGTATTTCTTGGTGTAAGTTAATTTCTTTCCCTCCCCCAGTTATTTCTTTGGGATAACTGCTGTTCTTATAAAAGGCTGCTCCATGGTTTAGGAAGATTGAAGTTGGTTTCATTGCTGCAGTGTATACCTGTTTATCTAGAGCTCCATCAAAATTGAGGTTTATAATTTCATTGTATTTTAATAGCTCTGAAGTATAACTTTCAAATTGTTTCCATTTGTGTTTCTTTCCCTGCTGATAAATCTGTGCATTTTTTCCTCCAGAATGATTTACGCCCTCAATTTCCTCCATTTAAATAGTCAAGATGTGTTTTCTGATGTCCTCCTCATGCAATTAGATCTTTTCTTTTTGTAGGTGGGTCTAAAGAGCGAGAAGTCAGGATCTTATTGCACTGCACACTATTTTTTGAAGTGTGTTTGGAACCTCACAGGATTGGCTTTGCAGAGTGTTCTGTGATACTCTTAGAAAATATATATGAGATTCGAGTCAGCCTTCAAGTCTCCCTTCATTTATAAATAATTCCTGTTTAAATGTAGTTGTGGCCTCTACTACTTCTAAGACCCAAACAGTACAAACAAAATGATTTTTGTCTTCATCTGATTGAGAAATGTCCCATGGAAAAGATAGGCATTTGTAAGTAACAGAGACTGTGTTCTTGGTTTACTTTTAAATTCAAAAGTTATTTATGGGTTTGCATTCCACCAGGGCCTCAGCATCATTTAGAATTAGGCTTTGGTTACTGAACTCAAACTGCAGACCTCACTTTAGCATGACTCAATTACTCTTTCATGTAAAGGGAAAATAAGAAAAAAAAATCCATTGGAATTTGTCATTATGATTGATTCTTGGGCACAGAAGACTGGCAGTCTTTTCCAGAACTTTCATGGCTGATTTTGATCTATTGCCTTTTTTGTTTGATATACTTGAATAATCTGCATAGTTTTGATATTTAATTCCCCTTATTCTTGTCATTTGGGATCTAGGTTTGGGAGGTTGGCATTTCTTTATTCTCCATGCAGTTAGAGGTTTCCTCTACAGCATTTAAATTATGTAAAACCTAGAAGCATTTCACGAGTGGTTTGATGTGGTAGTTTGGTTTACTGGGAGGTACTGGGCTGCATGGATTTCCATCAAGTGAAAACAATGTTTAGGTATTAAATCATTTTTCTGTCATCGTTTAATTTTGTTTCCTTCCCATTTCTTTTCTCTTTATGGGCCATTCTCTTTTACAAGTGAAAGACTACAGTGAACAGCTGGGCCAGATGTTCACTGTGCAAGAGCACCAGCCATGAGGTGCAATCCAGAACAAGGGACACATTTTTTTTTCTCACTCACAGAAATAAACTCTGAGCTGGTAGCTTCCTCCTGTGGATGTGACTATAGCTGTCACTCAGTTTTCTGGGTCCTGCATTTTTATGTGGGATTCCTTTCCTTGATCTCATTCCTGTTCTTGCCTTTGTGGCCTTTTGAAAGGGAAATGCAGTGATCCCTTTCCCCAAAATGGTGAGTTCCTTAGGAATCCAGTACTCTTGGCTGCATCCTTGTTAACCCACTCATTTAACCTGAAGTGAGGGCCCTCAGTTATGTGACTCATCTCTAAGGGAGAGCTCCTCAGCTGTTGGAGCTTCATATAGCTTTCTTCTCCACAGGGAATGTCTGGTTTTACAAACCTGTGTAAACAGAGACACAGGGTCTTATGGAAGACCCCAGCTTGCAGGGATTAGTACAAGTTGGCTAAAGAGACCTCTTTTGTGATTGTGCTCTAACAGAAGGACCCCCCTCCCCCTTTCAGCATAATTGAGTGTGAATCACAGTGGGAGCCCAGGAGCTCTGGTGTTATTTCCCACCTGAATGGAAACCTTGGGTCATGGAGTTTTCTTTATTCTCATACCCAGTTCCTCTGTAGTTCATATTTTGAGTGGAACAAGACTCCAGGTGAATGATCCCACGGTTAACATCCCCATCCCTAGTCAGATGAAGGTCAAGATCAAGATTCCATTGGTCTCCAGTTTCCTCCCTTTCATGACTCACTTTTTCTGTGTTGAAAAGTGTTCCTTTTACTTAATTTCTGTTTGCAATCTCATGTTGGCAGCTGGAGTAAGACAGGAAGTTTATTGATGTTCTTCCATCTGCATCTTCTATTTTAAGCCTCAGGTTAAATCTACCACACTCACCCCCTCATGGGGAGGGGGTTCTGCACTGTGCTCATTTTGAAAGAAATGTGCTGGGGACTCTCAGCCATATATGGTGGCCACTGGCCTCCTAATAGTTATTATCAATTATTTGTTTATTTTTATTTTTATTTTTTTAAAGAGAGAGTGAGAGAGGAGAGAGAGAGAGAGAGAGAGAGAGAGAGAGAGAGAGAGAGAGAGAGAGAGAGAATTTTTTTTTATATATTTATTTTTTAGTTCTTGGCGGACACAACATTTTTGTTGGTATGTGGTGCTGAGGATTGAACCCGGGCCGTAGGCATGCCAGGCGAGCACACTACCACTTGAGCCACATCCCCAGCCCCTCAATTATTTCTTTTTTGTGCTAAGAATACAGTAAAGTGGGCAGTGGAGGCTTGCCCATCTGCTTGAATAAAGATGTCTTCTGAAATAACATTTAGTTTTTCTTCTTTTTCTTCCAGTTTTTATTAGCTCAAATTTTTTCCTAGCACCTGACCAAGGATGTTGATGGTAAAGGGAAGGTATGATCAACCCAGCATTTAAGTGAGTTGAACTTAGGACCAGAAAGATATGTGAAAAACCAAGAGTCAATTGTTACCTCTCCTCTGGTGAGGAGAAGCCCTACCTGGAGGACCCTGTGAGCTCTTTGTAGGATGTATTTTCTACTTCTCCAAACTTAGTCTTAATGTGTGCCGTATACAGTGCCAATCTATTAGTTATGTAAGAACAAAGAGAACAAGATTGTGAAAATCACTTGAAGACTTTATTTCCTTAGCCTTTGCACCTTCTGAAATGGGGCAGTGTTTCTCACCCACTTTTCCTGTTCTGTGTTTTCTGAATATTTCAGGACTTCGCTCTCACTTCTCTCCCATGTAATGTGGCAGTGGCGCGGGAATAGAGCCGAAATCCTGATGAATGTGGAAGTGTTCGTGTATCTTTACTGTTTTTAGCAAGAGATATCTTTGAGTTGGAGGAAGGCATTGTTGTTCTGTAATTAGAGCTGCAAATGCATCTTATTTGTCATTATTTTATTTCTCCGCCTGTTTCTAGTGCAAAAAGTTTGTGAGCCCGCTTTCAGAAGCTGTGGCTCCAGGCTTTTACAGAGGGAAGCCTTAGAAATTTTCTTCCTTATTGGGGAGACAGAAGTTCAACAAGCATATGTGTCTGGTTATTTTTCAGATACTCTATGTAAATGGAAATTAATTTTTCAACAAGAGCACTAAATCTTAGGAGGTATTATTGAAGTTTGCAAAGCATCTCATTATCACTTGATTTAAAATCAAATACCTGAACTTGAATAATATGGAAAATTGCAAATGGTGACACCCGGATGTGAGGCAGGTGGGGTTGCATTTATAACTCCTAGCCAAACAGCTCCAATAATTGCAGCCTGTTCCTGAATTAATGTGTCTGAGCCCGTGACTTAGCACCTAGGAGGAAAAAGTAATTTGGGAGGCCCCTGGACTGTGTTAATTCTCATGGATGGAAGGTATACATGGGTCTCTGCAGTCAGGCAGGACTCTTGTGGCACCTGAATGTCTGAACCCCACCAAGGCAGTTGCATTTGCCACAGGAGAAAATTTAATTTGCCCTTGAGTCGGGACACTGAAGAAATACTCTCCTCTTGAGCCATTAAAAGTTGGCTGTGTATTTTTCTTTGTTGGCTTTTGCAAATTGAGTTTTTCACAGGATTCTAGACTTATTTTTGGCTGTGTGTATAGAGTCATAATATTTAATGAAAATATGGTTTGATTCAGACGTTGGGCAGTGGTGCTGGAAATTATTTAAGTAACCAGGTTAACATAGTTTAAACCTATTTTGCAAATCCTAATTCCGTGCTAGAGAGTACCAAGAGACCATCTATTTCGTGCCTTCCCCTGAACTATTTTAAATAATTTTTCTTTCTTTCTTCCTTTTTTTTTGGGGAAAGGGGTATTGGGTACTGAAATTGGGATGTTCAACAACTGAGCCACATCCTGAGCCCTATTTTGTATTTCATTTAAAGACAGGGTCTTACTGAGTTGTTTAGTACCTTACTTTTTGCTGAGGCTGACTTTGAACCTGCCATCCTCCTGCCTCAGCCTACTGAGCTGCTGGGATAACAGGCTTGCATCACCATGCCTGGCTCCCTGCACTGTTTTAAATAAATAATCTCTAAGGCTAGGGTATAGCTCAGTGGTAGTACATGTGTTGAGCTGGGTTCAATCCCAGTGCCAAAAATGAAAAAAAATAATAAAGATATCTAGAAGCTATGGCTAAACTATGCTGAGAATAAAATCTCTCTTTGAAATCAGGTATATTATGTATTCTGATAGGAGATGGTGGTCATCTAGTTTAAAGGGGAATTTCATAGATGCCTGTTTAGTTATAATTTTTAAAACCTGTTGTAGAAGAAAACTTAAAAGCTTACTTTATTGTTGTTATTAGATATCTTTATTTTATTATCATATATGTTTATTGCTATCTTGTTGTGAGTTCAAAACATGTTCAAAATCCCTATAGAGTATGAGTTTTTAATCTCCAGTAGATATGGTCTAAGGCCTCTATCAGATGCCTGTAAACCAAGGATAGTACCGATCTTGTATACTATTGTTCCTATACATACAGTCCTATGATGCAGTTTTATTTACTGTTAGACAAAGAAATTATCAACAATAGCCAATGGCAAAATAAAGCAATCAATAGACTGTCTTAAAATTGCCATTATCACTCTTCTTGGAATTTTGGAGCTTGTATTAGAGAAAATAAGGATTACTTGAACACCGTGTCAAGCTGGTAAATGCTACAACTATTAACTGACTTTAACAGGAGGGTGATATATCCAGGATGGATATCGTGGACAATGGGAGCAATTCATGTTTCGGGAAGGATGGCATGGGATTTCATCATGCTACTCAGAATGAAAATAATTTTTAAACGGTATGGATTGTTTCGTTCCAAAATTTTCCATGTACTATTTTCAAATATGGTTGGTGATGGGTAACTGACACCTTGTGGCTAAGAGTGGCTACTGTGAATACTGACATCTCATAACAGAGCCATATGACTTACAGGTACTGCTATCTTTTAAAGTAACTAAGGTGTAGGAATATTTACAAAACCCTAGCCAGTTCTTTCTTTCTTTTTATCCTGGTTTTAGGGATTGAACTGAGGGGTACTCTACCTCTGAACTCCATCCCCAGCCCTTTTTATTTTTTTTTATTTTGAGTCAGGGTCTTACTAAGTATCTGAGGCTGGGCCTCATACTTGTGATCCTCCTGTCTCAGCCTTTAGAGTCATTGGGATAATCCGCAAACCCCAGCTAGCCAGCTTTATGTTTGAATATAATAACATTCTGAGAAGGTCTAAATAATGGGCCTTATGGAGACAGTGAATGAGACTTTTCTGGTTAGTTCTTTCCATGTACTCTGAGCCATTGACTGAGGAAACCTCTGACCTGTCTTGGTCCTGGTGATGTAGGGACTGGAATGCTGTGGAATCAGCTGTGCTGGCTAGTGGCAGATGCATTTTGGGTCAAGGTGGCAGCCAGTGCTTTTTGGGTCTCCCGAATCTGTTTCGACAGGATGAATCTGCACCATGGAGGTCTGCCAAGTGAGACTCACAGCTTCTCATTATGCTCTGAAACTCACACTTTCCACAAACCTCCTGCCCTGCAGTGACTCACATCAGTGCATTGCTATGTCAGGCTGAATAATTCACAGCATTTAGCACTTAAATTGGCTCATTGCAGACAATCCAATTAGAATAAAGTCTATTATCATTTTCGTACCTTGGAATGAAATGGGGTGTTTAAGCGATAAACATGTCACGTTGCCTGGCGGTTGCCGCATGTCTAACTCATCTTCGTCTTGCAGGTTCTTTGCGTCTAACTAAAATGACACCCTGCCGCCATGTGAGCCTTACATGAAGTTCAGTGACACACCTTTTCTCCGACAAGCTTTCTTGGGATGCGTCACTATCTGGAGGCTTCTGAGAGCAGGATGATAGTTACACATCCTGCTAACAAGGGTCATTTAATTAAGGTGGATTTTCAGATCAGAGTCAAGAATCCAGGTGCACTGATAGAGGAGGTAATAGCATCCTGTGAGGAACAGATCATACAACTTAGTAAATTAGAAGTTGGAAGGGAGAAGCAACTTACGGTGGTCTTGTATATGTTTCTCTATAACTTAACCAGTGATGAGGGGGAAAGTGGAAGAAACTGGGACAAAGTCATGATGGGGGAGAGATAATTTAAGGATGATAGTGAATAAAGACTTCCTTGGACTGAGCCCCAGGTAGAAACGTGGCAATTCTGAGGTCTGTGTGAAAGCTAGGCATTCTTGGGAGACTAATTCAGAAAGAAATGAGAACTAAGTACATCATTCCTAATTGATATCCTAAAAACTCAGATATACTTAGACTGCTTAGGTTAATCAGTAAGAAAAAAATTCTTTATTGAATGGAGTACACATGTTGAATATATGTGTATGAGCATTTTTAACTACCTAGGGATGGTCATGGTGCTCTGAAAATATCATCAGGTGTTGTGATCGGTAGGTAGAGCTGGATATGATATTAACCTCTGTCATTTTCTAGTTGTGTGACCTTAAGGTAGAGCAGTTAATCTTTCCAATCTTCATTGTAACCTGAGCATCATATCTTTCCCCCTGTACAAATGGTACTAAAGCAGGAAGAAATATGGAAAAGCAACTTGTATTTAGCAAAATTTATCAGTTTTGTCTGCTCGTTTCATCTATAAGCTCTGGAGTCACATGGACAAGAACAGTGCTTTGAATAGCTTCCTTGCCACTTTGACTCTGAGTTGAACCCTGTGTAGGGATCATCAGGAGCAGGGCTGGGGAATGCCCTTGTCATCCCTTCAGTGTGGTGGCTATGTAGACCACTTCTCTTGATCGCGCCTTCCTTTTGGTCTGATATAACTTTCTATTGCCTCTTAGATTTATTTTGCGCTATGATTCAAAAAGCCTGCCTAGTTTCCTGGGGACAGTGTTGTTCTGCAAATGCTTCTTTTCCTTCTGTAAATGCTGTTAATGACCTCTTAAGAAGTCTGCAGTTGTGAGAAGGGTACCAGGAGAGCTCTGTAAGTCTGCTGGCACGCTATAGTGAGAGTTAGTCTTTAACTCTGTTCCCTGTTTCTGCAGTGCTTCCACAGGTTGGACGTGCCCTTGTATCCCTGTATGTAAAGCCAGGGATTGGCATGATGCTCCTGTTCTCCTTGGGAAGCACTGGGGTTTGAGCTGGAAAGGGAGTGCTGTTTTACATTGGGAAATTGTCATCTGATTTTTGCTCATCTCTGCTTCATCCAGGTGTTGTGAAGAGGGTTAGAGTGCAGATATGATTGGCCACACACAGTTGAGTAGGCGAGTGTATGGGGTCTTTCAAAAAAGAAACAACAGTAAGTTTGGAGAATGGGCAAATGTTTGCTCTCTAATACTCAGAAAGCAGATTTAACACGTGCGTAGTATCCAGGTGGTCATCTGCAATGTGTGTTGCTATAGGTGGAATTCCTGGGTCTAAGTATCTCCACATACCTGTCCCCTTATGACGTCTCCTGCTTGATAATGGGCATGAACTTGGAACCCATAGCTCTTGTCAGACAGGGGAAATTGCTCAGTTGAGGGTTGTGAACTTTGGTGAACGAGAATGGTTCTGAATCGTCCTGTTCTGTTCCCTGGGGGATCCCAGTGGCATGCAATCATGGAAAGAATTTTCTCTATTTCATCTACCCCTTCTAAGCAGCAAGCTCCTGTCCACAGTATGTTTAAATGCAGTCTTCAGGGATTGGATAAAGAGTGCTTGCCTGTGTTCTCTTCCACCCTTCCCTTGAAAGTGCAGTCACCAGGGGCTCCTGTCTACTAATCCTGTTCACTACCAAGGAGAAGAAGAAAAAAATGGATCTCAGGCATGGGGTAGGAAATTTTCTTGATTCTCATCATAACCAGAAGTGTGAAACGAGAGCCTGTTCCAGCTTCAGAAGTGATCTTAGGAGGGTGTGACAGTTCTGACTTGGGAAAGAAAGATGGTCCCGGGGTGAGATATTTTCCTCTGGAGGGAGGTGACTCCTGGCTTTGCATCTCAGTTTTAGAGCAACCCTTGTCTCACTTCTCAGGGGTGCATTCCAGAGTTCATGCTGGTGGGAGGCCATGTCCAGAAACTACCCTGTTTATCGTTCCCAGGCCCCTCCCCAGTGTTTTAGTGCTACAGTTTGTGGTTGGATGAGCTTCTGCATAGTGTTTTGATAGTTGCTAATTCTCCATTTTCAGGTAGACATTTTTTTAGACTTCCTTTTTTTTTTTTAAACCATAAATTCAGGTCCAGTGAACAGCTGAGAGAAAGGCACAGAAATATCTTGTATGCCCCCTGAGATAGACATTTCCATCTTTCAACATTTTTAAAATTTGACTTGCTGTTTATTGTAAGACTAGCAATATTTAAGACATTTTAATGTACATTTGATGAAGGTGAATTTCAAATTGGTAGGATCTTAGGTGAACGGTGACTTCTCTTGTTCAGTTGTAAACCTCCCCAAATAAAGAGCTTTGTTATTTATTTTCTATTCAACATCCCAAATTTTGGCTTACGATAGGTACTTTATATTGTATCAAAATGAGGGTATCATTATAATAAAAATATTAATATTTCTATTATTATTTTTGCAATGCTGGAGAGGAGAGAGACCCAGGGTCTCTCGCATGCTAAGCAAGTCCTGGAACCCTGGAGCTACAGCCTATTCTTGCTAAAATAAAATCCTTGAGCTTGTTCATTTCACTTCTCTCTTCTCCTCTTTTCCGAATTCCATCTCTCTCTTTTTCTTTCTCCTTGCCTGATTGAGAACAGCTTAGAGAAAAAGATTGGACAGATGTCTCATTTGGCTTTAGGAAGTTTGTATTTCCTTGGAATTAATTTCATCATGTGCATAGTGAGAAGAGAAATCTTGAGTTGGAGCTAAGTGCTGAAAACACAAGGTTGAAGGAAAGAATGTCAGAGGTGGTGGCGGAAAACCGAAATGGAAAACACTGTGCTGGAGTGCAAAGATTTGTGAGATGGATCATTCGCCTTTGCTGAGAGGTTTTCTTGGCTTCTTTGCTTACAGGTCAGGAAATTGGTTTCCTTCCAGAATGTCTTCATAGGAAGCAAAAAGCAGAGTATCCATGTATGTGGAGTTTAATTAAACTGAATCTCAACATTGGCACACATCGCACATCACTTGCATTCCTATATATAGCCTCTGTGTGTTTAATATAATAAATTAAGCATCCAGATCTGTTTTTAATTGTATCAAGCATGACCCTTGCCTTTAGTGTAAAGGAAGCTCTAAAATGTAAGTGTTGCCCAATTAATTGAGCAGGATGTGCTGCAATCAAGCTGCTTACTTTCCAGGTGATCTTTTTTCCCCCAGCAACATGATGATTCTCCTTCACCATAGGCAACTGAAATCTCCTTAATGGCTTTGAATCTTGGGTAAAATGTAATTTACAAATAATTGTGGAAAACATTTTCCTGGGCTCCTCTTTCTGCATAGGGATCTGGAAAGTTTGCTCAGTCGTTCAACAGACATTTGGGTCTGTGTTGAAGTTGCATGATAGCATACAGGCTTTGTGCCTACAGAGGCTGTGGTCTAGGGAGGAAAATGGCTAAGCAAGGTGGAAATAGCAGACAGATACCCTGAGAACCAAGAGAGCTGGGACGTGCATACACTTAGGCTGGTTGTGTGTGTGTGACCCAAGAAGAAGCCTTCTTTGGCACAGGCTCTGGAACTTGCCTTGTTCTTGTCTGTGGCCTCTCTTAAAAAAAAAAAAGAAAGAAAGAAAAAAATTCTACCTTGCTTTATATCTTCCTCCCATCTTTTTAAAAATATTCTTCATAACAGTTTTCCCACAGGCCTTGGTGTATCTGTTGTCCCACTTCTATAAAAAATTAACTCTATATACCCTGTTGTTTTCTCACTGCCTAGAGCTTGGTAGGTACTGATTGAAGTGTATTAAGTTAATTAATCCTGACAGAGCAGCTCACTCTTTACCATAATTTGAGCCCTTTAACTATTTGTGTCTGTTTTCCCCAAACATGGCAAAGCTAATCTGGGTTTTTGCAGGTGTGTAGGTTGAAGCCCTGAGCTGTATGATATGCAATGACTTTAGAACAGTGATGAGAGTGGTCTTACAGATACATGATATTTTATGCTTTTTGGTATTTCTTTACTTGCTGAGTGATGTCTCTAGGGTTTTCCCAGAAGCAGAGGTCTCCCCTTGAAACTGTTTCTCAGGCATGTCTTTCGGGGGGAATGCCCACAGACAGTCTATAATAGATTATTAACTGATCCTATTATAAGTTGCTTGTAATATTGTTTCTGATACAGGAAAGCAGGCAGAGAGAAACAGGAGGACGAAAATGCGAGTAGAAACACCATGTTAGAAATAGCAGAAATAACTGGGCGCAGTGGTGCACATGTAATCCCAGCAGCTTGGGAGGCTAAGGCAGGAGGGTCACAAGTTCAAAGCCAGCCTCAGCAATGACAATGCCCTAAGCAATTCAGTGAGACCCTTTCTCTAAATAAAATACAAAATGGGGCTGGAGATATAGCTCAGTCTTCCAGTGTCCCTGAGTTCAATCCCCAACTGGGTACTCCCCCCACCCCACCCCCACAACCATAAAAAAAGAAAAAGAAATAGCAGCAATAATGCTTTGCTGCCATATGATATTCATGCCATAATTTTGTAAGGGAGTGATCTGTTGTGAATGGTTCCCCTCCCCCAATCAATATGCATGTCTGGGTCTAATTCTTCAATGCTGCAGTATTGAGAGGGCGGGCTTAGTGAGAGGTGTGGTCATAGCGGTGGAGCCTCAGAAATGAATGAATGAGTGCCTTTCTCCAATTTATGCTTCTCTAGGACTGAACTGGTTACCACCAGAGCAGGTTGATATCAGGCAAGACCACACTCCTGTGTTCTTACCTATCGCACTACCTGTTTGCCTTTCTCCTCTGCACCATGATTTGAAATAGAAAAAGGCCCTCACCAGATGCAGCCAACATATGTTTGGACTTTACAGCCTCTAGAGCCATGAGCCAAAACAAAGCTCTTCCTCTTACAAATTACCCAGACTCAGGTATTCTCTTATAGCAATAACACATGGGCATGGTCAGAAAGGTGGGTGTTTTTTTTATGGCTATGTTATGGAGTAGAAAATAGAGGCTCTTCAGAGCCCACATGATTTACATAGGTCCCTTTGAAGATAGTCTAGCCAAGTTCTTACTCAACTGCCTGTTTTGTTTTGCTTGTTTGTTTGTTTTTGTGTTTAATCTCTGTGATATTATTCTACAAAATTTAACAGGTACATTAACTTCTTCTTTAATCCCAGTGGCTCAGGAGGCTGATGCAGGAGAATCACAAGTTTGAGATCAGACTCAGCAATATAGCAAGGCCTTGAGCAGTTTAGGAAGACCCTATCTGGATATTAAAATTCTAAAAAGACCTGGGGATGTGGCTCATTAGTTAAATGGTCCTGTGTTTAATCCCTGGTGCAAATGAAAAAAAAAATATATATATATATACAAACACACACACACACACACACACACATACATTGAGTCTTAATTTTATCAAGAAAAAATTTGTCTTTGAAAACAACTGGTAGATATTGATTTACAGCATTCTGTTTTTTCTACAAGACAATCTTATAAACGTCTATAGAACTCTCTTTAAGATATCCTGCAGTGACTCTCCTGTTGCAGAAAGCTGGGATTTTGACCATCCTTGGATCTCCTGTTTGGTTTTCCCTTCCTTCCTTTCTCACAATTTATGTTTTCTCTTGGGCTCACAAGAGGCTGCCTGCTATTTTGTGCTCTTGCTGTGCTGTGGACTTGAGTTGGCTACATCTCAGGCTGCTGGTCCTACAGTTGCTGACCTACACTTCCAGGTCATAGGGAAAACTGCTTCTGGATATGACCAAGTCCAAATTGGAAAACTACACAGGAAGGAAGTGGGGTTTGTGGAGGATGAAATGGAGGCTATTATTATTAACAGGAGGTTATATTAAGACCAGTCATTTATAGCACTTTCTAAATGCCTTATATCAAAGAGCTAAAGAAGGGAACGAAAACTGCGAAACAGTCTTTGATAAAACATAGGAGCCTAATTGCAATTTGTACACCTTTTCTGTCATCTTCTATGTGCCTGGCATTGTGCTGGGGTCTGGCATATAGGACTGAGCTAGAGAGCTTTGGAGTTCACTCTCCAACATGGAAGATGACCGGATAAAATAATCATTAATTCTGGGAATCCTACGAAGGTTAAATGGAAGAGGCCATGAGGAATCTGGGTAGGTAATTTCATACTCTATACCCAGGGCCAACAGAACATTTATTTATTTATTTATTTAGGTGCTGGGGATTCAACTCTGGGAGACTTGACAGCTGGGCCATACCCCAGCCCTCATCTGTATTTTGTTTAGATTCAGGAGCACAATGAGTTACTTAATGCCTCAATTTTTCTGAGGCTGGATTTGAACTCCTCATCCTCCTGCCTCAGTCTCCCATGCAACTGGGCTTATAGGTGTGTGCAACTGCGCCTGGCAGCAGAGCTTAAAAAGTTCCAGATGTAAAGGTGTTAGACTGCCATGGCAATGTGTTCTGTTACAGTTACTCATCTTTAGAATGTAGCTGCCATGACTGAATATTGTGTAAGTCCTGAAAGTCATGTTGATGCCTTAATCCCCAATGTGATGATATTATGTGGAAGGACTTTTGGGGAACGTCATTAGGTCATGAAGGTGGACTCTCAGGAATGAGATTTATGCCCTTATAAGAACAATTACAAAGGAGATGATCTCCTTCCCAGCCATGTCAGGGTCCAGCCAGAAAGTTCTCTCTCTTCTCCAGCACCTCTCTGAACATGCTGGCATCTTAATCTCTGACGTCCCAGCCTCTAGAACTTTCTGTGGTTTGAGCCCCTGACATGGTTTGGTTTGGTTTGGTTTGTTTGGTTGGTTTTTGTTGGAGTACCCTGAGCTAAGATAGCAACCATAAACTGGTTCATCAAAAAATGGCGCATGGGACTGGGGTTGTAGCTCAGTGGTAGGTCACATGCCTTGCAAGCATGAGGCACTGGGTTTGAATCTCAGTTTCACATAAAAATAAATATATTATGTCTATCTACAACTAAAACAATATTTTTAAAAATAGAACATGGCTTTCTTCTAATAAAACTTTATTGACAGAAACAGTTGGAGGCTTGGATTTGACCCCTGGGCTGTAGTTTGCTGATCTTTGATCTTGACCGCTTTTCTTCTTATCCCTCAGTGTGTGCCCTTTCACCTCCATCCTTACCATCTTGTGGTTCTATGATGGCACCTCAGCTCCTTGGAGCCTCACCTCACATGACCAATTACAGAGGAGGGACTAAGGGAAGAGGAGAAATGATATTTGCATCAAAGCAAGTCTAGCCAGGTTCACCTGAAAATACACCGTCCTACGTGGAATCGATCACCTGCACACCCTACACCAGTTTTTATCAGAGAGAATCAGGATGATCAGGATGGTGGGGCCAGGGTTGAGCACAGTTTGCTGTTCCCTCCAAAAAAAAAAAATCAAAATTCTTTCCTCAATAAGAAAATGAATGGCTGCCAATGAGGCTATTGATGAGGTTTCCATAGGAACTGAACTCCTGGCTACTCCTAGCATGGATCCTGACCAGCAGCCTCAGCATCACCTGCCATCTCATTAGAACTGCAGAACCTCAGAACCCCTTGGATAACCCATCAGTTCCCCAGGGTGTGTGCACACGCAATCAAGTTTTGAGAAAATGCTTGTCTAGACGAGTCAAAGCAGGCCATTTTCAGCAAATCCCTGGCAAAATCCAGGCTCCAGGAGATTCCACTGACCAGCTTTGACCCCCATTCATGTAGTGTCATGACAATTTTGTCAGTTTCCAATAGCATTTCAAATTTAATCCAAATCTTAGCACACTTGATGGTGTTTGATGTTCAAAGTGGACCACAGATATTTACAGGATCCTACTCATTTCATTTTGCCTCCAGCAAGTCCTAATGGTATTAGAGGTTGAAAATTCAAAAAGGAACTCCCCCTTTACAAGGTCCAGGGGGAGGAAAACAAAAGTCCATAAACTTCTTTTTTTTTCTTTTTACTTTCCATAGTATTACAAGGTTTAAGGGTGACATGGAATTTCTTTTATTTTGAAAATAATTTGCTGTCCTTCCTGATGTGCCACTTCATGAATGCATGAGAGTATCAAGTGTCTGGATTCTATTTTCATTTACAGGAGAACTCCACAGTTAAGCAACAGAATTCTATTTCAGAATTCCACTTCCGTTTGTTTCTTCTGTTCCTTTGATCCTTTCCATCAGCACACCTCCTACACCCCACACCCCCATCCTTCCAGCTATATGTTCTGCACAAAACACTGAGGGCTTCTCCTAGAAATAACTGCCTAGCTAATTGGAAATGGGGTTGATCTTAGGGTATATCTTCAGGTCCCAGAGCAAAGCTCTGTACCTCTGGGTGTCTTTGTGACATGGTCCAAGGCAGCGCTCTTAACCGTTCCTTGGAATTGCATTATCTGGCATGCAATTGTGAGCTAAATACAGGGAGAGGCCTATTGGAGATTTTCCCAGCCAGCTGGGCAGGTCTCCCACTTGGCTGGTTTGAGAATGGCTGCATCCTGTACTGTGGAAACAAGATGAACTTGGCCATGAGCGTGGGCAAGAAGCCCTCTTTCCTCTTTCTGTGCCCTTGCTGGCTGGTTCTGAGAAGTGCATGACTTCATTTGGAAGCTCACTGTGGTTTGCATCTAACCATCTTGACTCTGCAGAATGATGTCTTTTAAGCATGACAGGACAAGCTATCCCTGGGGCTGTATGTGGTGTGGTTCGTCTGGAAGGTTTTAAGAGCTCATGATAGGATTTTCTTGCTTGATAAATTTGAAGAACCTTGAAATGTGGTGTCATTTCTCTGGTTTGGAAATAGGATTAGTGTCTGCTGGTAAGGGTAGTCTTTTCTCCAGAAAGTGGAGATCAAATTCCTCCAGAAAGATTTCATAATTATTTGTTTGGTAAAGTTGAACCTTTCTCCTGTCTCTTGGTGAAGTGGACTTGTACTCAAGGAGGTGTGGAATGTGGGTGTGGATGGCAAAGGTGTTGACAGTGTTGAGCAATCCTGTGTGGCTCAGGGGTTTTCCTTTTTTAGCCTACTGTGTGCATCAAAGGACAATTTTCTGTGGAGGTGTGGGTGAAGATAAAGTAGATGGATGATGGGAGTTTGGACGTGTGGTATCCCATAACTCCTGTGTGAATGCAGAGATGATCAGAGGTGAAACAATTCGATAACAAGAGCTATAACCTAACCAGTGTGCGTTCCTTGTCACCTTGTAAGATCTGGATGGTCAGTTTAAACTCCCAAGTAAATGTAGAATGAAATCCAATTACATTTTCTAAATCATAGTTATTATTTTACCTCTGTTTCTATTTTTTAAAAATCACTTCCTTTCTACCTGGAAAAAAAATTACATGAATTTACTGAAAGAAAAAAAAAATCATAGCAGTTGACAGATTGTATGAACTGGGGATTTATTCCTTTTTCATGGATAAGGTCAACATTTGCTAGAACAAGTTGATGGAGTTTGTTTGCTTTTGAATTTTGGGATGCTGTTTGAAAGTGTCTATCCAATGAATATGTTAACACTGCTGTGATAATAGGAACCCGAGAAGACAAGGATATTGGTTATTTATTTTATTTATGTTTTTATCATTTTGCTTTTAACTGTTATATTCAAAGTTTTCAATTAAATTTCCAAAGATGTTGGAGACACAAGGTTCGAAAATATCGATTCTCTTTTTTTCAGCTTGATATGTTTATATAATAATATTCAGTATAATCCAACAGTTTCTAAATGTAAGAAATTGTCATTTCACTAACAGTTGATTGGAGAGGTCCATTGGTTCTCAACTACAAGAAAGTTTTCTTTCACCTCTCACAGAGAATCTGCAGGGTCCAGAGGGATGTTTCATTCATAACTAGAAGATTGTTACTATTGGCACCAAGTAGGTAGAAGCCAGAGATGGCGCTAAACATCCTGTGGTACACAAGGCACAGTACAACACACAATGCAGATTTTGTTGTTTTTACTTACTTAGTTATTTAGTTACGTTAACTTAGTAAATGGTACTGGAGATTAAGCCCAGTGGTGTTCTTCAGTGAGTTACATCCCAGTTCTTTTCATTTTTTAAAAATTTGAGACTGAGACTTATGAAGTTGCCCTGGCTGGCCTTGAACTTGTGATACTCCTACCTCAGCCTTCCAGTAGCTGGAATTGCAGACACACATCACCACGCCCAGGTGAGCATCATTTTTTAAAATAATAAATGTGAAGTTAATGTGCAATACTGTTTCCTAGAGGTAGCTTTCCCTTTGGGATTGAAGACTAAGGTGCTTTTTCACCTTCTAAAATTCTAATGTGCGTTAGAATTGGGTATGATTCTAAAAATTATACTGCTTTGACTTTTTTATACTGATGATTTCCTTAACACAATTTCTCTTTTAATCCAGTAATTTTTCAAATCACCCAATGTGTAGTACTTTGATTCCTTTCCTAGATTGAAACTCAATATTTAATTTATAGGTTCCATATGCTTTTCATTCTGTATTTCCTTTGAGAAAAGCTCATTAATTGAGCTAGTTTGTCCTTTTGGATGTTAGCTCTTTATTGTGAATTTCTGCCTAAAAGGTGATGAATTAAATCCTTAAACTTATTTTATTTGTGACCTGAGATTAATGGAAGTATATTAGAAAATACAGTCTAGATTTTTCTAGAAAGAGGGCATCGGCATTTCCATCATAGTTAGTGTAGATGTGTGGTTGTGTAGATGCCACTGCTGTGGGCTCCAGGGTACAGTGTTGAGTAGCAGGAGCTGGTGGTAGATTCTGTGCAACATGACATCCTCTTGACCTTGAATGGCATTAAAGTTTACATGTGTAAAGTTTTAGCTTCAAGATTTTTATTTTCCTTCAGCTTTGTGATTTTTATTTGTCTCCATTGTATTTTATGAACAGAATCATGGGTACCACTTCAACTAGATAAAGGGCATCAAATTGTCAGTAATGAAATGTCAGGTAGGCTTTAATTAAAATTATTAGTAATGTCCTTTCTCGCCCTGGGTAGTTGGATATTGACATGATTAATAATAGAATAACAGAGAATGTGATTTTTTTTTATTTCTACAAATTGCTTTTCAGTTCTCCATTATCTGGTTGACAATTGCAAGCATAGTATTTATAGAGAAAGATAAAGCTGGAGCTACCTACATGATGTCTACAAATACAGCTGTACATGCCAGTGAGAAGATGACAGCCATCTTGTTTATATCAGATGTGCAAGATTTTAGGAAGATTTTAATATAGATTAGTATTTATTCAAGTTGGGTTTTTTTTTTTTTTAATTTCATGTAGCTTTCTACTTTCCAGGGTGGATTTTTTTTTTTTTACGTTTTTTGTTCCTTTTACTTATATTTGGCAGTAGATCATATTTCGACATGTTATCCATGCATGGAGTCTAACTTCCCATTCTTGCGGCTGTACATGATGTGGACTTTCCCTGGTCATGTATTCATATATGAACATAAGAAAGTTATGTTCACTTCATTTGAGGGTCCATGGTGATTTTGATGCAAGGACACCAGTAAATTTGTGCCAATAACTTCTATTTGGGAGAATGGCAGTGATTTTCTGCAGGTTAGAGTTGTAGCTCCTTGGGTACCCATAGGCGTGAACTCAGCAGCTCTCTACACAGGAAGGGTCACATCCATTCATTCCGGTGCAGGACTGGATCTTACCCATCACCTCTTACTTGTGGTTTCTGTGAGCAACTGTTTTCCTTTAGCAGCCACTTACGCACCAATTGCACGCAGGAAGGGAGAGAAGACTGAAAAGCTGTGTGAAATCCACATGACCTCAAAGCTCTGGATGTTTGGTGGCCTGTGGTTCTGCTTTGTGTAGGCAGGCATCACCCTGGGTGTCATCCATGGGTGTTCCTAAAGGAAAATTATAACTGGAGAAAGAATCCTGGTGATGGTGCTATTGAAACCATACAAAAGGCAGCATGCAAAAATGGGTTGACTGTGATCCATCACTTAGAGGGTCCACAGCCTCTGCCTACCCTGTGTGCTGTGCGCTCTGGCTGCCCATGACCTCCCCAACTTGTTGCCTTCTGCTCTCTTGCTCTGTATGCCCCTGCAGCACCTGCTGCTGTGCCAATTTTCTCTCTCCTCTCCACGTTACCCTTGCTGACTTTTCAGTTGCTCTAGAATTGCTTTTCTCACTTCCTCCTCACAAACGTGAATTCTTAGAGGAAGAGACCCTGTCATCATTCTTTTGCCCTCATGTTCTTCTGCTGCCCTCTACAGAGTTCGCCATAAGAACTTGTTGCATGAATGCATACTTTATTTTTTACCCTAAAGTATTTAATTAAAGGTAATTTTCATATTTAAAGAGTAGCATTAATGTTTCTGAAATGAATTCTTGGAGATAATGATGAGTGGAATTTTGCAGACCAAAGGCTTTCCCAGTTTATTTTAGACTGAGATGGTGAAGCTTTGGGATTCTTGCTAAATTTTGACTCAGTTCACTCCATGCTTCTTCCAGAATTCCGTGACTCTCATGGAATCTTCTGGAATGCCCCTGCAGGCACAAGCACAAGCCAACCCCTCCCAGTCTGCTGGTCCTCAGCTTTCTCCACCCAGAGAGTACAGCATTGAAGCTCATGATCCACTGAGGTTATATTTTTTTGGGTAGACTCAAATTAACCATGGAATCAACGCTGTTTATTTTCTGGTGGCTTATTAAATTAAGTAACCACTACTAAAAAGAAAACAAACAAAATGCTAGTAGGTTTTTCAAGAATGATGATTATGTCATCATTTGGCAATAATAATTCACGTGAGGTCCCAGGTAGATATTAGCATGAACTTTCATCTTGGATAACAACTCAGTATTCCTATATTTGGCTCCAACTTGAGACCTATGGGTGTAATGTTTTGTAAGCTTATGCATGAAACATGGCCATTTATGTTGTCTTCCTTTCTTATCAACCAGCAGGGTTTCCTGTACCCTCACAGATGACATTTATTCACTATTTCTAATTTCATTTTATGAGCTTTATTTTTTGTTGTTGTTATTGAATAGGCGAGTTAGTTATGGTTTAAAAATATTTTCCCCTATCAATATTTGATACCTGTTTAAAAATGATGATCTGATTTACTCCACAGTTCAGCAGAATATCTCCTACTGAGAGCATGTAAGATGTAGTCTCCAGATGTGGGACTCACTTGCTTAAGCCAATGGTCTGGTAAATCCTTGCTGGCCTGAGTGCTGCATTTTTGGCTGGGGTATTGCCTGGATTCTTGTTATACAGCATGGCATGGAATTATCCTATTGTGGGCATCAGTGTTGAACACAGTGGACCATAAAATTCCATTTCATTTCTGTTGCATAAACATAGGATCACAAATAGTGTCATTATTTCTGGCCGCCTCAGGCACCTTAGCCAAGAGAGAGATGTAGGAGAATATGAATACTTAAATATATTATAAGCTTCCCTGTGTTAGCTGACCCAGTGCCTTTGGCATTAGCCTTTAAAAGGGTCAAATATAAAAATCTCTAATACCATCATTTTCTGAGTTCTTACCACGTGTGCAAGGCACCATTTTCTTGATTCTATTTCTGTTGTCACAGGTAGTCTTCAAACCAACAGCATAGTCTGTTCTGTTCCCATTTTACAGCTAAGGGAATGGAAACTCAGAGAGCTCATGAGACTTGGCTAAAGTGCACCCAAAAAAAGAGAGATGGGCTGGGAACCCATGTGTTTGGACTCCAAAGCTTGTATCCACCATACCCATGCATATTCTGGTCTCATAGTCAGAAAGAAAGGACTTCTTTTGTCACTGTTTGATTTTGATCTGTTTTCCCTGGTGAATTTTTCAAGTGTCACCTGCTCATGTTCTCCCTATTACCATATCCCAGGGATTAGGCATGGCTTGGGACTCATAAGGGTCTCATATGGATCAAGAGAAGAGCAAGAAGCAACCAAGACCCCCCACCCACCCACCCACACACTTCTTTTACTTTTAGCTAAAGAAGCTGAAGTCCAGAATGGCTAAGCTGGCGGTCTGGAGAAGGACTGCCAATTAAGAAACCCATATGGCTAAGAATTTGTGGTCAGACAAGCAAAACTGAACACAGCCGCTGCTGCAATCCTATAATTGGGGTCCCTGAAGCATTATAAATATGTAAAACAGGGAAGGTGTAAGACAGGAGGAAATGAGGGTGCCCCAGTCCACATGGAACCATGCATTCCCTCTTCAACTTCAGGTTTAAAAAGGAACAGTATCAAGTGACAACTTGGTGGTCGGTCATAATGTTGCCAAGATATATGTTTGTGCCTTCTGCATTTTAGATGCAGGACTTCAAAGGCAGAGGCCTTATGTTTTGTCATTGTGCTTGGTGCTTGGCTGGCACTTCTTAAATATGTTGAGTGAATGCACCTTGGTTTCCTCATCTATAAACTAGGCACCATAACAGTTCAACACCTTAGTAGAAAAAATGAGACTCTCCTTGCTCTGTAGCAATGATGGTGGAATGTGATGAAAATCATTTTCCAGAGTACATATAAGAAGACATGAATTGGTATTAATATACTTTATATACAACCAGAGATATGAAAATTGTGCTCTTTACATGTAATATGAATTGTAATGTACTCCACTGTCATATGTTAAAAATCAATTAAAAAAATGAGATTCTTCCCAAAGTGCATTGGCTTATAGTCTGGCAAGTGTAGGTTCCAGCAGAAGTGTTGACCATTGATAATAGTTCACACAAGTTAAATAATTGATTGCTATTGTATCACTCCTTTTGCTTTATTTGGAAGCAAATACCTTTTGGAAGAGATCATTAAAGTGTGATTCACATTGACATTGGAAAAAGTCATTTATCTTTGGCTGTTTTTTAATTATTTTTAAAAGGTTGAAGATTGAACCCAGGAACTTACTTATGCAAGGTAAATGCTCTACCACTAAGTCACATCCCTGGCCCATGGCCACTCTTAATCCCATTGTTTCTCTACATTTTCTAGAGTGATTTTTTTAAGGCACTGTATCTCACTAGTAGCCACAGAAAATGACAAGATAATCTAATTGATTTCCCCCTTGTCTCCTAAATGACACCAGTCTTTTCTTTCTCTGGCATTTATATCAAACATATAATCAGTAGATCATCTAGTTTGAAAATAGTCTCCACTCTAGAAATTCACCCTTTTAGATATTCGTGCCATCGAGCCCAGGGAAAGCAAATTTCCTCTCTGCAAGGGAGCCACATGTGGGTCGTGCCAGGCCCAGTCTTTCAATCCTGCACCTGGGCTTCTGTGTCTAAATATTTTATTGACTCAAAGATGCAGTTATAATTACCTTGCTTTGTGAGAACATTTAGCTTTTTCAACTGGGTGTTTAGATTCTCAGTGGAAGGGGGGATGCTCATCTAAGTTATGTATCCTAGCAGGAACCTCCTTTAAACAGGTTGTCACATTCAGTTCTATATATGCATGTATAGCGGTATGTGTGTGCAACACAAAGAAAGTGAATACACACACACACACACACACACACACACATACTGTGAATTTGAATCATGGAAGGTGGAAGCTTAAGAAATCTGAAGATTAGATTATGTTCTCGAATTTGCTTTAAAACTTGGATTTTTAAATATCAGTTTTGTCACAAATACGAGTATTTTTTTTTTAGGTAAGGATAATTGCAATGCTATACATCTGCTGTGATAATCCAAGGAACACTGACTTAACCAATATGGTGAATTTTGTTTTCATAGAATAGTCTGCAGCAAGACATTCAGGGCTGATCTGGGAATTTTTTTTTTTTGTTTGTAATCCTGACTCTCCCTATCTTATTATTTGCCCATTTATCAAGTAGGAGTCTCAGTTAGAAAATGCACAGTGTATGGTGTTTCCCATCCCTTTAAGAACATGTGCTACCCCCACTCTCTTCCTATTGGTCAGAATTTAGTCACATGTATATACCTGGTTGCTAGGAAAGCAACTATAGAGCCTGGGTGGCCATTAGTCCAGGTAACATTTCAATGTTCTGTTAGTTATTTCATCCTAATGAGTTATTGTGGTTTATAATCTCACCCTGGTAAGCCTGTTGGTCTTCTTGAGTGTTGGCTCCTGGATATTCCTATCATTGGGAAGCATATCATCGATACATGAAATAATATTCCTTAAATAAATGAATGAAATGGAGGCCATTTCATCTTTGGAACTTCCTGAGTGTGGAGTTCCCAACAAATCCTGATTTCACCTCTTTTTCATTATTCTTCTTTCTATGCCATGGGTTTACACAATACCCCCCTCTTCCCACGTCTGTGTTTAACTTAGTTTGAAGAGAGCTGCCATGTGCAGCCTCTTCCTCTCTCTGCCCCCCCACCAGGCCCTGCACCCACATTCCCTGTAACTGTTGTGCACTTTTGTAAACTGAGGTCCTTCCCCCATCCTTGTCTCTCACTTCCAAACACATTCCAGTTTGCTCATTTCTCTTTTCAAAGTGTGATCTACAGAATGAAGCACAGCTTCTCAGTTTTGCAAGTTAACAGATGGACAGAAAGCAGTCTGCTCCATGTGCTTTTGATGGACACCCTGTCTTCTCCAAATTCTTGATTGCAGCTTCTCCCTGTGTGTCTTGGAGATTGGCAGAGATACACACATGCGAGCACACCCTCCCTCACACCCTACCCACTGAAAACACATTCAGTGAGCCTCCAAGGAGGTGGAAGAAATTAACTTCCCATGTGTGAGGAAGAGCTGGTCCCTGGTCCATTGTGTGTCACTCTTAGCATGTTGGGATCTGTGAAATTTCCTTTTGACTCCTGACTTGGCCTCTAATGTCATCTTTCTTTTCTTACTCTCATTCTCACTTTTTAAAAATAATTTTATGTTCTACTTTCTGCACATTTATAAAATGTCTCAAATCCAAGGAAGGGATTTGGCTACCCATAAATGTCTTTGAATTATTTTATTAGTAGCCACCCTCATCTAATCTTTGATCTGTCCTGGGCACTTTTTTGAAGAACTTTATGTAGACTCTTTAATTGAAGAACCTTGTGGAGTGAAAATCATTTTCCTCTTCCTTAAGGAAACTGAGGCTAAGAGAAGCAAGTAATTTGTGCAAGATTCCTTTGCAGAGATTCGATTCAGTACCAGGTGGACTGATTCCAGAACTTATCACCTTGAGCCATCATTGAGCACTTCTGTATACACTTGTGACCCTGAAGTTCGATGTTAACCTAGGCTCGCTGTAACTGTTGTCATAGTTCATTGGGCATAAAAGAAATAAAAGTTGGGCTCGGATTGTGGCAGAGTGCTTCCCTCGAGCATATGAGGAAGTGTGTTTGATCCTTGGCACCACACACACAGACAGACAGACACACACACAAATAAATAAATAAATAAATAAACAAAATAAAGATTATTCCCATGTAAACATTAAAAAATTTAAAAAAGAAATGAGTTCCCTATGCACAGATTCATATACACAAGCAACTGTGTACACACATGTACATATTCCAAAATAGAACTGTTCCCAGTAGAAAGAGGACCAATATCAGAGGTGTGTGTTTGGAAGGGCTGATTTGTATGGTATCTACATTGCACCAATCATGTCTCTCTTTGATTCCTTAACATGCCTGCTGTGAAATGGGGACAATCAATTGCATTTCAGGTCTTCTTAACACTGTGGGGATTCCAGATTGTATCTCAGAGTCTCATCTTCTGGATGTGGAAATTGTATGGTATTTGTAGCTGACACATGAAGAAAATTACCAGAAGTGGTAATGAGGAGGGAATACCCTTTGTGGTTTTACTCCATCAAAAAACAACCACTGTGCAAACACCTCCTTATAAAAGCCATCCGAGGGAATAGGATAGTTGGCTCAGAAGCTTTATGATCCTTGAACTTCAGAAAAGTGATGTACATGTAAATGCTTTTAACCCTCAATTCCAATGACAGGACCAACAAGGCTTTCTTTTGAGACATCTCCCAGGATACATTCGGCTAAAATAGGAACCGTTTTCTCTAAAAATAGTGCACTTTCATTTAGAAGAGAGGTAGTATCCAAAGAAAGTTCTCGTGATATTGCATTGGATAAACTCTTTCCTGGAATGTTCCAATCCCAGAGGGGGAACCTAGCCCCCTAGGTTGTGCTTTCTGGGATGTCAGGCAAGGTAAGCAAAGAGATTGAGCGGGGATGCCCAGCAAATTTGGCTTCCCTGCCTGCTCCTCTTCATGTGAGAATCACTGGCCATTTCATTTTCACTCAGATCTTGTGACTATTGTAAACTTGCCTTTCAGATCTCCGGTGAACTTTGCTACACTCATTCACATTCCTGGACATTTATGAGAGGCAGGTCTCTTACAGTTGAAACCCGTTTCCTGGGCCAGGATGTCTGTACATGTTGGTTATCAGATCTAGAGACTCAGAAGCTGTTTGAAACACTTAGGATTTAAACCGGATCGTATTTCCATTATTCAGCACAAACATTTAAAAATCTAAAACCAACTTGTCTTTGATGGAGGCGGCTGAAGCATTTAGAGTTTGCCCTTCTCTTTTCTGAGCCTGGGAAACATGGAAACAATTTCACAGCTTCTTGCTTATTTTAGAGGCAAGAAACATGCAGTCAGAGAGGATGGCATTTTTAGATTTATAACAGGTGATGGCAAAAGAACATTGTGCTCATGGTACTCCTAGTGCCACTTCCAAGTCCTGGCTCCCATGTATTTATTAACATCTTTTTGAGTAAAGTCTTAAAATTATCTATTAAGCACCATTTTCACCCTTTCTGACAGATTACCAGTGCTGCCAAGAAGCTTTTAAAGCTGTAAATGAAAAGGAAAAACAATCTTGCATTTGATCTTGGATGTCCCTCCCCCTTCTGCAGTGAATTATCTTGAAATAGAATTGTGCCCAGAGTGCTTTTTATTGGAATTTAAAACTATAATGCTACTCTTTTTCTTCTGTCTGGACTTCAGATTTCTTACTGTTCTAAGACTGAATTTGAAGTTATCTATCTTATCTTAGTAAAGGTTTTAAAAATACTCTTTCTTTTCATTTAAATTTCTTTTCTCTATCGTTAACCAAATCTGAATGATTGATTTTTATCAAAGCTTTAATATGTATCCCTTTTAACCCCACACACTTTTTTTAAACATTTTTCCCCCTTTTCTGTCTTTTTTTTTTAAAGTTTTTTACTTTTATAAAACTTTCCAGATTTGATTGGATTACCATATGGTATATGGGTGTATAAACTTTTTCTGTATGGCTATAAACTTTGAAAATTGGTTTTAAGGAAACATTTGCACCCTCTTATCCTGCAAATTAGAAACTTTCTGATCTGGAAAAGGATTTAAGGAATGTCTCATGTATTTCCCTGGAGTTTTATGTAAATTAAAATTTATTATGAATCAGATTCTATTTTAGGTGTTCTTGAGGAATCTGTAAATGCCAGTAGAGAAGGGAAATTGATTTAGCATTAAACACTTCATGTTTGAAATGTGTAAGTTCTTCACTTACATTAGTTATTTTTCCTATAACCTTTCAGAAGAGTCTACTAATGAAAGCTGTTACCAATTGTTCATGGACAGTGTGCTCAATTGTAATATTTGCAGTTGCTCTAGACATTATACAAAACCAAGTCTAAAGTGGAAAATGAAACTTTTAATTACAGTTGTTTATGTTTCTAGAGGAAATAAACAGATATTTTGGAAGGAGATACCATTAGCGTTGCTTAACGTCTTCATGATCCAATAACCATTGGTCTTTGGATTTTTGCATTTGGGGTGATAACTTTTAAGTGGCTATTAATCCCCATCATAATTAATGGGAAAAACTATTCTTTATAAATGGAAAAACCAATTCAGACATGAGTAACATTTGCTGGAAATGGCCCACTGCACTTCATGGTAAATGTGTCATTTTAATTATCATAAGTAGAAATTCCTCAAGCAAGTGGGACCAGAACTTTGTTGAGAACTTGGGAAAGTGGTAACGTCCACACACAGGATTTTGGCAGTTGTTTGAATACTGTGCAGAGGAGAATAAACTGGTAGTCACACTTACAGTGTATTTTGGAGCAGTTTTCACACAAATTAGGGAAACTTTTAAAATACCACTATTTTATGACACAAAGCAGCTCTACATAAACTCACACGAGTTCTATAAAGTGCAGTGAAAACCTTGACATCTTGCACTTATAAGCAGACCTCAGAGAATCTCTTCACCTCCAGTAAGTATCAAAAGAGGATGACTACAGAGCAATCTTGAGTGAATATATGCAAGACTCATAAAAGTCATAAATGGTTTACCCTAAAGAAAAAGACAATTTGTGATCCAATTGCATTGTGAGGATACCTTGCTAAATCTGCCATCATAGGAAAACACCAGACAAATACAGAGAAAATGCTTGAAATATTATAAAGTTTTTCAGGCTTAGCTTGCATTTTGGAGAAGGCAATCCATACTCTAAAATGATGCACCTCTAGTTTTTGTTAATAGTACAGGAAATATTTTGAAGGTTATGTTTGATTGTATTTTCTTGCTTTAATCTAAAGGTTTCGATAACATGCTGAATTTTATTATTTGAGGAATACCAGTTACCTGTTTTGAAAAGCCGAATGGGAAACCCTATCTCTTTCATGGAGAGTGTTGAGCTTCTGAACCTAAAACTGCATGTACAGTTTCATTTGGGGCCTTCTGACCACAGTGCACTTGGTGGGTGTGCACCCATGTTAGATGCAGAGCTAGAGTAAAACAAATTTCTATAGACCTTTTAGATTGACTGGGAAAAAGTCTGCACTGATTTCATTTCTTGGCTTCATCAATAACTTGTATTTAATGCAGTTGCACTCATTAATTTTTTTTGATTTCTTGTAAAGAAAAGGCCATTTTCTAGGAAGAAGCCAATTAATCAGTTTATAGTTTTATAGCAACAATTGCAAAGGTTGTACATGAATGAATAAACTGCAAGAAATGATGTTGAACCTAGAATCTCACAGCCCTGAGAATATTTTAGAGGAATTTCCAAGATCTTATTTTATTTTTCCAACTTCACCAATAGCTAGTTTGTGCTAGGGATGTTTCTGCATCTGACCTGGGGTATGGGCTTGTGTGAATTATGATGATTTCAAGATTTTTTCCATCAGTAGGATTATATGTTTTTCTAGGAATGGGACCAAGTTGCATTCTGGTTTTCATAGATTTCTTTCTATTCAGTAGGTTGTTATTATTTGATGGTAGAACATAGGCTTTGAAGGGAGAATTTCTCTACTTGGGTGGATGGATTGACAGTCAGATTGCAACACTAGCAAACAGTTACTGTATTTTCTTAAGCAAAACGATAGCCCTGTCCAATCTTTTAAAAGTCCCATTTCATAAATATGCAAATCAGAACCCTAAAGTAAACACATATTTTCTCCTTGCATCTGTTAAAAAAGAGGAAACAACAGTCATCCTAATAACATCCAGTATTTCCTTCAACACTAATTAAGTTTACTGTATGACTGCTTTTTTTTTTTTTCATTTTGACTTTATTTTGGAGTCAAATTCAGTCCCAAGGCACGTCCCTCGTCTACTCTGTGCCAAGAATTGTGCTGGGTACATTTCAATACCTCATTTAATTCTCTCATCCAATCTCTGAGATGGATGATAATGAGTATTATTTCATTTTTTCTGAGAAATGAAGAAAATGAGTCTCAGAGAGGTTGGTGAACCAACATTAATTTATACAGCTATTAAACAGAGGAACTAGGCCTTCACCCAGACCTAGGCCGACCTTATTTATTTATTTATTTATTTAAATTTCTCTGAATTTTTGTTTTAAATTTATTTCAATTAGTATATATGACAGTAGAATGCATTTTGATTCATTGTATACAATTGCAGCACAACTTTACATTTCTATGGTTGTACACAATGTAGTTGTTGTACCATATGTGTAGTCATACATGGACCTAGGGTAATGATGTCTAGCTCATTTCACCATCTTTTCTACCCCATGCCACCTCCCCACACCTTCCTCCTCTTTGTGCCATCAAAGTTTCTCCATTTTTCCCATGTCCCCCACATTATGCATTAGACTTCACTTATCAGAGAGAACATTCAGCCTTTGGGTTTTTGGGATTGGCTAACTTCACTTATCATGATATTCTTCAACTCCATCCATTTACCTGCAAATGCCATAATTTTATTCACTTTTAATGTTGAGTTATATTCCATTGTATAGATGTACCAGAGTTTCTTTATCCATTCATCTATTGAAGGGCATCTAGGGCATCCACAGTTTAGCTATTGTGAAATGAGCTGCTATAAACATTGATGTAGCTGTTATCATTGTATGCTATTTATAAGTCCTTTGGATATAGACTGAGGAGTGGGATAGCTGGGTCAAATGATGGTTCCACTCGAAGTTTTCTAAGGAATCTCCCTACTGCTTTCCAGATTGGTTTTATTCTACAAAGCTAGTATCATCCTGATACCAAAACAAGGCAGAGTCACATCAAGGAAAGAAAGTTTCAGACGAATATTCCTGATGAACATTGATGCAAAAATTCTCAATAAAATTCTCGAAAATCACATACAAAAACATAATAAAAAATAGTGCACCATGATCAAGTGGGGTTTATTCCAGTGATGCAAGTTTGCTTCTACATATGGGAATCAATAAATATAATTCATCACATCAATAGACTTAAAGATAAGATTCATATGATTATATCAATTAATGCAGAGAAAGCATTTGACAAAATATAGCACCCTTTCATGTTCAAAACACTAGGAAGAACTAGAGATAGTAGGAACATACCTCAACATTTTAAAAGCTATCAATGCTAAACCCAAGGCCAACATCATTCTAAATGGAGAAAAATTGGAAGCATTCCCTCTAAAACTGGAACAAGACAAGGATGCCCTCTTTAACCACTTATATTCAGCATAGTCCTTGAAACTCTAGCCAGAGCAATTAGACAGATAAAAAAATTAGAGGGATATAAATAGGAAAAGAAGAACTTAAACTATCATCATTTGCTGACGATATGATTCTATACTTACAGGATGCAAAAACCTCTACCAGAAAACTTCTAGAATTAATTAATGAATTCAGCAAAGTAGCGGGATATAAAATCAATACCCATAAATCAAAGGCATTTCTATACATGAGTGATGAATCCTCTGAAAGAGAAATTGGGAAAACTACCCCATTTACAATAACCTTAAAAAAAAAAAGAGGTGAAAGACCTCTACAATGAAAACTACAGAACACTGGAGAAAGAAATTGAAGAAGATTGAAAGATCTCCCATGTTCTTGGATAGGCAAAATTAATATGGTCAAAATGGCCATAGTATGCAAAGCTCTATACAGATTCAATGCGACTCCCATTAAAATCCCATCGCCATTTCTTATAGAAATAGGAAAGGCAATTGTGAAATTCATTTGGAAAAATAAGGACCCAGAATAGCAAAAGCCATCCTTAGTAAATAGTCAGAAGCAGGAGGCATTAGGGTACCAGACATTAAACTATACTACAAAGCTATAGTAACAAAATGTCATGGTATTGACACCAAAATTGACATGTAGAGCAGTGGAACATAATAGAAGACACAGAGACAAACTCACAGTTCACTAGTTGTAGAGACTGACTTCACTTTGCAACATTCCACACTACAGTTGTGCCATTGGGTTATTCCAAAGTTGAAGGGAGTCACATGTAAACCCTTGTTTTCCTAACAAATACTTTTACTTATTTAAGGCACCAGATGTTGTAAAATGCCTGTATAAAACACAGATACATTATTTGTCATATGGAACAAATTGAATTCCTGGTTGGAGTTTTGAGGTTCATTTTATTGTTGTCAGCCTGCTTTTCCAAAATCCTAATAGGTAAATGATCATAAAAATACATCTACGGGGCTGGGGATGTATCTCAGTGATAATGCACTTGTTTAGCATGAATGAGGCCCTGGGTTTCATTCCCACACTGAGGGAAAACACTCACACACACTGATTCTTATAATTCTTACCATTTAGGGTTGTAATGCTTGCATAGTACTGAAGAACACACTGCAAGTGACAAGATGTATATTCAGCCAGGTACAGGGGTACATGTAATCCAGTGACTTCAGAGACCAAGGCAGGAAGACTGGAAAGTCATGTCCCTCCTGGGCAACTCAGTGTCTCCAATCATCAAAACAACAACAGCAACGAAAAATATTGCTCTGGAGTTGTGGCTTCATGGTAGAACACTTGCGTAGCATGTGCTAGGCCCTACCTTAGATCCCCAACAAAAAACACAAGTGAAAACGTTATCATTACAGGGGAACTTTCAACATGCCATTGATTTACCATCATTATTATCTTGAACTAAAATTTCTCATTCTGTTAATAAGAATAACTGAGAGGAGGAAAAGTTTATTTAGGCTCACTGCTCCAGATGTTCAGTCTGGGGTAGGCAAACTCCATTTCTCCGGGTGTAAGGTGAAGCAGACTGTCATGGTGGAAGGGTGCTTAGCTCAAGACAGCCAGGAAGCAGAAGAGAAGGGGCTCCCCAGAAGATGCATACTTCCAGAGCATGTCCCCTCTTCCAGCCATTCTCACCTACCTATAGTCACCACCCAGTCAGTCCATTCAAACTAGGATCGACCGAATAGGTCACAGTTCTCACAATCTAATTGTTTTACCTCTGAATCTACCACAGGAGGTTTAGGGGGACATCTCACAAAAACTAGAACAGACAGCAAAGGACATAGCCAAGTTTACGATCAGGAAGTAGAATATCAATCAATGTATGTTACAAGGGGTGCAGACTTGGCCAGTGAGTTTTATGCACAGTACCAGGAAATTCCAAATCTAGTAGGAACTTTTGTATACTTTTGGCAAACTTCTGTTCCAGCTGACACTGAAAGCCCTTCAGTCAAGGAAAACTTAAATCAGGGCCTTGCAAGAAGATTCCATGAACTCATCCGAGCCAGAAAGGATGCACCTACAAATCATAAAAAACAATTGATTTAAATGAACAGATGGAATTTTTCCAGAAAAGGATATTGATGAACAGCAAACAACAATTTATCGTCTCTATTCAAGAAATGTTGCTAAATTAATAAGATCAACAAAGGCTGCCATTTATTAAGCACTTAATGGGTACCTAGGCATTGTCCTGAGATCTGTAAATGTAGAGTAAAAACTGAGGGCATTAGCCAGGAAGACCAGCATTGCAGTAGACAAGATTGCTATTTTTATTGTATAGAGGGGAGAAATGAAGCTCAGGAAGATGAAGTGGCTTGCCCAGACTGTAGAGTTATTAAACATGGCTGTCGAAGAGTGCTTTCTTTGGCTAAGCCAAGTTTCCTGACTGATTCCTTCAATCTTCATCATCATCATTGTTTTTACAATTGTTTCTCACTGTTTATTTGATTTGCCACTTATAATACTTTGCTAGAAGGTTATTAGCACCAATTGGGAAATCGTTTTTCTTTGTTCTTTTTTTTTGGGGGGGGGTCATCATCTTAGAATTCCATAGTAGATTCCACTTTGCCTAGCAGTGAATAAAATCATCCTGGATAATAAGGTTCACATTTTCTTTCTATCAGATGAATGGTTAAGGCTGGGTTCTGCAAACAAATAACTCCACAATTGGCAGAAGCTGAGGAAACAACATATATTTCTTAATGTGATAAATAAAAAAAAAATGTTAATGCCTGCTATGCCTAAGAGGTTTGGATCTGGGAAAAGAGAAAGATTTAATTTAGGGAGCACAGAAGGATTTAATTTGAAAATGATTTCATGAAGACTTAGGTTATAATTAAGAAGACTGAAGGAAAGGATCAGGCCCTGCCTGTCCCCCACACACACACTTTTTGTGGAACTGTTCGATAGTGAGCTGACTCCCACCTTCAGAAGGTGTCCTCTGAACCCCATGAACTGCTGTGAGCATATTTGAATCCAGATGGGATGCTTACCCACAGGTAAGCCAAGCACAGATACCACAGTCCATGGCAGTGGATTTTAGCTGTCTTGATTTTGTAAATGAGAGGCTCGAAATACCTGTGCTCAGTAATTAGTGTCGCTTATAGCATCAGTGTTCTATTTTTGCACCCCACTCTTCTGTTGCAGAAATTTGAAGACATCTGTTTACTTTCAACTCTCAGAGACCTTTTTAAGCACCCTCAATTGGTAGAACATGAGCTTGTTCTTACATTAGAGTTCTTTGCGGTGTCTTCTCTCTTCTAGAACATTTTTCCTAAATTGTCAGAATATTAGTGAAAACATTTGAGCAAATTTAGACATAGCATGATGAGAAATGACAGCTTCTAATAATGGAAAGAGTGTTCTGCTGTGATCCTTGCTTGGGGGATGTGTGCTGGGGGTTAAGTAAGGAAGAGTCGCAGAGGGTTTTCAACAGAGATTCAGTTCTCTAATAGAAAAGGCCCCTGTTTCCTTCCAAAATCACCCAAGTGGATCCACCAGGGTGACAGTTCTTTTATTAGCAAAGATAATTAGCCCAACCTAATTTCGTCTGCATTTGAGCTTTTGATCCCATGCTAATTTGTGAGCCTGCAGAAGGAGAGAGACTCTGGTGGGCTAAAGGTCAGCTTTGTGGTTGCCTGTGAACAAGCATCCATTCCAAGCATAGAGGGTGATTACTTAATCACGAACAACAATTTATGAAACCATCTTAGATTGGAAAGGACAGTACATGATTTGCACCCTAGGAATTATACATAGAAAATACATGACACAGGGAAGGAATCATTTCTGCAGTTATGGTTCTGACATGTGCCTGGGCACCATGCTAATGATGGATTGAGGTGAAATTCAAAGAGATGCTGTGTGAGGGAATGTCACTGACCTGGGACTGAAGCACAGGAGATTACCCAGGTTAAGTTGAGGAGGTATATGTCTCTGTTCATTAGGACCCATCTGGAGCATGTACTAGAAGATCCAGGACAAACTGGATTGAAGCAAAAACTGAGATTTATTAACTAAAGTAACTGCAAAGTCTGAGGTGGTTTCTGCCTTCCCCCATCCCTGCACCTGCAGGGTTCTGCCTGATTTGGCTTTATTCCTAGCCAGCTCTTTCTTCATGGTGGCCTCCAGCATCAATGGGCTTAAATCATCCTTAGAGCTTACAATGTCAGTGGAATGAGAGCTCCTTGACCTATACTTTCCTGCAGAGGTCTGATCTCTGGACCAGTCACACTCTACATCTGGTGGTCGGATGGAAATAGATAGTTGCTAGATCTGGATTTCCACCGGCTTCTATTTTCAGAGGAGACCCCTGAAACCCTGCTTGCCTTTCAGAAAAGCTGAATATGGATTAAGGGAGTCACTTCCAAAAGGAATCTCAAGCATGTCTTGAAAAGAAGAGAAATTGATGCAGGCCACGAAGACATCTGTCTCCCAGAAAATCAAAAAGCAATCTGTTCATCCATTCATTCGCTCTCTCCTTTCACCAAAGAAAAATTGAGCACCTACTATGGCCAGGCATTGTTCTAGGTGCAGGGAGTTCAGCAGTGAACAAAATACCTGCAGCCCCTTTCTTCTTGCAGCTCATAATGTCTTCATGCTATTATTGGGGGGTCAGGAGTGGGGATTGTTCCCAGATATTGAGTGGTTGGTTGCTATAGCTACAGAAAAGGGCAGAGGGGTGGACTAATTCTGTGAAATGAAATCGAGGGAATAGGAGATGGGCATGTTTAGAAAACAAGGATGGAGAGAGGTTTGAGGACTTCTGAAGAGGAAGCAGGCAGTGGGTACCTGGTGTATTTTATCAAGCACAGAGGGGTTTAACTTGGGTGCATAAAAGCCTTTCTGGTTAATTGGGAGTGGGAGAGTTAATGTATTTACTTTTGAAAATGCAGTCATGATACTGTATTATTTTAGATGCTTCGCCTGCCCTGGAAGAAGCACGAGTTGGTGATCAAATAGCTTGTTACCACTGTTAATGTCTATGATTATCTTTGTCACAGTGGGAATATAGCTGTCAGGGAAAGAGAAAGGCATTTCTCCTTCACTATCAGTAACGCAGCTCAACTTGCAAAAGCAAAGGCACTTAGTGGAAAAAAACAGAAGCTAAAACCTGCCTCGGACCTTGACACATGGAGGCTTTTAATTCAAGTGTGCAAATGGTCTCACTAATACCTAGAGTTTTTGTCCCCAAAGGTCTCAGCTTTTCAGAGTGTGACCTGATGGCTTATAAGGCAAACAAACACAAAAACCTAAACCAGAGAAAACAAAAACAAGTGTGAAGGGGGTATTTATAACTGAAGGAAAAACAGATTTAAATGAACAGATGGGAAAATAAAAATAATGCATTTCTTTTTGATGGTAGGAGAATGAGGATTTATTTTTTGAGGGATACCAACGGGAAGGAGAGCATCTGATTAAAAACTGTCTGAGGGACATCACAGCAGAAATCACAGAGGAGAGGAGAATCAGGGACTGTCCCTGGTTGGCAGAATCCATTGTTAAGACAAGGCTTTGGTGGGGCATTCATCACATGCTGCACCCCTTCATGAGAGTGGGATGTCTTACTGTTTTTATAACTCGCCAGGAACCAGTATTGTCCCAATTTCACATGTGAAGAATTTGTGATAGAGGTTCAGGAACTAAGTTTGCTCAGTTGGCAAATGCTAACTCACAAGGTCACATTTTTATCTCACTTCTTGAAGCTTTTGATATGTTGTTATGGTTATTGTTAATTTTTTTTTTCTTTTTTAACCAGGGATTGAACCCAGAGATGTTTAACCACTAAGCCCCATCCCCAGCCCTTTTTTGTATTGTATTTAGAGACAGGGTCTTGCTGAGTTGCTGAGGGGCATCACTAAATTGCTGAGGCTAGCTTTGAACTCATGATCCTCCTGCCTCAGCCTCCTGAGTTGCTGGTATTATAGGTGTGGGCAAATGTGCCAGCTTTTTTTGAGCTTTTTCATTGTTTGTTTGGTTGTTTTTTTGCTTCTGGTTTTCCCCCCAATGCTTTCAATGCCATTGTCCCTTGGTATCCAGTGGGAATTGGGTACCAAGGATGGTATTCTATGATCTTTCACACATAACAAAAGATGCTCAAATGCTTTAAATAAAATGGCATAGTATTTGCATATAACTTGTGCAATTCTCCTGTATACTTTAAATCATCTCTAGATGACTTGTAAGACCGAATAAAATGTAAATGCTATGTAAATAGTTGTTATACTATATCATTGAGGGAATACTGACATAGAAAAATGTTCAGTACGTATGGAGTTTTTAAAAAATATTTTTTCTGGCTGTGGTTGGTTGAAAATCCTGAGGTATCATCCGTGGATACAGTGGGCTGGTTGTACTTCAAATTATCTGGTCACCATAGCAAATGAGGTCAGGATCCTCCAGAGAAACACCCTGGATGGCCTGGTGGAGCTGGTAAAATGGAGCCTTCCATTGCATGGATTACAAGATGCTTTCTGAGCCTGATCAAGCTGATGATTGACACTCCTGTTCTGAACCATTTCCTCTTTTCTATCTCCCACCTGCTGGTGTCTGTCTGTCTTGTGTCCATGCAATTTTGCTTACACCTGTGATGATATTTTTGCCTCCAAATTGCACTTTTTTTCTTTTGAATGCTTGACTGCAGGAACTCTCAGATGTTCTGGTCTTGCAGAAATTATATCTTCTTTTTTTTTAATCACCTTCATGTTTTACACGTGGTAAATGTACAGTGAAGTGAAGGCTGGAGGAAAAGTGCAAATGGAGGGTTTGAGAGGCTCATTAGTTATTGGTATCCCTCCCCCAACATACACACACACACACACACACACACACACACACACACACTGAGGATTGAACCCAGGGGCGCTTAAACACTGATACACATCCACAGCCCTTGTCTTTTTTTTTTTTTTTTTAATTTTGAGACATGGCCTTTCCAAGTTGCTGAGGTTGACCTCAAACTTTGGAGCTTTCTGTCTCAGCCTCATAGATCACTGCGATTATAGGCTCACACCCAGCAGTTGTTAGTATTTCTTTTCAGACTGAAGTTCCAAGATGAAGTTTAGGAGGAGGAACAGTGCCTTAAATGATTTCTATTAATATTTTGAAAAACTCATTGGCTATAAGTTCTTTCTGTATGATTGTTTCAGGGAGAGTGGGTATCCTTGTGCCTCTGGTAGTTGGATGAAAATGTGTTCATTCACTTGGGAAGTTTTGATTCATAGTTCCGCTGGCTGATTCAAGCCCCTTTTATTTTATCATATTTATGGTTACCAAAGGATATATGAAAATTGCTATTTTTAGATCACTAGTTTGAAATTACTAAGATGAAGCAAAACAACTGGGAAGAGGGCTTGGTTGCTACATGACTTGCTGTATTCACAAACAGTCTCTTATTAAGAAAAAAAATTCTAGGTTAAATCGTGGTAGCTTGATAAGGATATAAGCCTTTTAAGGATTAATCAAGGAACTACGTAGTTCCTTCTCCTGCAATATGGAAGAGTCCTTTTTGTGTAGGTGAACCCTGGCATACCCAGGTTCTACCATCTCTCCCTCCAGCTCACTGCAGAATTTTCATTGCAGGAAATTGGAAATGGTTAAATGTAACTTTCCAGAGTAGTGCAGAAAGCCAAAGATTGTCCCCAACTTTGAGAGAGACAGCAGTTGGTGTCAGACGTGATATCATTTATCTGTATGTGCATTCAGACTTTAGAAATGCTTCTGAGTCTTTTAGCACCTCCTGGTCATATATTTTATATTTGAAAAGAACCTTTTGCTGTCTAATCCCTAATTGTACTCTTTTCTCCCAGTTATTAAAATTGGAATTGACAGTCAATTCTTGATTTTTTTCCTTTTTCTCTTTCTTTCTTTGTGGTCCTGGGGGATTGAACCTAGTGCTTCACCCATGCTAGGCAAATGCTCTACCACTGAGCTCCATCCCCCTGGGCCAACTTCCCATTCAGCTGCTGCAGTGTTTCCTGAGGTCTCTGCTGAAACTGTCCTTTTCAAGCAGATCAGAATACCTGCTTGACCTGCAGCTTTTATTAGTCTGAGTTTCATAAGAATTCAGTTTTTTCAAAATTTCCCTTATAGTTCTTTAGCCCACGGTGGATGATCATCTGCCTTTGTGCTGATTGAGCAAGATATTTCTCTCCATGTGGAAAATGTGGTACCAGGTAGTGTTACTTTGGGAGACTTTCTTTTTTTCCAGGAACATTCTTCATATTTATGTGTGCGTAGGAAGTCTTCCAATGTTTGGTCTGGATTATTGGGCAGCATGATGTCTCCCAGTCTCCCCTGCTGGTCTTCTTAGGGCTGAGGATTGCCCTCATTTTCTGGGGGTATCTCCAGTTCCCCTTTCAGAGCTAGTCTGCAAATAGTGATGCTTGGGAAGGTGCAAGGATTTCACCCAGGGAGCAGTTGAATGGCTCTTGCTGTCTTACTGAGCAGACAAAGAGTTGTTCATTTGGTTCTGTGAAGTCCTTTTTGTCTGCCTGAAATTAACATATAACTCAAACCCAAATAAGAATTGGTAGACTTCAGTGGAATCCCACTGTTCCTCAAACCTGCAGGCAGTAAATGCTTAGTAGTCCTAAGGGGTAAGATAGCACAGGGCTGCAGGGACCTGTTGATGATCACATAGAGCCCAGTGACACCCAGTCTCTGAGCCAGGAATCTGAAACTTCTGTGGGCAATGTTGCTTTAAGCAGTGGAGGGGCATACTCTGTAGATTTGTGATCAAGGAATGACAACTCATTAACCAAGTGAAGGCTTTGAATGATAAAAGGGTCAAATCATTGTCTTTCATTAAGTTCTTTAACTTTTGGAATTCCTCTAAGGATCATCTGGGGGCCCTTCTCTTCTCACTCTGTTCACTTCTTTCCCCAAGCTGCCTCCTCATGGCAAAAATTACTGTCTGTCCCAAGAGCACTCTCAAATTCTGACTGAGATCTGCCTGATCCCTCCTTGACATTGGGGTTCTCAGGGTACCTTCAAATCTAGCTTAGTACCCGCCCCTCCCCCTTTCTACTTCCTCATGTCAAACCTCCTCTTCTTCCTGTTCCAGTGAAAGGCAGAATCCAAGGTCCATTCCCTGTGAGCTAGTTCCTGTCAGTTTTCCTTCTCAGTGTCCCTGGAATCCATTCTTTTTCCCCACCCCCAAGCCCACTTTCAGTAATGGTCTCTCCAAGTTTACTCTTGGGACCTGCTGTTATTTGCATAGAAATATGGAGGATTATTTTTTTTAATGGACACATGATGGTGTCAGTAACTGTTATGGTTTGGATCCCCCAAATGCTCAATGAGAAGGCTCAGAGGAGACATGACTGGGTTGTGAGAGCCTTAACCCAACCAGTGAATGGGCCCCTGATGGGATTAACTGGGTGGTGGCTGGAGGCAGGTGGGTGTGGCTGAAGGAGGGGGCATTGGGGGCGTGGCTTTGGGGTCTCTATTTGTCTCTGGAGAGTGGAGTCTCTCTCTGCTTCCTGATCACCATGTGAGCTGCTTCCCTCCACCACACTCTTTCTCCATGATATCCTGCCTCCCCTCCAGCCCTGAGGAATGGAGCCTGCTGTCTATGGACTGGGGCCTCTTAAACCTTGAGCCTCCAAATAAACTTTTCTTCCCCTAAAATTGTTCTTGTCTAGTCTTTACATCACAGCAGGAAAAAGGTGACTAGGACAGCAACCTTTCAGGTGAAAAAGTAAATAAACAAATACCCTGTCAGTGGATTCCCATCTGTCTCGGTGCACATTCCAGCACGGCCTAGCCCTGCTACCTCTCTTGTACCCTCTCTTCATGCACTTGGTTTGCATCTGCAGCCACCTCTACTGGGACCCTCTTTCACTCTTGCCAGGCTTCAATGCTCAGGTTAAATTTCTTCTTTAGGAGGCTTCCCTAGCCCCCAGGTAAGCTTTAATTGGTTGTTCTTCTTTGCTCTGCTATAAAACAATGAACGATGACCTGAAAGGTGCAGAAATAGAAGTGAGGTTCTGGCACAGGCATTCAGGCAAAAGGCATGGTTAGACCAGGAATTGAGGGGTCAACTTGCTGTAGTTGACTTTGTCCCTTGGTCTTTGCAAACCTGGGTAGAACACTGAATGTCAGTGTCCCCACCTCTCCATGCCAAGTTCACTTCTAAAGCTTTCCCTAAGAGCCCCCTAGGAAATTGATGTCAGATGCAGTGGCAGGTAAGCAGTGTAATAAATGGGGCTGTTAAGGTTATTCTTTGGGGCTAGAGAGACTCTTCCCACAAGCTGGGCTCCTTTTCTGCTGCTCCTCTCATTAACACAATTTCTTGCCTAGGGCCCACTGCAGCATTTCTCCTCCAGTATAGAAGGACATCAGATGGGTGCCATTTTCTTTTCTTTAGCCCATAATATGTACTCTTATTATAAGGGGAAAGGAGGGAAAGGAAAACCCGCCTATAGATACAGTGCTCATAGTTGTACTGGTCACTCCACCCTGAAGTACATATGCTCCAGAGAAAGTTCAGGAGACTGATAAAATCAGTCAGATATTGCAACCTGTTCATCCAGTGAGTTCCATGATCCTTCATTTCTGGCTACATCTATTTCCTACCCATGGTTAAATTGCAAGCCAGTTGCTGTCTCTCATACTTCCCTGGGCAGAAGGTTGAGTTAGAAATCTGGAGAGAGGGCAGACTTATGTGTCCTTCTGAAGTACTTTGGAGGGATAATTTTGATGATACTCTGCTTGGTTTAATAGTTTGTTGACATCAGCACCGGATGCAATCCATTCCAAGCTCCCCTCCTCCACCAAATACCCTGGCCTTTGGTTAAGGTGGGAGGGTCTGCAGAGATCCCCATTAGTTCCTCTTGTATGATGCTCATTTCTGTATAACTCGGATGTGTTGGGAAGCCGGGTAGTGGCAAATTTTCTCATGATTTTTCACAAACACAATCTTGAGAGAAACTGGGCAGGGAAGGGTGATAAAACACAGGCTCCCACACTTGGAGTGTTGGGAAAAGGTATAAATACCATCTGCTCCCATCAACTTGATGGTCTGTATAAGATAAAATGATAGATAAAGACAGGGTTGGCTTGTAGAGCTTTTCTATTTAATGAAGTAAGCAATAGGGACCTGCAGAGATTCACAGGGGAGATGTTTATTACAGCCCTGAAAAATTGCACCATTTGGACAGGCAAGATTGGAGTGGGGAGACCGGACTTAAGAAAAGCAAGCAGGAGAGTGGCAGATGAGACTCAGCAAGAAGACACCTCCCTTTTAATCCCTTAGGAAATCTCAAACTACATCCATGATTCTTTGGTGAACTAATGTATCTCAGGGGTCCCCTGGAAATATTTTGTGGTGAAATTATGGGAATTTTGTGCCTTGAAGAAGGAAGGTCAGGATGTAGGGGTGAGAATATCTCAGTGAGAGGTGGAATGCAGTTTAAGAAATCAGATGGGAAAGGAGAATCTTGAGGAGAAATCAGTGGAGGTGAAAGAAATGGTGTGCATCTGAGTTTGATTGAACAGCACCAACTTATCCTGGGGAAGGAACAGCCTTGTCTAATACTGATCTGATGAATTAACTCATGATTAATAGTTATAATCATAGATTATTTTAATTTAATGACCTTACATAATAGCATCTCCCCACAATTAATCTAACATTAAACCCCACCTTAGTTCCTGGACATAAAGTATGGTTTTGGCTGAAAACATGATGGATAAGAGTCATTGGCTGCTCTGGTACTCTGGACCTATATATAATGTGTCATATCCTTGGACTTCATTTATTTATTTTTTCAGCTTTAGTGTTTTCAGACCTTCATCTCTGAAACTGAGTCTGTTATTTGTGGCTCAATAGGATGTTAAATGTTTTTAACTGGAAAATGTTAACAGCCACCTCCCCCCCACGCTTAGGAGAAGTAAATGTTATATAAATTGAACTTTAATGCTTTTTTGGTCCCAGAGGATGATAAAAAACCATTAGCTAATGATGGTGATATTCAAATTGTTTTTAATTGTAAAATAATTTTTATAACCTGCAATGCTATTCTGTTGCTTTTCAGACTTAGGAAGAATTTATGAACATTTACATAAATGTATGTAAGTTAGGCACCAGGCATAAAAATGGCTTAAATATCTTCCCATGTGTGTTTGCATCCCAAGCAATGTCAGTGTCTGGCTAAAAACCCGCCAGCACCAATTATACAAAATGTCAGATTCTCCTACAGTTTCCCATTATTAAAAATATCTGTGTCTTAAATTTACTTTGTCAGGGGAATGTGCTTGGTGATTATCATTTTGTGTTACTCTAGGGAGTTAAAAAATTTTATATTATATTTCAGTTTCACTAAAATAATGACATTCACCACCACACATGTATCTACATGTATACATAAATGTATTTGAGACAGTTCCCCTTTAAAAAAAGATGGTTCTAATATTGTCTGAAATAAACATTTTTAAAAAGCTTTGTTTCCTATCACTGAGTAGTGTCATACCATTCTTATTTTTTTTTCTGCACTCCTGAAATAGGTAAGATAACATAATATGTTATGCTCATTAAAGAACAGAGTTTCAATTTCAGGGATGGAATTGCCAAGTTCATTATTTCTGGGAAAGGAACAAATACACCAACCCACTCCCGAAATGAAAGAGCATGTGAACAAATGAAATATATCTATTAAAAAATGGAATGTTCTGTCTTTGAGTTTCGTTGTAGTTATTTTCTTGCTTTTTCTTCTCCCCACAGCAGATATTGGGTTCCCCTCCTTGAAATGGTCCATGAGAAATTACTTTTAATTTTTTTTCATTAATTATTTATATACTGTATATCAGTGTAATACCCAGCTCTTGAACACCCCCCGGCACACCCCCTCCATCACCCCATTATATCCTCACCTGTTTATTCTGCCAAGAAGAGATCTCAGAAAGAACACTTCTAGAAAGTTCTATTCCATCTATGTGCAGAACCATGTCAGAACCTTCTTATCACATCTGTGGGTTGGAAAAATGTGCCCTTGGAAAAATGTGCCCTTGGAAAAATGTTTCAGAAGGATGGAGTATGTCCCTGCCTAGTTAAAGAGACCAAGAAAGACCATCTATTTATTTACTAATTCCTATCTCAAAGCCAGGTCAACATTTAACTCAGTAGCTCTACCAGACAGTCAATCTAGAGGGTAATGTAAGGAAATTGAAAGACAATAAAGAAGATGAAGCAGGACAGAAAGGATCTTACGAGGCGGAGTGACCTGTGCATGTGGTTCTAGCTTCTGGAGAGGCTGATGGGGGAGGATCTCTTGAGCTCAAGAGTTTGGAGTCAGCCCTGTGCAATATAGTGAGACTTTGCCTCTATTTCACAAGAAAAGAATTACAGGGCTGAGGGTGGAGCTCAGTAGCCTTGGTTTCCATCCCCAACACCCTCCCCACACCAAAAGAAAAAATTTTAAAAAAGACTTAGTATTGCTATAATGAAATGAAAAACTACACTGCCTTCTTATATCTATGTGTTGGGATTTCTCACTTGTCAATAGTTGAAGAAGACACTTTCATACTTCTTTTCAAAACCATTTTTGAATATAGTGTTCTTTCTCATTGACAGTGTGACATCGGAAGGAGTCTTGGTTATTCATGTCATAGCTATCTCTTTTTCATCCTGGAATAGTACCACAGTGTGATTTTTAACCTCCTTAAAACACTCATTAATGAAATTGCATTGGAACGTTCCATTTTTCTGATTTTTCTCTTTTATTCTGTTGCCTTGTTGAGCATATACAGAAAGTTGAGTTGAAGACTTGTTAGGATTCCACATTAGTATTAACTTGAAATCTCCCCCTCGTATCACTGAATCACTACAAATAAAAACTGGTACTGTGATGCATGTTGCTTGTCTATAAATACCACCTGAAAAAAGAGAACAAATAAAACCATGTATGTTTAACTGGGAACAGTTGAGAATTAATGCTAAATTAAAATATTGTCACACAGATTAGTAGAAGCAGACACACACACAGTCAAGTCTCCGATGCCTTTCTCTTTACTGTGAACACTGAATAACAATTATTTTATGAAGGTAGTGCATTGTAAATATTTATAAACAGAAATGTAAAACAGTGAGACCACAGTGAATAAATTATTTTGAAATATTTTAAAATCCAGTTTTTATATGCTTTTTAGTAAAAAATTATTCATGGTGATCAATATTTCTTTTGCACTTGCCATCTTCTCTGCTTCTTTGGCTGTGCAGTTCTAGGTGAATGAAGTACTGTGCTGTATAATTCACTCCACAAATTTATTGACTTGGATGCAGCATTGGTAGGGAGAGTGTGCAAACATGTAATCACTGAGCAGAGGTCTTCTGGTGTTGGTGATTGCCAATTCTTTCCCATCCAGTGGACAATTAGGTGATGCTCTCTCTTCTCTTAGTTCTGGTGTATTTCAGTAATATCTATCAGATGGGAGGAATTTATTCCACTTCATCTGGAAACACTACTCAGAATATCATCTTGTGTCCTGCAGGCAATTTTTGTACTTTTCTGTTATATCTGTTTCATCTAAAATAGAAGATGTAAAGAACTCCTTGTCATATCAATTTCTTTTTTAAATTTTATTGATTGATTGATTTTGAAACCAGGGATTGAATTTGGGGTGCTTAAACACTGAACCACATCCCCAGCCCTTTTTATTTTTATTTTGAGATAGTCTTGCTAATTTGCTGAGGACATTGCTAACTTGCTAATGCTGATTTTGAACCTGGGATCCTCCTGCCTCGGCCTTCTGACCTTCTGGGATTACAGCCTTGCACCTCCACATCTGGCTTCAATTCCATTTTAATTGATTCTCAGCTGCCAGCCTTATACCCTGGATTCCACCCCCTCCCACCTGGAAGCCTCAATTAGGGTCTTTGGACTGAGACAATGGCACTTAAGTGGTTTGGCCACCCCTTGCTTCATCTGAAAGCAGCGTGTATAGCTGGTTAATAATCTGTGACTCTTTGTTTCTGTTGCCTGGCTTGGAGGACTTGCCTTAATGAGGTGTTATATGTTTCCTTGTTTTGTTGAACATCCTGTCCATCTCCCCAAGCAAACTATTATGGACTTTATTATTGTTTTAAATTTCACCCTGTTCAGGCTGAGGTTTTGGCTCAATGGTAGAGCGCTTGCCTAGCAGGCCCTGGGTTCGATCTCCAGCACCACATAAAATAAATAAAATTTAGATATTGTGTCCATCTACAGCTAAGGAAATTAAAAAAAAAATCCGCCTGTCCTAGGAGGGTTACTAATAGTCAAGAACTTTTTTTGAAACTGGTAAGATGATAGCAATAGAGTGGTGTTGATGGTATCTCTCAGGACTGATGAGGGTCAAAGGTCTTAATGAGGCCACTCTTTATTTTGTTCTTTAAATTAATTGCTATCTTTGGTATGCATCCATTGTTAGAGTTTTTTTTCTCCTCTTTTATATGCTGTTTTACATTGCTGCTTTGATCTGCTTAGCTGCTGGAAGGCAGAATCTACAGACACAGGAATGGAGTCTTTCTCATCTCTGTTTCCTGCTGCAGAGCATAGAATATACAGTTGATAATTACTTGTTAAGTTGGAGACAGACAAGTTCTTCAAGTCTAAATACCCTCTGGACCCTCATTGTATCAGTCAAGGACCATTTGGTGTTGAGAATAGAAATCAGTAGAAAGTTTCTTTAAAGCAAAGGCAGGAGTTTACTTGGAGAATACAGGAGTGGGTCTGTTGGATTCAGCTGGGCAGCACATCCAGCCAGGACTCAGGAAAAGAGACAGTTTACGCTACAGTCCTGAGATCCCTGCACTATCGCTCATGGACTGTCATGTGATTCATGATCTGTTGTCTCAGCATCTATCAGTCTATGGAGACAGCATCTTTCCCTGTCCATAGAGCTCTGTCCCTCTGTCCCATTAAGTAAGGATCTATCCAGATGGCTGTGTTTCCTTCAGTTTCTGTAAGCCTAAATTCAGATTCCCTGTAGAGACAATACTATGGGTTTTCTGTGAATCCAGAGTTTTTTGTTTTGTTTTGATTTTTGTGGGGTTTTTTTTTTGTTTGTTTTTTTTTTGTTTTTTGGAGGGCAGGGTGGTGGATTAATCCAAAGCCTTGGGGAAAGAAAGACATCTAACAGAGGGTCATTCTAGCTGGGCGCAGTGGCTCACGCCTGTCATCCCAATGTCTTGGGAGGATTGTGAGTTCAAAGCCAGCATCAGCAACTTAGTGAAACCCTAAGAAACTGATTGAGACCCTGTCTCTAAATAAAAATGTACAAAGGGCTGGGGATGGGGCTCAGTGGTTAAGTCTGCCTCTATTCAACCCCCAATACCAAAAAAAAAAAGTGTCATCTGATTTGGAGAGCTACCTTGCCTTCAGATAGATGGGTTCTCTAAGGGGTGACTATAGATGGACAGAAGTCATTGGTGAAATCATGTGCTCGGCATCTACAGTACAGTTCACCAAAGACCTTGGGCAGTGAACATATTCGAAGGGAGAAAATAATGCCCATGTTTGGTTTTTTTCCCTCAAATTTTTGTATCCTTGCCAAAGTTGTGTTTACTTCTCTCAAATGTACCACCTGCAATATTTGATCCATATGCCATCCTATATAATAAAACCCTTCTGGAACACTGGAGCCCAGAGTGGTCTAGTTTTTTTTTTATGCTTTTAGAGAATGATCTATTCCTATTTGTGAGAGTCACACATGCTCGGCAAGTGCATCCCCTTGAGTTTCCAAGCCTGGGCCATGTTGCCCCTTGTTCCTGTTTTCCATGTGGCCTTCATATAGCCATCAGAGCTGGGCTGCAATGTCACCTCTCCAGATCCTCTCTGCTGTTGTGGATTCTCCCAGATAGTTGCACCTGCCATTCTGTTATTTCATTTTCTTTTTCACAAGTTGGAGTTGTACAAATGGGTGCTCATTTAATCTATTAATGCCTTTCTCTTTCTCTAGACTACAAGACCCTGAAGTCTCTTCTGCCTTGTTTCCCTTGGGGCTCATTGCTTGGTATACAGTGGGAGCTCCATATATGTTTCTTTCAGGTGCATCTGTGTGGTTGTCATTCATCTCTCGGGGGCTCATCCTTTTGAACAACTGACACTGAATCCTCTGTTAGGCCATCTACATGAGGGCGATTAATTCTCAGTCTGCTGCCCTGCCATGAATGTGGCACTCCATTATGAGCCTAATACAATCATTGAGCTTTTGGGGTTGTTTTTCTGCATCATTGGATCAAGTCATAAACCTAAGTTATGAAGTCTACTCTGGAGACTGAGCCTAAGTAAAACAGATCAATGCTATCTGTCTCGGGAAAAAGAAATTTAATATACTCTGTCTGACAGCTGACTAGAGTCATTGTATTTTGCCTCCTAAATGCAGGACTAATGGTCCATATATGACAAGGGATGGGGTTTTTATTTTTACTTTTTGAGGAGTGAGAGAGACAGTTTTGGCCTCCTTGTTTTGGGATCAGAGGACAAGATGGTTTTAAGCTTGGCACTTTAGGTAGTGGAAGAATCAAACTTTTAGAGTGGGACTCCTCATGGAGCCTGGTGATGGCCAGTGCACAGGAAGTGAGAATCCACCAACACAAAGAGAAGCAATTAAGTGAGTTTGTTTATTGGAGGATGAGAAGCTGCAAGGTAAACACATCTGTGGGCTCCGCAAGGATCTGGGTTTTTGTGGGCTTCTGACTTCTTTGTTTACCTTTGATGGTGTTCTTGTTAGGAGTGCTTTCAGCTAGATGAAGAGTGATTGACAGATTCCTGTGCCTTGATTTGGATGTGAGTTGTCCTCCAGAAGCTCATGGGTGAGACAATGCAAAAAGGTTCAGAGGAGAAATGATTGGGTTGTGAGAGCCTTAAGCCAATCAGTAAATTAATCCTCTGATAGGGATTAACTGAGTGGTAACTGGAGAACTGGAGGTAGGAGGGGTGTGGCTGTAGGAAGTGGCATTGGGGGTGTGGCTGTAGGAAGTGGCATTGGGGGTGTGGCTTTGGGGTCTATATTTGTCTCTGGAGAGTGGAGTCTCTCTCTGCTTCCTGATCACCATGTGAGCTACTTCCCTCTGCCACACTCTCCTGCCTCACCTTGAGCCCTTGAGGAATGGAGCTGGACTTCTGTGGACTAAGATCTCTGAAACTGTGAACTCTAAAATAAACTTTTCCTCCTTTAAAATTGTTCTGGTCAGATCTTCTAGTCACAGCAGGGAAAGACTGACTGTAACCCTTGCCCATACTGCTTGTTACACATGCACCAAATGCTTGTTCCAGGTTTTAAATCAGGGGCATGAGATGCAAATAATATGTATGAGGCCTTAAACAGGGAACTTTCTCTTCTTCAGTGACTTTAGGTCAAACTTGCTGGTCCATGGGGCAATCTGTGCATGCTCATTGGAAAAGTTGAAAAATCTTTTGAAAAACAGAATCTTGCTGTTTACAATTTGCAGAAATTAGTTCCTCCAATAACCATACCGTGGTTTAGCACTTTATTTGTGCTCATTTTTTTTCGGTATTGTTGGGGTAATTGTATCGTGACCCTTTAATGCCCCACATAAGAATGGTTAGGCATTGTTCCTTTGATTTGGACACTCTTTTCTTGTCTGGAAGTCTTGTTCTAACTGAATTATACCCTATCTTAATAACTTAGACTGGGAAAATTCAGTCTTGCTTGAGAAACCTTCTCTGGGTATTTTTTTTTCTCAGTTTCACCAATCAACTAGTACTGAGTAGAAGCGGCTTTCTTTAGACCAGTTGTTCTCAAAGTGCAATCCCTAGACCAACAGCATCACATCAACTAGGGATGTGTACAAAATGCATATTTGCACACTGAGACACTCTATGGTTGGAGCAGAAACCTCTGAGGAGGCCCTTTAGTAATGCCCATCTGGCTGGAATTTAAAAAGCTATTGCAGACTGAACTTGGGCTTTGTCGTTTTCCACAGTCTCCACTCTGCCCTGCTGCCTTGCAGTAGTAGGCTCCTATCATTGAATTAATTACCTTCCTGGTGCTTGGAGAAATTTTTGTGTAAGGTCTTAAGGATTTTAGGGTTGTGATATACTCTAGTTCTTTTGAGTTCTGCCTCAGTATGTCTGATGCCTTAAGCTCCTTAACTCCTTTAAGTTCCTCTCAGCCCAAGTCAAAATACATGGTGGAAAGGACATGTCTCCAGGAGTGTGCTTAACACCCCAGAAGATTGTTGACAGGTATGCTGACTCTCTGCACACACCCTGGATGGTGGACTATCTCAAAAGAAGGTCCTAATTTTATTCTCTAAAATAAAAGGTAATCACCTTTATTTCTAAACATACCAGCAAATTATAGGACATGAAATCAGGTTACCTGTTTGCAAAGTCCTTGTTCCTGAAATTGCCTGGTTCAAGGAGCATTGTTATCGTCTCTGAGTATAACTTTCCTCATCTATAAAAGGGGTATAACACAACTCATCTCAAGGAGAAACGTGGAGATTTAAGTGGTGTAAATAGAGAAACCACCTTCTTAGCTGGAAGGTTCACTTTTCCTATCTATAGTCAAATTTATCAAACTTTCTGAAGAATAAATGCACATTTTAGGAATCATATACAAAAATGAGAAGCTTATTTGTAGATTATTTTAAAAAAACATATAGTTTGTCCTATATCAATCTTGTATATACTACATATGTCATGAATCATTTTAGGTTTTTTTGTTTTGTTCTGTTTTTTTATAATCAGGATTGAACTCAGAGACACTGTACTGAGCTATTTTTACCACTTTAGTTATTTTTATTTTCCTAATTTTTATATTTTAAGGCAGAATTTCCCTAAATTGGTTAGGACCTCACTAAATTACTTATGCTGGCCTTGAACTTGCAATCCTCCTGCCATAGCCTCCCGAATCACATGAATCACAGATATAAACTACTTAATTGGGTAGGTAAATGGTTTTTGATGCTTAATATTTATGAGGCACTGCTCTAGATAGGGGTGGGGACATCACAGAGGGCTACTTAGGAAAGATCCATACTTTTTTGGTGCTCCTGTCCCACTTGGGAGATGAAGAGAAGAGACGATAATAAATTGTATGAGAAATTGTAGTGCATGCCTGTAATCGTGGAAGCTCATGAATTCATAGCCAGCCTCAGCAACTTAGTGAGGCCCTCAGCTACTCAGCAAGACACTGTTTCTAAATATTTTTTTTAAAGGGCTGGGGATCAGTGGTTAAGTGCCCCTGTATTCAATCCCTGGTATCCCGTCCTTACCCCCCACCATGCCCCCCAAAATCAAATATAATTCCATATGTTCTTTTAGATAGTATTCTATGTAGTACCTTAGTAACAGTTACTCATTTAATGCCTCCAGGTAGTGTTCAGCCACCTGGAAAAGTATCAGTGGAATTGTAAGCAGTGGTGTGAAATGTGCTCAGTGCTTCTAACCCACGCTGTCCTGTGGGACAAGTTGGTGGGGCCTTAGGCACATGGTGCGTTATCTTTTCCAGGAATGTGGAACTAAATTGATGGGACTGAGAGAACCATTTTATTCTATCATCAGTAAAGCAGTTTGGAGACTTTCCCAAAGATACTGCAGAAAGGCTGTATAATATCAACCATGACTTAGGATAAAATTAGCCCTCTTCACTAATGTGGGGAACAAGGTAGGTAATGCCATCCTTTCTTGCCCAGGGGTGGGTATTGCTCAGATGGCTCACTCCTGGACAGCATTGCCATGGTCCACATTTATTTACAGTGGGTTACAAGTTAATGACCCCCCTGCACCCTGATTCCAGATGAAAACCCTCCATCAAACAAGAGTTGAATTCTAAATCGCTGCACTGCCATTCCCTGGAGGGAAAAGCAATAGGACCTGTTCAGCTTTTCTCCAGGAACCTCTAAAGCCAATAATTCTGCACTCATGTGGATCTCCTCTTGTCTTTACTGCCTTGGCCCCTCTTTTCCACTCTTGGTTACAGTTTCTTTGTGTCCATGCCTTCCCATGCATGGCTCAGGTTGAGCTTCTGACTTTATTCCATCTGCTCTTTTTAAAGCCTTTTTGATGAGGTGCTCTATCCTCCAGCCCACACTACTGTCATTTTATTATGTGTCATCTCAGTGACCTAGAATTTCAGAAGGAATGCAGTAGAGATCAGTGCCTGAATTATGCAGTCTTTTCTTTAAAAAAAATAAACTAAAATGTAATGATTGTGTAGTTAGTAAAGAAAGAATCCACAAGACAATGTTCACTGAGAACCTTTGGGGGTGGGCTGATATTATTAATGAATGAAGAATGTTTGAGTCATTGAAGTGGGTTTTTCTAAAGTCCCTGCAAGGATAGTTTTCGGTGTGCTCAGTCATTCCGTCATTCTTCCATGGGTATTTATCATGGTCCGACTGTGTGTTCAGCCTTGGGCAATAATAAAGCTCTGTTTTCATCCACTTTGTGTCCCTGTGACCAATATAACTGGCCAAGAACAATGTAGAGGAGGAACCGTTTATTTTGGCTTTTGGTTTCAGAGGTCTCAGTTCATGGTCTGCTGACTCCATAGCTCTGGGCCCAGTGTGAGGCAGAACCTCATGGTGTGGAAGGCTGCGGTGGAGGGAAGTTGCTCGGGATATGACAGGCAGGAAAGGAGGAGAGAGAGAATAAGAGCACATGCATGCGCTCAGCTTGCCAAGAACAAAAATATAAAAATATTTATATAAACAGTTCTGCATTGTCTCACATATGAGCTTTTGGGGGACACTTCAAAATCCTAACTGTATGCTCCAATTAATAACAGCTAATACTTAACCATATAGCATGCTGTTTGCAGGGTACCATTTAAAGCACTTAATCTCATTCCTTGCTATGAGTTAGGTATGGTTATGAACCCCATGTTGCAGACAAAGAAACCAAGGTGCAGAGTATTTAGGTAACTTTCTCAGGGCCACTTATAATGCTCTAACTCCTGTATTCATGGTCATATAGCATATAGCTATATGATGCTTTTATTTATTGAACTTATCTGGTTGAACTGGATCTGTGCAGTTTTATTTTTGGGATTCTCGAAGAAAACCTGACCTCTATAGCATAAAAACAGGTCTTTATTCTAGTTCTGCCTGTGTTGTCACAGGATTCAAATTAACAGAGTTTGAAGGAAAGTGATTTAAGCATGGTTACCATGCCTCTCCACCTGACTTGTGACTTGCATGTCAAAAAGTTCTTCCATATTGACTGGCACTTAGCATGTGATATTTGGTTATGGAGTTTAACTTGGGCAATACCTTGCATGCGTAGCTACCTGCTGGCGAATACTCTGATGCCCTGGGACGTGTCTGAGCCAGTGGAACATTGCAAGTTAATTACCGGTGAGCACAGCAAGGTAGTGCTGGAAACAGGCAGCCACAAGCAATTCAGGGATGAGATATTACTTGAGACATCTGATATTGGGTTGTTAATGAGTCATTTTGATGAGTGGGAAATAGAAAATGTGAAGAAGGCCAAGTACAGCTCTGATCTAAAGGAATGTTGGTTCTGATGGAAGGTAGATGGGCTCTGAACCAAATCATTTTTTTAAGCTCTGGCATGCTGCTATGAGGGTGTCATGTGGTGGCACCAGTAGAAATTATAGGACAGGGATTCAGTATTGATAATTCCTCTTTCATCCCATATGAAAAGCATCTGTTAAAGGGATCAGGCACAGTCACTTAGTTTTCATTTATTTATTAGTTTTTGTTTGTTTGTTTGTTTTTTTACTTTATGAATTTGAGAAAGATCTATTGGCTATCTATTTAGACATCCATCCAGATATAAGGGGAACAAGTGGGAGCAAAATGGACAGGTGACTCTAGAGGTTTTATTTAAGGTTTAGCTACTACAGTGTGGAAGTTATAGAATGTGTCTTGATTCAGCAGTGGTCTAGCAAGCAATTTGCTTTTACTTACTTGCATGATTATTATAATGGCATTTAAGAACTTTGGCCCATTAGCCAAAGTTCTCTCCTAGCTATAAGAATTACAGTCAGGCCGGTAGGAGGTAGGAGTTGTTGCAAACTCAAAGGCTCAAAGGCTTTCAAGCGAATCAAGGGGATTAACAGTTTCAGAGGAAAGTGATAGTTTTCTGAAGCTTATGACAGAGCAGACTGATCTAGGATAAGGGTTCAAGGAAGTTTCTTGAAGAAGTGAAATTTTGGCTGAGATGTGACATGGATCTTATACCTAACCTGGACTGTCACTGGAGACCCCATACAGGGCTGGTCAAAGGAGGAATGTGGCTACTTGTCTCCATATTCCTAGTGGGGAGATGGGGGGGCTATTAACGAGGGCCTCTGATTGTGATTGGATATCTTGCATTGATCATAGAGGCTTTTTAACAAACTAGGGAGACTGGCGTGTTAAGACCTCCATTAGAAAAAAAAAAAACTGTTCTTAACTCATTTTCATCATCAAGACCTTCAATTCATCTCAGCCTTTTCAGTTTCCTAATCTCCTTGTCAGAAGTGATGAGAAATATTAACCCACCCTAGGAATGGTCTCAAGCCTCATTTCAAATGTTAGTAATGTATCAAAACCCTAAGTCTTACATTAGCTGCATTTCAGATGTCTCGATTCATTCATTTCTTGGGAAGGAAAGGTATATACTTAAAAGCAGAAAAGGGCTAATAACATAATAATTTATAATCATAGCCTTCAGATCAGAAATGGGTGACATTCTGCCAGATTCTGTGCACAGAGCTGCCACTGAACACAGATTATAAATTTGGCTAATTTCAGCAGATGTTTCCCTTGCTGGGCTAAGATTGGCCATGCCTATTTGACAGGTTATAGAAATAGTGGCTATAATGTTGTAGGAAAACATTTTTTACAATAGAATTCCTGGGACAAGGAGAATGGATTTTTTAAAAAAACAATTTTTAAAAAACACATTGAAGGGCCTTTATTTTTATGTGGTGCTGACAATCGAACTCAGTGCCTCACATGTGCTAGGCAAGTGCTCTACCACAGTCACAACCCCAGCCTGAGAATGGATGTTTTTAAACATGGTTGATGGATGTATGTATAAGCAAAATGTAATGTGAGTTTTTGGTAATATGTATATATAAATTGATTTCAGATTTTTCTCTAAAGAGCATGCTAAACAAGTATTTTCCTAATAATGATGATATGAATAATTTTTAAAAAAAATTTCTTGCACTTCTATGGGGAGATAAAAGAGGAAGTTATATTCATTGTAAAATATATAAAGTAATCCCAGTTGGAAGTTGAGTAAGAATAATGAAAAACTATTCACAAGAACATGTTTATTTCTTCCATGAAATAATTGGTGCAGACTTTAAGCTAAGTGGTTGCTGCCTTTTGGGTCTTGAACAAGTACTACATTTGACTCATAAAATGGTCAGAACCCTTAAGCATAAAACATTTTATCAAACATTTGTAGAGTGGTGATTTTTACAATTGTAGATATATAATTTCATGCTCTGATTTTCTTCAATGGCCTTCACCTCTATATTGCAGAGCTCTGCTGGTACCATCCCACGAGGTATACCCTCTCATTGTTGGGACAGGCAGTCTTTTATTCCCTTTTTCCCATTAAAAATAGGGGTAGGAAGGTTATCTGGGCATAACTGCTCCTTTGCTTAATTGCATTTTCTTGGATTCTTATATTCCTGCATGTGGACTCATCATATGGAAGTATGAAATTTGTTAAAAAATCTTATATACATATTATGACTAACTAGTGTTAGTCAGCATTTTGTTCCTGTGACCAAAAGGGGCGGGGTGGTGGGGGGGAAGAATCTTGATAACAACATAGAGGGAAAAACTGTTATTTTGACTCATGGTGTCAGAGGATTTAGGCCAAGTTCAGCTGGCTCCTAGTTAGAAACATCATGGTGGAAGGACCTGGTGGAAGAAAGCTTCACCTTCATTCAAACCCTGAAGTTCTTTGAGAGATGGTGTCTGAACTCTGCATATTTTACTGAAAAGATGAGGTCATGTAGGATTAAGATCAAGAGCAAAACTTTTAGTCTTAGACTCACTAGGATTTGTATTCTCACCACATGTGCTATATTGCCTTGGTGCATGAGTTTACATACTTGTGTAATGGAAAAGTGATACTAGATTTGACTTAGGACAGAGTAAGAAATAAAATCAACAATGCAGGCCAACTACCTGGGTCAGTGAAAGGTTCCTGGAAGGTAGTGAAAACCACAGCAATGGTAGGAGCTGTGTGCACAGGGGTGTTCTTAATGAGCCAGAGACCCTTATCCCTCACTCATAGTCTAATGTATCCTGGATGCAAGTCCCAAGAAATATGAGGCCTCCCGGGTGTAATGGCTTGGGAAGCTGAGGCAGGAGGACCCCACGCTAGTCTCAGCAACTAAGTGAGGCACTTAGCAACTCAGTGACACCCTGTCTCTAATAAAATATTTTTTAAAAAAGGCTGGAGATGTGGCTTTGTAGTTAAGTACTCCTGTGTTCAATCCCAGGCACCAAATAAATAAATAAATAACTTGAAAAATGCTTTGAATACTTGGATTAATGAATATATAATAAGAGTGGTAACAAATAATTATGTTGCAAATGAATTGATTATTTTCATGGGGAATATTATTGAATTATTAAGATAATTAAAAAGTTGGGCAAATAGTAATCTCATGTTAAATTATGTAACTTATGTGAATTATCTTTCTCAGATTGATGAAAACAGGGTAGATGTCGTTCAGGGAAAAAGGGAGTGGGTGTGGTGGATAGTAGAGGATGATTGGGACTAAAGCAAGGAAGTGAGATGGCTCTGGGCTTGGCAAGATGAACCTTGGTAAAATTTCCCCCCCACCCCATCCCTGGAAATACACTTCAGATTTAGGGTCCTCCACTCCCTCTATGTTGAGTATGTTTTGTGGACCCTGGTGTGCACATCTGGCTATTAGCACAAATACATTTGGCATCTTGCACCTGCCAAGGGACAGCCTGGGGAGCCTCTTGAGGGGTAACAGGAGAGTAGGAACACAGGGATCATGATTTTCACCTTGGAAAGTGGCCCTGGATGGGTGGTACGTGGCTGTGTGCCTTCTCAATCACACCGGTGGGACAGATTAATTTATGTGGGAGTGCAAATTAATATGAAACCAATGAGATTGTTTTGAGATTAATGCATTTCAAAATGAGCTAAAGATCATTCTGAGTTGAATTCTGAGGCAGAAAGATCTTCAATGGTAGATAGATTCCTATCATCCCTTTTAGCAAAGATAATTGTTCATTTGACTTTGGTCGTAAATATCCTTAAGTGAGGTAGTGAAGTGCTACTTTTTTTTTTTTGGAATGATGTGAGATCCATCTTCTGATTGTTTGTGTTTATCATGTAAACTCAAGTTATTTTAATTCACCAGTGTAAGCTACCTGGGTGGCATTTTAAATTGTACTGAGAAACTTTGCATCTCAAGAGGAAGAAGAAAGAATGCTTTTAACTCCTATCATCTTCTCATCTGTATCTGTGTTTTATGTTGGGAAGTCTATATATTAGTCCATGTTTTTATAAATGACCACCAAAGTAATGGAGAAAACTGAGGGAAATATCTAATGTGCCTGAAGAAAACACAGTTGCCTTTTCAAATTTGTTGTTGCTACATTTGGAAGCTAATGTAATGTCAGAAATAATATCAAGTAGATCTTCATACCTTCATTACTCTGGGCCTGAGAGAGAAAGTCTTCATGTTTGGAAGTGGTCCTGCTCCAATCATGCCTGCATGTTCCTCCTGAGACTGGGGCTGAGTAGAGGTCTCACAAGCACTTTAGCCTGCCAGGAACAAAGAGTCAGTGGAGTGGTTTGATCAATTTCTCTTGGTGTCCTGCAATTTGCTTCTCCTTTGGATCTCAGAGAGAGGAATAACCTATACCGTATCGATCCTTATAGAAATTCCAAGTTTAATACTAAGCACAGTATTAAGTGATGATTCTTTATGTGACCTGTCTCAGTAAACATGGTTCAGAGGTTCCTGCTCAAAGAATTGTCTGTTCTTTACCAAATATTTTTTTTCCTCTTGGTTTTCTGAGATGAGTGTTTTGGAAAGAGTTACTGAAAAAAAAATTGATGCTAATAAATAAAAACAAATTTGCCTAATTGAAATGCTTGAAAGGTCTAGATTTCCCCTTAAAAAGTAGTCCGGCAGTTGAACACCAAGGTTGCAAAGAGAATATAAACTGATTACAGCATGGTTCTTCCTCTGTCCAGTATCTTCTGAAAATGGTTATTTTATATTGAGATTTTGTCTGCATTAGCAGTTTTATCTGCAAGGAAAGGACTTCTAATTTGCTAATTAGAGCACTTTAAAAAAAAAAGCAGGATCCAACTGTTTTGGAAATCACTAAGCATTTTTTTTTTTGGGGACCAGAGCTCTTGAACTAAAGAATTCCAGCTAGGTTCATCAATGTGGTGGACAGGAATTGACATATGCTTGCACCTCTCAATGTTCAGTTCTAGGATCTGGAAGGGAAAAAAAGTATATTCTGCCTCCTGCTTAGTTACAAACTTAGATCTTCCCTATTAATTCTATTTTTTAGATCCATCTTGCCAAACATGTTTCTTCCTTGTATTGTCTCAAACAATTATTCCTTTCTGATATTTACCTCTCTTTTCTTTCCTTTTTCTTCTCTGTTTTAAACAGAGAGAGATCACCATGAAACTGTCAATTCATGGTGTCAAAAAACTGTCGTCAGGGACAATTTTTTTCTCCGTGATATTAGTGATACTTAAATAAAAGATTGAAGGATTGCAGAACCACACTATAGAGTCACATTTGAAGGCCACGTTTTTTTCTCATCAATTCTAGTCAGCGTGTTTTGACTGCAATTACTGACCATAATCCCTCATAACAGTCTTCATATAATCGGGTTGGTATTGTTTCTTAAGGATTTTATTCCCTTAAATTGGACAGAACCTGTTAGTACACAAAAGTCTATGATATTAGTTAATTTTCATTAAGGTAACATTTCCATCAATTTTTCTTTTCATCTTAATCTCTCCATGTTTGTGGCATGAATCTTCTCAAAGGTGGTGTGATAATTAGGGAGTATGTGTCTTTCTGTGGCTGGTTGTCTTCAGACAACAAAAACAGTTACTAACTCACTTGTTTCTTTTGTTCCCCACCTACAGACACATAGTTTTATTGAAAATACTACAGTGTTTTCTCAAGTACTTGGGTAATTAATTATCAGCATCTTCTTATTTTCAAAGGTGCTGATAGGTGATTCTATCCAGTCTTTGATGTTGCTGAGTAATGGGCTCAAGTTTCAAACCTGATAAAGATCCAGAGTTGAAATTGACCTCTAGATTTAACTAACACCAGAACAGCCCAGAAGGACTTACTCATTTAAATGGGACTGTAGTAGGAATGTTAAGAGGACATCTGGAGCCCTCTGAGTTTGAATCTTGCCTCTACACTTTATTTATTTTTTCAACATTTATTTTTTAGGTGTTTTTTGGTAGACACAACATATTTATTTTTTTATTTGGTGCCGAGGATGGAACCCAGCACCCTGCACATGCCAGGCAAGCGCGCTACCACTTGAGCCACATCCCCAGCCCCTCTACACTTTCTTATGGTCTGATGTAAATACTAAAGAGCTTGATCCTTCTAGGCTATGGTTTCTCCATTCATAAAAATTGGAGATAATTTTTTGGCGGGAGCAAGTAAGATCATCGGTGGACCTAGACTATTATCACTGGCCTCTATATATTACCTGTTAATAAAGAATGGTTTTGGAGGGGTGGGGACTTGACACCTGTTTACTGGGGCAGAAATGTTGAACAGCTTATTCAACCCTTATACCCTCACATGCCCCATCTAAAATGCAAGGGTAATAGTAGAATTTCTGGCCTATTGTTGATTTGAGAATTATGTGAGATGACTCTTTTACTTTGCACAAATGTCTGCTAACAGCTAGCACTCCATGTCAGCTCATAGTTTCAAGGATATTTTCATTATTCTTAAGGCACATTTTCCTTTACCTTAACTGTTGGTGATGCTGATATGAGGCCTGAGGAATGTGGACTTTGTTTGTAATGAAGTTCCCAGGTCCCAAACTCCAAGCAACAGGCTTTGGTTCAGTGTTTAGAACCCCTGTCTTCCTTATCCCCAGCTGTGCTCAGTGTCTTTCCATATAAATCCTAAACAGAAAGTGTGTTTCACTTACAAATAAAATTTCAACTGGTGCATGCCTGTAATTCAGCAGCTCAGGAGGCTGAGGCAGGAGGATCGTGAGTTCAAAGCCAGCCTCAGCAAAAGCCAGGTGCTGAGCAACTCACTGAGACCCTATCTCTAAATAAAATACAAAAAAAGGGGCTAGAGTTGTGTCTTAGTGGTCAAGTGCTCCTGAGTTCAATCCCCAGTACACACACACATACACACACACACACACACACACACACACACACACACACACACACACACATTCCAGGGTTTTTCTCTATATGATACTTAGCAGAAAAGTATTTAACTTTTTTCTTTATCAGTCTTCTGTAAGTCTTGTAATTGAATTGTTTTTTTCTACAATGATCTGTTTAGCCCTCCTGTATTGGATGTCCACTTGGCCACCTGTTAGTCTACCAAATCGAGGAGATTGAAGTGTCTGGTCCTTAAAGAACAGTGTTCTGATATTTCACTCAGGAAGTCTCTGTTACCCACTGCTTTGGAACCCTGCAGTGTGTTGAAAACACGACTTGATTTTCCAAGTTCAGCTGACATGGGTGTCTGTATTTCAACAAGAACCTTGACAGATTCTCTCTTGATATTCTTAGCATTGAGAGGGAGACGGGAGGATTCATAACAGATTAAAAAATCCTTCCCAGGGAATTCTGGAAAAAGCACCACTCTCATGATGAAGAGTTCTATCTTTGACCCTGGCCTTTTGAAATTTTTTTTTTAATCAAACAACTTGAAGATGGATTTATTAAATTTTCGAATGGAATGTTGCCGGGAGGGACGGGTCACAAATTGAAAGACAAAATCAGGATCTTCCCAGTTCCTGAAGGATGAGAATGATGACTAAAAATGAAATGTAGTGGAGGAGGGCAGCAACAGGCAGTACAGCAGACTGTGCTGCTGTGGGTTCAGATCACAGCCTCAGCCCTTGCTCAGCCCATGAGGGAGGCTAAAGTGCATGTTTTTAGTAGTCTGTGAATAGGGAATTTGTCAGGTCTTCAGGTGGGATTAAAGTACAAAGCAAAAGTGAGCCCCCTGTTGACCTCTCATAATTGTGGATTTCTTTGTCTCATATTTAGGTTAAAATATGATCCCACTTGACAGTCACATAAAATGCCCACGGTGCCTTTATGTCCCTACATCATTCCACAAGGTATTATTCCTCAATCCTGTGTTTTAATTTTTGCCTTGTCAGATACAGCTTTCCTAATCCCTGCCCTGTCTACTGGCCTAGCACATGAAACTTTGGTATCACAGGTAGATTGTATATCTGATGATGTACTCCAGATTTATGTGCTTTAAAGGTAAAAAAGGTGAGCTCTTTTAACTTACCAAGTGCAAACTTCAACTCCATTAGAGACAATGCTACCCTAGGAGAGTGCATGCTGGGATGAAAGCAGAGTTTCAGATTCCACCCAGAGTGCTCAGGGGTCAAGGTCTGGTGAGTGTATTTTCCCACATTTTCAAACACTTTTTTTTTTGGTTAATTGGGGAAATAACATATGTATCCTCAAAATGAATTGAATATTCACAGTGTCACCCCACATTATGCTATTCTCATTTGAATCTCTTTTCAGAGGTGATCATTATCAAACATGCAACAGGCTTCATCTTAATCTTGTTTTATTTTCTGTTGTGATTTGTATTTATTTATTTTTTCTTTACATGTTATCATGTAATTCTGTAATCATAACTCAGGATTTTTTTTTCTTCTTGAGAATGGTGTCCGATACTCCTATTTCCATTTTAACTTTCTGTGTACTGTTTAAAATTAAACAGTAGGAAAAATGTTTATATAGTTCAGTGTTCAAAGAGTATAAAAGAATAAGCAGTGAAAAATTGCCCCCCCTCGCTAGTTCTTCTTCATTTGTGGTACAGTTTTTTAAATATGCTTGCAAAGTATTTGATACATCTATAAGTAAATACTTACAGTCATTTATTCTCCTATTTTTTCATCTTTTTCCATTTCATCATGCTAGGCAGTGAAACCTGGAGGTTTGCACTTACCTAGCAAGTTCTATCACTGATGTCATCTGTTTTTCCTTTTTTCTCATTTTAAAACAAGCAACAGAGTATTATAATACATGTTGGGTTTTTAACTTAAAAACCCAACATGTATTATAACATGTTGGGTTTTTAAGTTAAAAACTTTTCCATTTTTAGCTTAAACAATTATCTCCTTTCCTTCCTCAAGTTTAGATTATTTCATTGAATTGATTTGCCATAGTTTAGTTCACCAGCCCTTCAGTGACGTGTATTTATCATTTTCCAGTCACAAAAACTGATCTTGCTACCATTATTAACTTTAAACTTATACAAATGCAAACATTTCTATAGAATTAACACCTACTGGGTCTTAAGTAGTTTATATTTGTAATTTTCATAGCTAGTACCAATTTTCCTTCTGTGAGGGTTGTATTAATATCTGGGTAGTGATAAATGAATGTAGTTATTTCAACACATCATTGCTAACTATGTGGAATCAAAAGTCTTGATGTTTGCAAATTTAGTATGCAAATTTTTTCCTATTAATTGTAGTATATGTTTCTCATTATTCCTCAGAACCAATTTCACCCTATGAAGAGATAATTTGCATTTCCTTTTTTAAAATTTTCCTTTTTTTAAATTATGGGTTCATATCCTTTACCTACCTTCCTATGAGGTTTTGGATTTATTGATTTCTGTAACCTCTTATTACAGTAAAGAGGCTTTTATTCAATAACGTGATATTTCCTTTGGTTACAAATATATTTTGAGTGTCCTTCATTTTTTAATGTGTCTTACAATAGTTTTTGCAATGCAGAAATTTAAATATTATTTAATGTGTTTCATTTTACTTGTTGTCTAACTTTAGGGTTTAGGTAACATGTAGAAATGCTTTTCCTCCTCCATATTTTCCTACAGTTTCTTCTTGCATTTTTATTTATTTATTTTAAATATTTAAATGTGGATTCATTTGGAATTTTTCCCACAGTAAGCTTATCTACTTTTGGACGATTTGTATAATGTTATGTACTGAATACAATCAGTTTAGCAAATCCCTTGTGGTGAATATTTACATATGTTCTATTTCTGCTAGAGAAGCAACATTTTATGGTATTCTAAAGCCAGGGAAAGGAAGCATTTCTTTTAAGAATCAGAGGCTAAATATTTTCGTGTGGTATCTCTTTCATGACTACCAAGCTCTGCTAGAACAATTTGCAGCCAAACACAATATGTAAATGAATAGAATGGTTGTATTCCAGAATAACTTTATTTACAAAAAAACATGTGTTAGACCAGATTTTTGCCAATAAGCCATAGATCGCAAATCCATTTTCTAGAGCAGATGAGACTTCCTGATCTGTCACGTACTACAGAGGGCAAGTTTCTTAGTTTCTGGAAGCCTCCATTTTCCCATCTGTAAAATGAGAAAAATGTAAAATATAGTGAACATTCCCAGTTAATATTCTGTCCATTGATGAAGCATGGTTGATGTCATCCTATTGCTATCTACTTTTAACTATCAATCTCTTGATCAGTTAATACCAGGACTATTACTAAGGTTGCCAAAACTCAGTCATCAAAGTCAGTTATATTCTAGAGCAACATTTTTAATTCCTCATTTTCTCCTTTGGCCCCAGACTCTTAATTATCTTTATTTAAATTTTTGATATTTTGCTTATAATGGATGTTTTTCACATGTATTTTACAGTTTAAAATATAGTATATAATGTTGATGAGTAGGATTATGGTAGGTGCTCTATCCTATCCCAGTTGAGCAGATATGTATTGAAAGTGAACATGTCTGTGACCTCAGGGACCTTCTTTGCTTCTGGTCCTTTTACCAGAAAATGGAGTCAGATGGTGAAGTAAACAGAGAGGGTGGGATGCGATTTTAGTGGTCAAGGGGAGAGGCCCCTTCGGTAGCTGGGTTTATCCCTACAACTTTGACTACTTTTCTCTAATTTTCTTTCTGTATCCCAGTTGTTGGAAGTTGCTTATACTATGAATTTATCAAAATAGAGAAAAGAACAATTTAACATCTAGTCCTCACCTGCGAGAGTGACACAGGGACTCCCCTCATGTTGTTCTGGCTTCACCTGGTAAATGGGGCACTTAGTTTCCTGTCATTGCCCCATGGTGTTTAATAGTTAAATGTATTTTGGAACATACATCGCTTTTTTTTTTTCTAGTTGTCACAGCAAAGGTGTCAATCATCCTGTGCATACCCTCAGCAGTGGCGTGGTCCGTATTTTTAATTTTCATTTCTGATGGGTTGGTATAAGACTTTCTCTTCTCCCAAACTCCCAAATGATGTCTCTGGGAATCCTCCCCCACACCCCTGTCTTATTGTGAAGGAATTTCTGATGACCTAGAGTGACTTAGAATAAACAAAGTATTGTGGCATAAGATATTGATAGTAGAGAAGCCGTGTGAAAAAGTCCTTTCTGAGAAAGAAAAGAATCCCAGCCATGTTTAATCCAGACTCAACTACCAGGTTTCATTTTGCACTTTGGGCTGCCGTTTTGACCTTGCAGAATAATTCATGGTCACCTTAACGGGTCTTTCCCACATAATAGCCTGAGCTGTGGCTGGTCTCTAATTTGAAGAACTTCAGTGAGATACAACTCTTCTTATTTAGTCTCTCATGGGTTCTTATCCCATTACCCCAGTATTACCTGAGTAAAAATTTATGGCAAGGGACCCAAGAGCCTATTTCCTATCCTTTTGTCTAAATGAGAACTTTAAATCCTTACCCTAGTTTATTCTTCTCTTATGGGTAAAGAGGATAGAAAGAAAGAGGAAGCAGGAGATGTTATCTGTGTATATTCCATTCAGCACAAATTCTTGATTTTTATCTTTATAATTTGACATTTTCGTCTTAGTGATGAATGAAGAAAGCATTGAATAACTTAACTGTTGGTCTCTTAAACCAACATTCTGTTTACACCCTATGTTGTTAGTCACAAATACAGAGAGCTTACTCTAGTGGGTTTGAATGCAAAGACACTTGAATTAGAAAACTATGGAGATCACATTTAAATTTGAAGTATGGTTTCATTGAGTCCTTGCCTCCATTTCTTTTACCTTCCTTATGTTCCCGACTTTGCACTTGACAGCTGATTTAAGCTGATTCTCTTCTGTTTTCAGGTGAGTTCCTGCCTATTGCAGTCAGGTTTTTTGTTTTGTTTTTGTTTTTTTTCTATGCTGTGACCATAAGACCTGACAAGAACAATTTTGGAGGAGGAAAAAGTTTATTTAGTTCTCATAGTTTCAATGGTCTTGGTCCATAGATGGCCAACTCCATTGCTCTGGGCCCTAGGTGAGGCAGAATATCATAGCAGAAGGAATGCACCTCAGGACATGCCACCGGGAAGCAGAGAAGGAGGGGTATCAATCTGCAGATCTGCTCACCAGAGACAAAATATATACCCCAAAGGCACACCCCCAGTGACCTGTCTCCTCTAGCCACACCCTGCCTTCCTACAGTTACACCCAGTTACTCCACCAGTGGATGAATTCACTGATTGTGTTGAGACTCTCCTAACCCAATCACTTTGCCTTCTAATTTTTTTTGCATTGATTTCACTGCCCATTCTTCTTTTTGTACCTCCTGGAAAGTAATTTCCTCCCACAGACTCTGAAAGTTCTCACTGCCTTGTGAATAATACCAGCCCAAAGTAGTTTCTCTGAGCAGGGAAATCCCAATTGATACCATACACTGTATGGACATGATATTGTGCCCCCATAGGGTTAGGCCCACGCTAATGCACTTTCCTGGCTCAGTCTCCCATCAAGAAGGATGATATTCTGCTAATTGCCAAATGCTATAGTGGAAATTGGTCAGGGTCATGTCTTTCAGACATAAAGGTTTAGAAGTGGTTATCCTAGAGGAAAATATAGAGAAACCTGTTCATTGAGCATTTACTGTATGCCAAGCACTATTGCCTAAGCTTTTGTTATAATTATTTAATACTCATCATATCTTTGCAGTTAAGTTTTAAGAAAGAAAGAGGAAGCAGTGGCGGGGTTTGGAGATTCACTGGAGACTATCCACAAATATCTTACATGCCTGATTGATTCTTCCGGTGTTACTGGAAATGCTTTTATAAAATTGGGAACTCTCAGGAGTTTTGGAGATGAGGTGATGTAACCTTGTAATTTACATATAAAGAAACTAAATCATTATTGAACTTGACTCTTTCCACTGTCAACTGCACTCTCCAGAATTGAAACCTGAGGGGAAAGAGCAATTGTGTGACATGCTGTCCCCACCTGTCCCTTGGTAGCCACAACAGGCATTGCTAGTGTATTGTGGCCCTCATGGTGAAGGAATCCTAATATCTGGGAGACATTGAGAGCCAAGGAGTTAGTCAAAACTCACTTGCCACTGTTGATGATGAACTCTAGTTGCTAGCATCTTTGACTATTGCTCTTTTCTCTATGCTCTATGACTTTGTATGTGGGTAATTGTTATTGTTATGGCTTGTATAGATAATTAGAATTTTTAAAAAATTGGTTCTGTTGTCAGATACAAGGCAAGGATTCCTGAAGATGTACCTCCCTTGAAAGTTGAAAGCTTTAGATCTGGAATTTGCTTAGCTCCATTTTATACAAAAATATAATATGTTTGACATTGGGACAATAAAACATGTGATGACCCTGTTAGCAACTTAGAGACTTATTTTAACCAATTTCATGTTGCAACTGGAAGATGTAACAGTAAAGGCGCCCCAACTTGAAACCATACTAGTTAAATTTTGAGTGAATAAATGATCTGAATTAATGGTAGGATTTTTTAAAAAAAATTTATTATTTATTTATTTATCTTTTTGGTTCTGGGGATTGAGCTCAGGCCCTTGTGCATGTGAGGCAAACACTCTACCAACTGAGCTATATTCCCAGTGCTTGGTAGGAACTTTCATTAAATATTTGGAAGCAGGGTGGATGCAATTTGAAGTTACATCTATTTGTCTGAGATGGATCTGATAGTGCATGCTTTCAGACTATGACTTGGAAGAACCGAGAGTCTTTGGGTGTATGAATTGCAGGCATGTTCATGGTGCAAGTTTTACTACTCTCATCTACCCAGGTAATCAACTCATGGAGCCTCCACATAGGCTCCTGGTGGCTTCAACCTTTCAACTGACCCATCTTTAAGATATCCTCATTTTTTAAAATAGCAAAATAGAATCCAGAAAGCCTTATGATTAGAACCTGGGACACCCCCTGCCTCCTGCCATCCCCACCTCATTCCCTGCCCTGATTTTAAGGACTATGTAACTAGGAAGGTCACACAGTATGGTGAAAAGAGCACTAGGCAAAGAAGATAGCAACTTGGATCCAAGTTCAAGGGTGACACATAGCTGTGATTCACAGGCTATCTCTAGATGACTCACCTATCCTAGGATCCATGAAAACTAGATCTGTTAGCAGTGCCTAATATTAGGGTTAGTATATGTGGTGTCTCCCAAAAGCTCCTGGGTTAATGCAGAATTATTCATGTGAAATGATTAGAGTCTGAAAGCTGTAACCTAATCCGTCCATCCTAGTTTGAATGGACTGACTGGGGGGTAACTATAGGCAGATGGATTGTGGCTGGAGGAGGTGGGTCTCCCCCTGCTTCTTGGATGCCATGAAGTGTTCCTTTGCTACGCTCCTCCACATGATGTTCTGCCTTATCTTTGTCCCAGAGCAATGGAGTCAGATGTCCATGGACTGAACCTTTGCAACCCTGAACCAAAATAAACTTTCCCCTTCTCTTGGTTCTTGTCATATATTTTGGTCACAGCCCCCAAAAGCTGACACACACCTGTTGAAGGTGAAGAGGGGCAGTTGGCGACAGCTAGGTCCTGCATTTGCTTTTTCCATTTCTATTTTAACTCTATAGAGAGAGTGGAGTCAAATATGGAAGTTGTCAAATTTGATGGTCCTATATAAAATTTTACCTGAAATTACTTTTAACATCCAGCCCTCAAATAGGTACCGTGGGAAATTAGACAGATAATGGTGGTAAAAAATGAAGAAAGGAGCTCTCATTTCTGGTGCTATTGTCTGCTGGTATTTCTGGTATTATGGGTAGTTATCAGTAGTTTCCTCAAAGCGCACCATTGATGTGGAATGGGAGAATGAAGTTTTCATACCTGTAATTTCAGAACCTCAAATTTTGGAAAATGTGATTTGTTATCTGGGGTCACTGTAGATTTTTTTAATTGATTCAACAGTTAACAATATTCCTATAAACAAAGTTGAACAACTTCATAATCATATGTTAATAGAGTAAAAAACAGTGGAGAGTAACAGGAACGTGTTTTAGTGCTTTTCCCATTTTTCATTTGTATAACAATAAATGCATAAAGGAAATTAACCTACCAGTACTATAATATGCAAAGGAATTGTAAGCTAAATACCATAAAGGAGTTTAATTAAAAAATGGAATTGTTTAAAGATGTATACTAGATTGGAAGAAAAAGCATTACTTATAATGCTAGGTAAAAAATGAACGCACATATTTTTTGGATTGTTGATGTTGGTTAAAAGTAGATTCCAGGATGCAGAGTTATAAGCCTAGATCCAGGTACTATTTTTAATAAAAGTTCCCTGAGGGGGGAATCGATAAGCATATTTGACTAGAAACAGCACATAACATGTATATTAGTTTTGTTTTTAATTAGATTTGGACAGAATTCATTATTTTTAATAGCTTTTCATTAGTGAATAGAAACCATTATTTGGATGTATTATGGTAAAATAAATTCAAGATGCATGCTTTTTTTCAGCAAAATACCTCTTATGTATTTAAAGAAAGTATTGTTTGGAATACAAATCAAAGGTGGGTATTTGAAATTCCTTGGTCTTAGACAAAGATATGATTAATATGCTCAAAAAATACTTTTTCTTAACTTTTACAAAACTCTTGTTGCTGACTTTTTTAAAAAAAATTTTTTTGTACCTAGGATTGAACTCAGGGGCACTCAACCACTGAGCCATGCCCCCAGTCTTATTTTGTATTTTATTTAGAAACAGGGCCTAATTGACTTGCTTAACACTTTGTTTTGCTGAGGCTGTTTAACTGGAGATCCTCCTGCCTCAGCTGCCCAAGCCGCTGGGATTATAGGTGTGTATCCAGCTTCTGTTTTTATCTGGACTTTTAGGAATGCTTCAGGGTATGGGTAGAGGTGGAGGTGGAACATAATTTAGATGCTTCTCTCATACATGGCAACCAAATTCCTTGGGCTGAATCTGCCTAAAAAAAAATAAAACATTGAGTATCAAATTGACTCTCAAACATGAGCCCAGATTTATAGTATTTGCTATTATTTCTGCATGGAGTATTGTGTCTGCCTTAAAGAGGCTAGTTGGAATTAATCTTCAATTGCATGATTTATGCTCCATACTACAGAAATATGTCTTCTGATGCTATTCAACTAAATTGTAGCTTCTCAAAATGAGAAAAACCACAGTGACTTGTTAATGGCACACCAAGGAGGAAAAGTGGGTTATTTTAAGGCACAAATGAGCCATAAATTAAGCTCATAATGTTGTTTCTTAACTACAATTTTTAAAGGTGAATTTCTCCAACTTTATATATTATACAATTTTATATAACTTTAAATAATGAAATATCACCTACCAGCTCAGTGGATTTTTTTTTCTCTAGCTCAGTGGGGTTTTAAATTTTTTTAAATTTTTTTTTCCTCTCTTCCATCTTTCTCTGTGCAAATTCCTTTCTTGCAGAAAAGATGCTGTGATATCCTCTCTCATTTATCCCCCACCTGATATGCCCTCGACACAGTAGCAAATTCATACTAGCAAATGCAATCAAATAGGCATATTAAATTTTAAGTCATTTAAAGAAATGTACTTGGCCTTTGTTCAATTTTTTTCTTTTATTTATTTATTTTGGCAGGGGGTGGGGTGGGGTACCTGGGATTTATCTCAGGGATACTTGACCACTGAGCCCCATCCCCAGCCCTATTTTGTATTTTATTTAGAGACAGGGTCTCACTAAGTTGTTTAGGGCCTCGATGTTGCTGAGGCTGGCTTTGAACTCGCCATCCTCCTGCCTCAGCCTCCCGAGCCACTGGGATTACAGGGCTGCACCACTACACCAGTCTCTGTGCAATTTCTTTTTTTTCTAATATAATTTTTTAGTTCTAGATGGACACAATACCTTTGTTTTTATGTGGTGCTGAGGATCGAACTCAGTACCTCACATATGTTAAGGAAATGCTCTACCATTGAGCTACAAGCCTAGTACCTGTGGATGATTTCAAAAGTAGTTTTTCATTTTGTTTGCAGAATAGCCACTAAAAATAACCTTTGGACCAAAATCGACTGGGAAATCAACACTGGTGTTTTATTAACTGAATTTCAAACTTCATTCAGAGCTCATGAGTTTTTCCATTAATTCCCACTTTTGGTTTGACCCTTCAATCTTGAACAACACATTGTATTTATGATTACAACTCCTTGTTCTTCTCTGGTCTGGGACAGGGATTTACTCTTTCCATGTTTCCCATGATCTTGATGTTTTTGAGGAGGGATGGTGAATTGTTTTGTGCATTGTTCCTCACTTTCGGTTTATCATGTGTACTCCTTGTGATTGAGGGGGGTCTATGGACTTTTGGAAAGAGTACCACCCAGGTTAGCATATCCCATCAGGTCAGCCACACTAGCATCATGATCTCCTCAGTGATGTCTTCCTTTGCCTTTAGTTGAGCTGACATTAATTAGTCAGGCTGCTTCATTTGAATGAAGTTACTGTATTTATCTTTTCCTGCTTAAATCTTTTCAAGCAAGTCACTAACTAGCTGAAGCTGGGATTCAGCTCCATTTCCCAGTGGAATCAAGTGGTCTCTCCCCAAGTGGGAAATCCTTGAATTAAATGACCTGAGCTTTGTAAATCTGGGTGCACTGGAAGTAATATCATTCAAATGTCCCTTTTCTGCTTGTTCCCACTATGGGAGGTGAAGCCCCTCCTCTTTCTTTGTATACCCCAAAATACCTGCATCTACCTCGGGAGCCCTTGGTTTGACTGCATGTCCATTTCTTCTATGGAATACAGCCTGCGGTATATTTTGTAACCAGGCAATAAAGAGCAACCACTTGGTGACATTTTGTTGAGTGATACTGCATATGAACTTGACTTACATGATTATCTTGTGTAATCTGCACACACAAGCACCCTCTGTACAGATAAGAGGCCTAAGCCACAGAAGGCTTAAATTGACCAAGGGAACCTAAGGAATTAGGGGCAGCCCTGTTCTCTAAACCCATTTCTTAGGACCATGCCTGGTACTATGCAACCATCCAATCAGTGTTTGAATGGAAACACTGATGGATTGGTTAATAAGACTAAATTTCCTCCTTAGTTGACCTTCTTTGATGAGAGAAGTCTTTGAAAGAATACATGAAATAAGAGAAGTTGAAACATGACTATGTTCTACAAAAATGTTGCAAACTAAATAAAAAAGAAAATAATAAGTCACCCTTGTGCAAATTATTAAATTTGCACATAGATTTGGATATGTATATCCCATCTCCTCAGATAATGTTCTGACTCCCTTTAATATTAAAAAAAGTTGCATTTTCTTCAGTGATGTATCCTCAGAGAGATGGGTAAAATTAACAACAAATCATGCACAAAGAGGTTTCCATAGTACAATTAGAAGACAGAGCTCGGCCACTCTTTGATCTCCTCCTGTAATTATCATTCATGTATGTAAATTGTTTTAGGGCCTTACTATGTGGAAAACCCTGTGTCAGGCATTGAGACCAAATTGAACAAAATATTAAAGGAACCACTTCTCACAGAATTTCCCTCTAGTGGGCAAGATATATATTTCGTACATATATTTATTAGTGTATAATAAACACTAAATTGCAACGATGATATAACTAGGCTCACAGGAAACCCACACGTCTATGCCAGGATGACATACTACCCCTCTGTTCTCTGTGTCCCCAAGAAAAGGACATTTACCCTGAGATCAAAGGAATATTTCTCATCATTTGTTGAATATGAAGCCTTGTTAGATTCCCCATGTATTGAATTGTTGGCAGAATGTCTGTATCCAGATCTCATTCCTGCAAGGTTTATTTTTTGATTTTTTTTGATTTTTGGGTACTGGGGATTGAACCCAGGGGCACTTAACCACTGAGCCACATCCCTCGCCGTTTTTATTTTATATTTTAAAACAGGACCTCATTAAGTTGCTTAGGGTCTTACTAAGTTGCTAAAGCCGGCCTCAAACTTTTGTTCCTCAGCCTCCTGAGTCTCTGGAATTACAGGAGTGTGCTACTGCACTGGCTCATTCTTGCAAGATTTGTAACAGGTGGATGGGAAATGGCTTTCAGCATTGCTAAACTGCCTCAAAGGTCCTATCTCTGCCCTCCCCTTTTCCTCTCTGAGAATGTAGGCTTGTCTATCAGGTAGTGAAGTCAGAGTTGGTTAGCTGTTCAGAATGAGATGAGCTGCCAATATGCAAATATCCTGCATTCTAAGAAAGCTAGTAAGAGGAAACTAAAGTGTAAATGACTTCTTCTATTTTAGATGGATAACATCATACCTAAGGAAGAAAGGAAGCCTTCTTGCTGGGGTTTTTTGTTTTGTTTTGTTTTGTTTTTTTGGTCCCCCATCCCTACTCCTAGGTTTCAGCTAACCACAGTCTTAATTTAGTGTCAAGTTTTTTACTTAGAAACATTTATTAAAAGTTCTCAAAAACAAAGCATTCAATACTAGGAGTCTCTGCGCAAGTGCAAATGATTAATGATGTAATTCTCAGCCCTTTATAAAGTGTCTTAACACCAGAGAGATTTATACAGTGTGCAATGGTGGTAGTGCTTGGATGTGAGAATAGGTAATCAATATCTGCAAGCTTGGAGAAACGGCTTCTATTTCCTCCACTAATGACATAGGGGTTTTTGCAAGGCACGGGTGTCTGGAGCATGACACACTCCAAAGAAGAATTAATTTAAAATCTGAAGTGGAAGATCAGTTTCAATTAAATTGCACTTGAACGTCTATTGGTGCAAGTGTGAAAGCAAGCATGGCGTCAGCTTAAACCTTCAGATTGTTACTACTGAATAAATGAACCCCGTGAGTCCAAGCCCTGATTATACTTTTATAGAGCGCTAAATTATATCTCACTCATATCTGGAAGGTTATGAGAAATGGCATGAATGGAAGTCCTTTCTGATACTGCAGATTATTGTTGTTGTTGGCGGTAGGATCATTATCAGGTATCTGTGTTTTTGTAAAGGATGACTTGCATTTATTGTTTCTTTGGAGTCATATGTATTTGGGTGTATTTTACCATCTTCTGTTCCTTTTTTTCTCATTGAGTGTGATTTTATTGTAGTAGTAAATTCCTGTAAGGCATTATTTATTTATTCTTTTTAGTTGTACATGCCAGTAGAGTCAATGTTAGCATATTTATACAAACAGGGAGTATATGTTATTCTCACTAGTATCCCACTCTTGGGGTTGCATATGATGTGGACTTTTACTGGGTGTATTCATATATGAACATAGGAAAGTTATATCAGATTCATTCTACTGTCTTTCCCATTTCCCTTTCCCTTTCCCTTCCCTTCATTCCCACTTGTCTTAATCCAATGAACTTTTATCCCTCCCCCCTTATCATGTGTTAGCATTCACATATCAGAAAGAATATTTGACCTTTGGTTTTGGGGGATTGGCTTATTTCATTTTGCATGATAGCTTTCAAATGCATCCGTTTACAGGCAAAATCAGAATTTCATTCTTCTTGATGGCTGAGTAATAGTGTGTATATATACACCACACATTATACACACATACAATATTAACAAATGAGTTCCCATGTTTTAGACATACAGGCCCAGTTATAGCTAACTAAAATTTGTATTTCTGTCACCTTGTTTGATTGGTTTTCATTTGTTTAGTCTTTGGACATGTGGAAGAAAATTTAAACTTGTCCCTGTAATCGGAGGCCATCTTCACATTCTCTCACCCCACCTTTTTCTTAAACTATACAGATGCATGGGGCTGGAAATGTAGTTCAGTGGTAGAGTACTTGTGTAGCATGGGTAAGACCCTGAGCTCAATCCTCAGTACCTCAAAACAACAAAAAGAAGACAGAAAAGTGTGTGTGTGTGTGTGTGTGTGTGTGTGTGTGTGTGTGTGTGTGTGTGTGTGTGTAAGGTGAAAGTGAAGTTTGGGTAAGATATGGAAATGCACAGTCTGTGCTTCACCTTCTTGGAAATTCCAGCAAGTGGTGATACAGCAAGAATAAAATGCTCATGATGTTTCCTAGTTTAGTTGGAGTGCTACTGTAAGGAAAGTTGACTTACTATGGCATTTGCAAATGACTTACAAGTGTCCCAAGATCGCCCATCTTTGCCGTCCCCAGGGGATGTTCTTTATATGTGTGTTTTTTTTTTCTTACTGTTTGGGATGACAATTAGGGGAAATTTTCAAATAGCAAGACCTGTATCTTTCTTTGCACAAGCTTGGATGTGTACTAATGCACAGAAATACCAGTGGATGAGCGAGTTGATCCCCTGGCTCTTCTCCTCTTCTGTCTGATCTGTGAAATCATTTCTATGAGTGTCTGCATGTTTACATATATTAGCTTGTGTACTGACATATACTCAACATTCTTATCTGAAAACCTTGGGTTTTATCTACCTAAAGTTGTCCAGATTAGACTTACTCTATGTCTCATTCTCAAAAGGGGATTCTTCCTAATCTCTTTAGCAAAGATTGTGTCTTTCCCTGCTTTGTTATATTGACAAGGTTAAAAGTATAATGCAGAAAATCTTAAGAGCTCATTATCCACTTAACAGACTTTGACCCCACAAGATTTCATTTCCAAATAGGGCAGAGAAAAAAATATAGGAGTTTTTCTGTGTTCGCGTTGGATTGGGACCTATAAGAATCATGCTGTATAATTGTACCTCTTCCTTTATTTTTATGGCATGGTTTCCCCAGGTGTCTATTATTTCTATGAGCCCCAAATCCAATCTGAAGGCAATCTCATACTTCCCTCTCTGAAGAGAGAAAGATTTGGAGAAAAAGAATAGTTTAACATCTGAGACCACAAACTAATAAAACTGGGAAATCTCTCACAATTCACCAAAAGAAAAGCCTGCCTTATTGTTTATATCATTTCTAATAAACCTCATCTAGTTTTCTGTGACTTACTTTATTTATTTAGTTAGTCAGTTAGTTATTTTTGAGTGCTAGAGATTGAACCAAGGTGCACTTAACCACTAAGACACACCCCCAACCCTTTGTTGTATTTAGAGACAGGATCTCACTTATTTGCTTATGGCCTTACTAAGTTGCCAAGGCTTGCTTTGAACTTGCAATCCTCCTGCCTTGGGCTCCTGAGCCACTGGGATTACAGGCGTGCATTTCTGTGACTTTTAATTTTGATGTTTTTTTTTTCCTTTCCTTTCTATGTTACAGACTTTTGTGTTGTTAGAAAAAAAATTGTGGTTCGGATACTGTTCACATCAACAAAACATGCTAAGTTGATTAAGTCAGTTCCTTGTGAATGAATGCTCTGCTTATTTTAAAAAACTTGTTTCAAAATTGTCAAAAACGTGAACAACTCTTGACAGCCCTTCTGTGCAACTCCCTGAATCTGATTACAGATTAAGTTAGCAGGGTTGTAACTCAGTGATAGAGCACTTGCCTAGCACATATGAAGTACTGAGTTTGATTCTCAGCAATACATTAAAAAAAATAAAGATATTAAAGTTTTTTTTTAAACATAGCAAATGTTTTGATTGCATATCAGGAAGATAAACTATTTTGGGTCATACATCTTTTCTGAAATCAAACCAATGACATCAACCTATAACGTGTAATACTGAACAATATGACCTCTTTAGAGTTGGCATGTATTGGAAAATGTAGTTTGGTAGATGTGGGGTCCATCTTCCTGAGTCTTATTCATTCCATCTCTGATCCCTTAGTTCTGAAGATTGAAGTGTTGCTTTCTTTCCACAGGTGCCCATGGTCCTAAGCACTGGGTCACATTCAGTGTCAGCTGTGGGGGTCGTCACCAGTCCCCAATAGACATCTTAGACCATCATGCATGTGTCGGTGAAGAATACCAGGAGCTACAACTCGATGGCTTTGACAATGAATCTTCTAACAAAACCTGGATGAAAAAGACAGGGAAAACAGGTAGGCATCTTTACTTGTCTATGGATCAACAGGAAATATTTTGTAATCGCTTGTGTTTACCTTTCCTGGAATTTACTCTTAAATAGTGCACATGGCCATATGGAGCCTAAATTAATCATGTGACTTTGGGCAAAAAGCACAGCCATTTTGAGATTCAATTTTATCAAAAATATATAAAATGTGGCTGGGTGTGGTGGCACACACTTGTAATCCCAGCTGCATGAGAGGCTGAGGCAGGAGGATCACTAGTTCAAAGCCAGCCTCAGCAAAAGCAAGGCACTAAGCAAGTCAATGAGACCCTGTTTCTAAATAAAATATACAATAGGGCTGAGGATGTGGCTCAGTGGCCCAGTGCTCCTAAGTTCAATCCTTGGTACCCTCCCACACAAAGGAAAAAAAAAATATATATATATATATATATATATTTGGACAATGACATTGTTTTACCCTCATAGCATTGTAATGACTCAACGAGTTAAAACATGTAAGGTACATAGTATGATCTTTCTGATACCTATCCAGTATGGTAGCTCCTAGCCACATGTGGCTATTTAAATTCAAGTTTTAATTAAGAATTAAATAAGATGGAAATTCAGCCCCTTGGTTGTACTGGGCACATTTCCAAATCTCAGCAGCCACATTTAGCAACTGGTATCGTATTGCAGATAGAGACAGTTATGTCGGATAGCACTGGGTCCTTTGTGCAGATGGAAATAAAATAATTTTCTTTGAGGTTTGGCTTTGTTAACATTTCTTATGAAAGCGTGGGCGAACTTCTCCTCCCTTGGTGTGTTTTCTGTGTGGTTCGATCCCTAAACTTTCTTTTTATCTCTCCGCCTTGGCCTTTGGGGATCTGTGAGTAGGTGTAATCGTCTTTTCACCATGGCTAATGTGAAGAGTGGCCTCCCCGCTCATTAGTGTTGGGAAGCTCTCAGCTTCAGGATTTCCCTGTAAGTCGCTGTGTCCCCAGTGTCCAATCTGAAAATAAACACTGAGATGTGATATTATACTCCTGCTTTCTGCTGCCTGGGGTTACGTTGATGGCTAAAGATATTTTCTACATCTTCTTATTTCACTTCTTACAACTTTAACCCGTTAAAACACATTCTCTTTTCCTCCTTTTCTTCCTTTCCCTGTACTTGCACCACTCTGAGCAATCCCTTTTAAATCCTGGACAGCCTGAGGCCCCATGCTCGGCTAAAATGACTTCACTTTCAACCCTTTGGTTTGAAGCATGTTGTGTGAGCCGCAGAGCTGACTTTTCTCTTAACCTGACTGGCTGCCCATGCAGCTTGGGGGATCCATTTTCTTCCTGTGTGCCCGCCATGGCCTGAGATTGTTCATGGACCATAGCCTGGCTTGTTCGTAGAATTGCTTCCCATTCAGAACAGTGATTCCTGAGTTTGGCCTTTTTCATAAACAGTTCTTCCCATCTACCAGCTGGCTACCCTCTCCTCTACCTTCATTCATCAGTTTCAGTAGCTGCTGTGGAAAAATTTTGTGCACCTGCAGTGTTTGCCGAACCCACCTGTCATCCATTCACCTCTGCTCCTCAGCCTGGGCTGTGTGCTTATCATTAGATTTCACAGTATCTACCCATGCTCCTGGCTTATATGTCAGATGTAGCTGTCCCTTGAAGAACTACAGTGGGAACACTCCTCTTTGACCATCTGATTGTAGCGGAGGAGAGCTTTGCCACATGGGTGTGATCAGAGCTCCGAGCCACCTCAGTGGCCCATTCTGGGGGCCTGTCAGTGGAATGCGCTGGGCTTTCTGATGCAGTTTTCTACTTGACTTACCACGCTTGACAGCCTTCTGCAAAGATAGCACGTTTCAATGACAACTGGGTATCACCAATGAAAGGTTTGAGAAGCGCATAGGGTTCACTTAGTGGAAGTTGATTCATGACCCTTGGTCTTCCAGAAGCTGATTATCAATCTCTGTCACTCAGCTGACTTTCTCAAGTGATTCACAACTTGCTGCCTCTCTGGCAGTGCATGCTTCTGGTTTGAAAGCCCAGCTAGCCAGATCAGTGCACATCTGTCTCAGCAAGCTCAGAAGCTCAGCGCTGAGCCGCAGGAATAAATCCCTGCTACTGTACTGATTCCTATGAAAATTCATACTACCTAGGCCCCCATGTCATAAATCCTCTGAGATGGCTTTAGAGGAGGGGTTTTTATAAAGTGACAGCCAGTTATATGCAATTTAAAACAATAACATAAAATTGTTTTCTTCATTTCACAAAGTATCAATTCGCAGTCGTTTAGAAAGTTTGATGCAGAAATCAACTTGTGAGTTTTTGTTGTTGTTTTTGTTGTTCTTTTTTGCTTTTTTTTAATAAGCAGAAGGCTAGGAAGCTTTCCTTCTGTATATCTTGAAATGCCACATTAGCTCATCAATATTCGAGTATTTAAGAGAAACTAGAATTCATTTAATATATTAAATGAAGGCAACCTGAATAATTGCAGTCTTTTTTTTAAGCACACATATCATTATGTGTTTTGAAAGATGTTATGAGTGAAGGAAATAGAGCTATAGGAGCAAGGTGTTTCATATAACTGCACATGAATCTACAATTACCAGAAAAATTAAAAGTTTAAATTTTTATTTATTTATTTATTTTTTTATTTTTTTTTTTTAGTTTTTTTTTTTTTATTGATTGTTCAAAACATTACAGAGCTCAAGACATATCATCTTTCATACATTCGACTCAATTGAGATTTGAACTCCCCAAATACATAATACAGACTCACTTCTGTTACATACTCACGTTTTTACATAATGGCATATTAGTGACTGTTGTATTCTGCTACCTTTCCTATCCCCTACTATCCCCCCTCCCCTCCCCTCCCCTCCCATCTTCCCTCTCTACCTCCTCTGCTGTTGTTCAGTTCTCTCCCCTTTTTTCCCCCCACCCCCTTTCCCCTCATAACCTCTTATAATTTCAAATGTCTTCTTTGATATAAAGAGAGCCACTAAGAATAGAACAGGAAGGAAGAGCATGAGGAAAAGACTACCAGTAAACTAAGACGAATGGGGGGAGAGAAAGGAAGAGAGAAGGGAAAACATATGGAAATGGTAGGAGACCTTCAGTGATACACAAAAGTTTAAATTTTTAAATAACGCATCTGACAGGAGCCACATGGTCTTGTCTTGGCTGCAATCATTCATTTTATATCTGCCTCTCATACCTTGTTATAGAAAATGCTTCTTTTGCTTAAATCATTAATTTTTAAGCAACACAGATATTTTTTCTCCTCTCCAAGTATTTTTGTGAACTTCATCTTTCCAGAAAGTAAATTCAAGAGGGAGTATTTATTTATTTATTTATTTACTTACTTACTTATTTATTTATTTATTTATCCCTGATGGAAATTTACAGGTCACTTATCTGTAAAATAGATTCTGTCTTTGGATATTAAAATATGAATATAGAAAGTTAATATTTAAACAGCCTATTACATACAGACAGTAACTTTCCCATAAAAAAGTTTTAATGTTCAGATCTGTCTTCACCCCCGAGACTGCTATATATCCCCATCCGGCAGAATCAATAGAGCGACTTCGTTTCACCTCGCCCACTTCTCGAAAGTTGTCTCAAATATCTTTACAAGACAGATAGCGTCTCTCTATTTCTTCCCAAGGAGCCATAACTAACTGTCCGTTGTGCCAGTACTCATTTCATTTCATCTAAAGTTATTTCTCTCTTTTTCATTTTCGAGGGATGAAAAGATAATGCATTCATCAGGAGCATTTCAAGATGATCTTGCTGTTGCTAGCATTAGCTTCTTGTTAAACGCTTGGAATTGAAGACTTTGATGGCATTTTTGGATGTGTGTTAATAACCATGGTCCGTAAATTTTAACTATTAGGTGTGCTTTTTGATACACACACACACACACACACACACACACACACACATATACATTGATATATATATATATATATATATTTTATATCAGGGACTGAACCCGGTGGCGCTTAACCACTGAGCCATATCCTCAGCTCTTTCTTATATTTTATTTAGAGACAGGGTCTTACTGAGTTGCTGAGGGCCTTGCTAAGTTACTGAGACTGGCCTTGAACTCGAAATCCTCTTGCCTCAGCCTTCTGAGCTGCTAGGATTATAGATATGTGCCACCACACCTGGCTTTCCACGACTTTTTCTTAAATTCTGCACTAAGGATAAAGAGGAAATGTTCTCCATGAAGTACTTCCCCCACATTCTGTTGGTTTGCTGTATTTCTTGTTAGCCTACATTCTGTTTTTTATTTTTAATTTATTATTTTTTTATTTTATTTGTAGATGGATGCAATTCCTTTATTTTATTTTATTTATTTTTATGTGGTGCTGAGGATCGAACCCAGTGCCACACACAGGCTAGACAAGTGCTCACTGAGCCACTCCCCCTAACCCAGCCTACATTCTTTCCTATTGGAGTGCAGAGACCACAGTTCTTTTCCAGAAATAGGCATTAATTTAAAAAGGATGGATGGCAAAGAGCACGAGTGTAGATAGTTAGATCAGGAGAAATTTCCTAGTATGTTCCTCATAAAATTCAGATGAGCATCCGAAGACCACTGTACTCACTTTATTTCACCTGGCCTTGGAACTTTTATGGGAGAGTATCAGCACAAGAACATACACATTTATGAACAAACAAATTGCTGGAGAAACACAGAATCTTATTCCTGGTTATTTCTATACACTGTCTTCCCAAGTGACTGTGTGACTCAGGTTGAGTGGCAGAGAAACATTCAGCTTTACTCTTTTGCCCACACAATGCCCCACGGAGCAGTGAGAATCTAATGCTAAAACTTGCTCCGTGGTCGGGTTCCTGCAATCCAGAGATGGAACTCACCTATTGCCTCTTTGCAGCCCAAAAGGTGGCTGTTCTCTTCCAAGGTTTGCAGAGACAGCGATCCAAGCCTGACTCTTGAGTGTCAGCACTGGGCTGCCACGGTGGGCGCCTAACTGGGTTTTCAGGTGCATTCTTCATGATACATAAGCTCCCTCCCAAATTCCTGGGCTATGTTGCTTAGCCCCACCCCACCACCGTACCAGCCTGGTCACCCTAATGTCACTCTCAGGCAAGAGCCTTTGCCATCTGGAGATCGTAAAGGAAGTGTTTTAGTCAGTTTTTTCACTACTGTGAGTAAAGGACCTGGACAGCACAAGTGTAAGGAGGAAAAGTTCATTTGGGGGCTCAGGGTTTAAGAGGTGTCAGTCCACAGACAGCAGGCTCCATTTCTCAGGGCTCGAGGGGAGGCAGGACATCATCGAGGAAGAGTGTGGTGGAGGGAAGCAGCTCACATGGTGATCAGGAAGCAGAGAGAGACTCCACTCTCCAGAGACAAATAGAGACCCCAAAGCCACGACCCCAATGCCCCCTCCTCCAGCCACACCCACCTGCCTCTAATTCCCACTGGGGGTTGGTACCCAGGGCCTTGCACACTCCAGGCAAGCGCTCTACCACCAAACTACACCCCCAGCCCCAAGAATCAAAGTTTTTTTTTTTTTTTAAAAAAATATGTATTAGGGCTGGGGCTGTAGCTCAGTGGTAGGGTGCTTGCCTAGCATGAATGAGGCACTGGGCTCGATCCTCGGCACCACAAAAATAAATAAATAAATAAATAAAATGAAGGTATTATGTTCATCTACAACTGAGAAAACTGTTTTAATTCATAATATCTATGGAGCAGAGATTTTGGTATTCACAGTACCCTAAATTAATTCTCGTTTCAATAAGAACTATCTTTTTTTTTGTTTCTGGGATTTTTTTATTAAAATTTTTATTTATTTATGTGTACACAAATGGAGCACAGCTTTTCATTTCTCTGTACACAATGCTAAGTCATACCAGTCATTCCATCATACATGTACAATAATGTGAGTCTCATCCAACATGTTTTCCACTCTCTTTCCCTTCCTCTCCCCTCACTCCCCTCTGCCCAAACCATAGTTCCTCCATTCTTCCCTCACCCACCCCCATTATGCACCAGCATCCACGTGTCTGGGAAAACATTTGGCCTTTGGTTTTTTGGTATTGGCTTATTTCACTCAGCATGCTATTCTTCAGTTCCATCCATATACCTGGAAATGCCATAATTTCAAGCTTTAAGGCTGAGTAATATTCCATTATATACAATGGAATATTATAATGGAATATTTATATAGTATATAAATATATATATATATATATATATATATATATATATATATATATCCATTTATCTCATTAAGATTTATCTTAACCCTAATAATCCTCTTGGCTGACCATGACCTGGATCATTTTAGTATTTCCTTAGGAGTTCCAACTTGCTTTGTGCCAAATCCTTACCTTTATTTTTATGAAAACATCTCCAAACCCACTTCAATTCTTTAATGACCATTAATTAGTATGAGTGTGGGATATGAAAGAAAGACCAGTTTGGGGTTCATAATTCCTCATTTCTTTTTATCTCCAAGTTCTGTTGGTGTTGCTACAGATTGATGGCTAAGTAGGCTGCCAAGCTCCTTAGCCATCAATCCATATAGAAACAAACAAAAATGGATTTTTGGAAAAATCTCTGATTCAGCATCATTTGTACTTGGCATCCCTGACCCTGTGTATGTATTACACTGGGTCATCTCTGCTTAGCTCAAGGTGGCCCAAAAGAGAAAGTTTAAGATTAAATTTTTATAAGTCCATTCATGGATTAAGAAATTTTGACATGCACAGACATGCGCACACACACATGCAGTGGAGTTCTACTCAGTCCTAAAGAATAAAATTATGGCATTTGCTGATAAATGAATGGAAACAGAATATCATGCTAAATTGAATAAACCAGACTCAGAAATTCAAAGGTTGAATGTTTTGTCTTGTTATGTGGAAGCCAGAATAAAATAAAGGACAGAAGGGTTGATGGAAGGCTAGGGTCACATTCAGGCACAGGGAAGATCAGTGGTGTACAAGAAAGTGATCAAGATGGAGAAGTGAGATAGGAAAGGGGAGGTTATGCAGAATGAATTCTTTGAAAATCAAGTGTGCATCTATAAATATACCACAGGGAATTTTTACCTTTATGCATAAGTAGAAAGACCGAATCAAAAATATATAGACAGGCCAGGCTTGGTGGCATCCACGTAATCCCAGCAGCTCAGGAGGCTGAGGCAGGAAGATTGCCAGTTGGAGATCAATGTTAACAACTTAGTGAGGCCCTAAGCGACTCAGTGAGACCCTTTCTTAACATAAAACATCAACAGGGCTGAAGATATGACTTAGTGGTTAAGCACCCTGGATTTTATCCCCAGTACTAGTTAGGTAGACATACAGACAGACAGACAAAAGGAAGACTGGTAGAGTAGAGGAAGGATAACGGGGGTCTGGGGATGGAGAGCAGGGGTCTGGCAGATGGCAAATGGGGTTCGTAAACTGAAATTGAATTCCATGCATGTAGGATTTTGTCGGGATGAACCCAATTACTATATGTAATTCTAATGCTCTGATATAAAAAGTCATCCTCTGGTATACAAAAGAAGTCTATTCTTTTGAGGAATACTAGGCATGATTTGGCTCTTAACTTTATAAATTATTTTGTTCCAGAAGCCCCAAATCATTGTTTCCTTCTGCTTATTAACTATCTCATCTTAACTGAATCCTGGGATTCAGTTAGGACTGATTTCCCCACCTTTCTGATGAGTGAGAGGCACCACAAGCTCTGTTTCTTGTCTTCTAAGCTCCATTTCCTTTTTTCTTGTCCCCTCGGCCCCATACTCTGCATTCAGGTTGTAGGTTAGAGTAGCTGCAGAGACAGAAGCACAGTTAACCACTTGCCCTGAAATTCGAGGTCACTTTGGAAGTCCCCTTTCTTTTTTATGGTGCAGAATCTTCTGCGAGACTCCTATCTGTCATATCCTCCATGGTCAGAGGGTTACCAAGTCCATATTGTTCATCTGTGCTACATTTACTAGTGAGTTAACTGAGACCTAGGATAATCCGTGGCTTGTCATCTCTTGGATGTCTGTTGTTCCAACACAGCATGTCCAGTGTCTTTTCTGAATAACTGCAGGAACCTTTTTTTTTTTTGTTTTCTACTGACCAATTTTGGTTTCCTCTCAAGCCTTCTCCATAATGTAGCCATAGAAATCTACCTAGTTCTCTAGTCTGATCTTGCTCATCTCTCTTTTCTTTTCTCTTTGGTAACCATATCAATGACTTCCCATTATTCTTGGGCCAGAGACAGGAGGCTTACTATCTCTGCCTCTTACTACATCCTGCTTTCTGGGTAGAAGTCACTCTGGCTACCTTCTCCTTAGTCCTACTCCCACCACTTCCACTACCACAGGACCTTTGCATAAACTCTTTCTCCCTTGACTCGGTCCCTTCTTGTGAGCATTTCCCCAGGGAGCTCTCCTGGTCATGCAACTCCTATCAAATCTTGACATACCCTGAATTAGATGCCCATTTGTGAGTAGCTTTGCTTCTGCCATCTTTTTAGTCCTCAGTGCCTGTCATTCCAGTTGACCTTCAGCTCCAGGAGGGCAGGAACTATGTCTGATTTTCCTGACTTCTCTTCCTCAGCAATTTTTCTGTAACTATTTTTTGAGTATGCACAATGGCACACGCCTGTAATCCCTCAGGCTCAGGAGGCTGAGGCAGGAGAATTGCAAGTTCAAAGCCAGCCTCAGCCACTTAGTGAGGCACTTAGCAACTCAGTGAGACCCTGCCTCAGTGGGAGGCTGGAACTAGATCCCAGGCCTCCTGGCTTTCAGACCCTGGCCCTTCCTTTTCACCAAGAGTCCCAGGACAATACAGAAGTCAGTATGGTAGAGGGTGGTCTGTGGTCCTGTGTTCAGATCCAGTTTTGCAGGCTTTGCTGGCTGAACAGAGCTGCAAATGGGAGAGGGGGTTCAGATAGCGAGCAGTTAGCATGCCTCCCATTTATTTTTCTTTTAAATTTTAGCACCAACTGCTGTTTACATAGATTTGTGGTGTGAACATTTGTTTTAGCCCAGCATTATATATACACATTCAACTTCAGTTATCTACTCTTGCTGGATATCCTGTGAAAAACTGCCCCAATGCCAGGGCCGAGGTCATCCTTTCAGAGATAGAAGGAAACCAATGCAATTCTGTCTTCACCCAGCAATCTGACTCCCTCACTGACCCTCGTTCCTGAGCAGAACCTATGGCTTCCTTATATTATGGGGGTCACCAGACCCGGGGACAATCTGGGGAGAGCCATGGATCCTCTCCCTGGGTTAATTACTTGACAAACAGCACTTCCCTGGAGCCGGCTGTCGGCTGGGACATCAGTGTGAATGGCTTTTCTGAGTATTCTTCCTGTGTCCACCTTTGTGATCCTCTTTCAGAATCTGTAAAGTCCTTGCTGTCTTATTCCAGTCTTACAGAGCAGAGGTACCAAAAGATGTATTTTTTCTTAAAACATGGACCATGTGCAATCTAGGTTTCCAATACCAACTCCTGGATTCCTGAAGTGCAGCTGTGCTCAGAATGTGACTTCTCATTTCAGGGGTCATGAATCCAGAGTGCTGTAGGTGGCTGCCACCGTGGGTTTTTTGACCTCTGGGTTACGAGGCCCTGACCTGAAGCTTCCATCTTCTTCTTCTTTCTCCATCCTACTGCTTCCATTTTACCATAAGCCATGTTAGCCCCCGGGGCCCGTTCTAGACAATCCACTCTCATGTATACGTTTCCTCCTCCTCCTTCTCTCTCCCCATCCGTCCTGGTCAGTTCAGGTTGCCATATCAAAATGCCATTTCAGTGAGTTGGCTTCCACCAGAAATAATCCTCAGAGTTCTGGAGACTGGAGATCCCAGGTCCAGGCAGTGGTAGACTCTGTCTGGTCAGGACCTGCTGAGAAGAGGGCACCTTCTCTCTGTGTCTTCAATAGGGAGGTCCTCTTTCAGGTCCTTGTGAAGGGCACTAATACCATTCATGAAGACCCCACCCTCATGACCTGATCCCTTTCCCATGAGCCCCACTCCCTCCTAATTCCCTCATATTGGAGATCAGGCTCTGAGTTTATGAAGTTTATGTGTGTGTGGGGGGGTATATTAGTGAGCTCATTTTACCACCCATAAATTTACCACCAATAGTCCTGATGAGAACATTTAGAAGAGGGAAAGTTTATTTGGGGCTCATTGTTTTGGAGGTCTCATTTCATAGTTGGCCAGCTCCATTGCTCTTGGCCTGAGATAAGGCACAACATCATGATGGAAGGAGGAACGCAGCTCAGGACATAGCACCAGGAACAAAGTATATACCCCCAAAACAGGCCCTCAGGGACCCACCTCCTCTAGCCACACTCTAGCTGCCTATGGTTCCCACCCAGCTAATCCTCGAGGGGATTAATCTATGGATGAGGTTACACCTCTTATAACCCAGTAATTTCACCCCTGGACTTTATTGCACTATCTCTCACATGAGCTTTTGGGGGACACCTCCTATCTAAACCATGACAGGGGAGCTCGATCACAGGCTGTGAGGCCAATCTTGGACCCTCTTGCATATCTACGTTCAGCTGTTAAGGGCCTTGTTTTAAAATCTGCTTTTGTTTATTATTCTTGTAAAGTTATATACTCACTTTTATTTTTCAGTTTGCTTATTTTGTTTTCATGAAGTCAATTGGATTTTAAAAGAAAGCTTTTTATGAGCATCATCCATAGGAAAAAACCCCATGCTCTTTGACATAGATAGAATTACTGTGAGAAATTTTATGTACATGGTTTATGGAAAATAAATCAGCTTCCCATGTTATCAAAATCTAGTTTAATACTTTCAGGGCAAAGGGGAAGGGAGTGTGTGTGCCAAGGATTTGTAGAGCACCAAACAGGAGATTTTCTTTTTCTTTACGTGATCTAAGGGATAGAAAGAATCCATAAGAGCAAATATCTTTTAAACAGCTGTGTTTTAGTGAACTAGAAGTATCAATCACCCCTTAAGATCTGCTCCATGAGAGTATTTGGGCTATACCTGGCCTTAGTGATGGTCCTATGTCATGATGCCTCTTATTTTCTTTCTTTTTTGGGTGGGAAGGAGAGAAGGGGATGGTGGTACTGGGGATTGATCTCAGGGCCACTAAACCACTGAGCTCAATCCCCAGCCTTATTTTGTATTTTATTTAGAGACAGGGTCTCACTGAGTTGTTGCTTAGGGCCTTGCTTTTGCTGAGCCTAGCTTTGAACTTGCGATCCTCCTGCCTCAGCCTCCCCAGCTGCTGGGATTGCAGGCATGTGCCACTGCAGCTAATGTGATTCTTATTTTCTTCCAAGACCATGTTGCTTTCATGCTGAACTCTATCTAAAGGGACAGTTCCACCTGTGTGGCCACCCCACTCCCTGTGCTGTACCCACGTTCCAGGCTTGATTCTAAAAATAATTGACAGATCCCCCATTGCTCACATACCTTCCAGATTCCTGGCACTATACTCAGCTCTTTGGGAATGTGATTGCCTCTACGTGTCAAAGGAGCCTCGAAGCGCAGGCAGGCAGTGTTGGTACTGCCATTTGATCAGTGGGGTAGGATACCTGCCTGAGGTCATGCCTCTGCCAAGTGGCAGGATGAGATGCCAGTCCTCTCAGAGCTGAAGCTCATAAAACATACTGTGTTCTCCGGTAACTACCTTTGCTCCCTTCTGTTTTGAAATGATGGCCATCCTCAGGGGTCATTAGAAAATTGTTACAGGATAGCCAGGATGATGACCCCTCCCCAGTTTTATAAGTCAACAAAAATAGAATCCATTCTTGAAAGGGGCGAATGTGCGTGAGGCACACTGTGTGCTCTGGTGAGAAATACAATAAAATGAAAAATGAGATTAATGTTTCAGATTGTACAGTTCCCTAATTATGCCTTTAATTATTCATATAAAACAAGTAAAATGACCCCTGACAGAGACATAAATGATTTAGGATAAAATCAAATATTTATAGGATGATGCTGACTCCCTGCACGTATTGTAACAGATGCACTCAGAATCTTTGCCTTCGTTCTCTGGATGTAAAATTTTATATATTGAATTTATAGCAGCATGAGAATAAGCAACAGTATTTAGGACTCTACTGAGTTAATACCTGGGTGTTTGACATTGGATTGAAAGGTATGTTCAATGTATTATCTGATATTTTGGAAGCTACATCTTTGTGTATATGTCAGTTTAGATATTATCTTAGCTAATATTTTATCTTCCAAGATATTACATTTTCCAGGTCGTGGAAGGACAATCTCTTTGCTTTTGTTTAACTTTTAATATTTTAATTTGAGATAGTGTCATGCTAAGCTGCTGAGGGCCTCACTAAGTTGCAGAGGCTGATATCCAACTTTTGATCCTCTTGCCTCAGCCTCAAAAGTTGCCTGGATTACAGGTATACACTATCATGCCTTGCTGTGTTTTTCTTTTAATTTATTTTTTAGCTGTGGGTGAACACATAACTTTATTTTAATTTTACGTTTTGGTGTGTATTGAACCCAGTGCTTCACACATGCCAGGCAAGTGCTCTACCACTGAGCTACAGCCCCACCGCATGCATGGCTGTTTTGTTTCTGGTGTATCAGGGATTGAACTTGGGCATTGCACCACTGAGCCCCATTCCCAGCCCTATTTTGTATTTTATTTAGAGACAGGGACTCACTGAGTTGCTTAGCACCTCAAGTTTGCTGAGGCTGACTTTGAAGTCAAGATCCTCCTGCCTCAGCCTCCGGAGCTGCTGGGATTACAGACGTGCACCACCACACCTGGCTTGTTTATCTTTTTAAGTGGTTAGTAAATCAAAAGGAGGAAGCACTCTGTGAAAATCATATCAAATTAAGATTTCCATGTGGTTAAGCGAGGCTTCACAGGAGGCTGGCCTCAGTTATGTCATTGGGTATGCCTTTGGCTGCTTCTGTGGCATAAAGCCGAGACCTCATAAGTGCACCAGAGAGGGCGACTACTCTGGTAAGCCTAAAATATTTACCAAATGCTTCTTAACGGGAAAAGTGTGCCAACTCCTGTTCTAAAACATGCCCCAAACAGGAAAAAAAAAATAGAATAATACCCTAGCGTGTTTAATTGGCACAAGAAACACTTGCTTTTACTTCATTTCATCCTTTAATTTGCTGTCCCACTAATTGAACGTTCCCTGTATATTTTCTCAGAAGTTGGAGAAAAACTGCCTTTTGAATTCAATCAAAAGGGATTTATATGACTAGGGTTCCTTCTCTTTCGTTTAATGCTTCCTTTATATAGAAGAAGTACTGAAACTAATTGCCCTGTTTTACAAATGGGTCATTAGTCTAGTCCCTATCTTTTATGGAGACCTCATTTGCATGCAGGGTTTCTCTCTGAAGCTCTAACTGGGATCTCTTCAGCAAGAGAAGACAATGAAGATCTGAGAGCTTTCCCATGGCCCACATAAGCTTGGTTTTTGGTCATAAGCCATTCGGTATATTGGTTGGCATCTTACATGTACTTAGTAAAGATGTGTTAAATGAACTAATGGATCCACTTTAGGAAAAAGAAAATGTATCCCTTTAAAAATAGAAACTAATATGTACACATTTAGATATTAAGATTTTTTTGCCAAAATAAATTTCTCCAAGAGCCTTAATCTAAGTTGTTCTCCAATTTTCTTTCTCCTTGTTCAAGAAGGAAAGATGTGTTTTTGCAATGAAGGCTGTGATCAGGTAGAGATCCCCAATGTTGTGCATGCTCTCATGATTTTGTTTTCCCTCATGGACTAAGGGAAGTATTCATGTGTTTAGAATTAAGAGTAGAGAAGTTCTAATTTGCAATGTTCGAGTGACTTAATAAGTAGATTTTTCCACTGCAGTTTCCTGGGCATGTTTATCAAATGTCAAGACTGCCATTGCCAGTCCTAATTGTCTTCTAATTTTTGCATTAATATTGGGAAAACTTGCAAATTTCCTCCCTGATATCTTGCCTGTGTTTTCTGATCAAAGAAACATGCTTCATGCATCTGGCTCAATGTATACATTTCCTGTCTCATTTTCAAATCTTTAGTCTTGGAGTAGCCCCAGGAAACAGTGCTTAAAAAGAAACATCTCACTCTCCTGATAGTTTTGATTGTCATGCTAATTTAGGAGACACTGTTGCAGACCAACTTAGTTTGTCATATATTCTCTCTCTCTCTCTCTCTCTCTCTCTCTCTCTCTCTCTCTCTCTCTCTCTCATATGTTAAATGGATAAAAAAATTCTGAGATTTCTCTCTCTTTTTTTTAATATGTCTATTGTGTTCTTTTAATTTTTTTTTTATTGATTGTTCAAAACATTACAGAGCTCAAGACATATCATCTTTCATACATTCGACTCAATTGGGTTTTGAACTCCCCAAATACATAATACAGACTCACTTCTGTTACATACTCACATTTTTACATAATGGCATATTAGTGACTGTTGTATTCTGCTACCTTTCCTATCCCCTACTATCCCCCCTCCCCTCCCCTCCCCTCCCATCTTTTCTCTCTACCTCCTCTGCTGTTGTTCAATTCTCTCCCCTTTTTTTCCCCCCACCCCCTTGCCCCTCATAACCTCTTATAATTTTGTGTATCACTGAAGGTCTCCTACCATTTCCATATGTTTTCCCTTCTCTCTTCCTTTCTCTCCCCTCATTCGTCTTAGTTTACTGTTAGTCTTTTCCTCATGTTCTTCCTTCCTGTTCTATTCTTAGTGGCTCTCTTTATATCAAAGAAGACATTTGACATTTGTTTTTTAGGGCTTGGCTAGCTTCACTTAGCATAATCTGCTCTAATGCCATCCATTTCCCTGCAAATTCTATGATTTTGTCGTTTCTTAGTGCTGCATAATACTCCATTGTGTATAGCTGCCACAATTTTTTTATCCACTCATCTATTGAAGGGCATCTAGGTTGGTTCCACAGTCTAGCTATTGTGAATTGTGCTGCTATAATCATTGATGTGGCCGTATCCGTATAGTGTGCTCTTTTAAGGTCCTCAGGGAATAGTCCAAGAAGGGCAATAGCTGGGTCAAATGGTGGATCCATTCCCAGCTTTCCCAGGAATCTCCATACTGCTTTCCAAATTGGCCTCACCATTTTGCAGTCCCACCAGCAGTGAACAAGTGTGCCCTTTTCCCCACATCCTCGCCAACACTTATTATTGTTTGACTTCATAATGGCTGCCAATCTTACAGAAGTGAAATGGTATCTTAGGGTGGTTTTGATTTGCATTTCTCTGATTGCTAGAGATGGTGAGCATTTTCTCATGTGCTTGTGGATTGATTGTATGTCCTCCTCTGAGAAGTGTCTGTTCAGGTCCTTGGCCCATTTGTTGATTGGATTATTTGTTATCTTATTGTTTAATTTTTTGAGTTCTTTGTACATTCTGGATATTAGGGCTCTATCTGAGGTGTGAGGGGTAAAAATTTGTTCCCAGGATGTAGGCTCTCTATTTACCTCTTTTACTGTTTCTCTTGCTGAGAAAAAACTTTTTAGTTTAAGTAGGTCCCATTTGTTTATTCTTGTCATTAACTCTTGGGCTACGGGCGTTCTATTAAGGAATTTGGAGCCCGACCCCACAATATGTAGATCGTAGCCAACTTTTCCTTCTATCAGACGCAGTGTCTCTGTTTTTATATCTAGCTCCTTGATCCATTTTGAGTTAACTTTTGTGGCTGGCGAGAGAAAGGGATTCAATTTCATTTTGTTGCATATGGATTTCCAATTTTCCCAGCACCATTTGTTGAAGATGCTATCCTTCCTCCATTGCATGTTTTTAGCCCCTTTATCAAATATAAGATAGTTGTAACTTTGTGGATTAGTCTGTGTGTCCTCTATTCTGTACCATTGGTCCACCTGCCTGTTTTGGTACCAGTACCATGCTGTTTTTGTTACTATTGCTTTGTAGTACAGTTTGAGCTCTGGTATCGCTATACCTCCAGATTCACACTTCCTGCTTAGAATTGCTTTTGCTATTCTGGGTCTTTTGTTTTTCCATATGAATTTCATGATTGCTTTATCTATTTCTACAAGAAATGTCTTTGGGATTCTGATTGGCATCGCATTAAACCTGTAGAGAACTTTGGGTAATATCGCCATTTTGATGATGTTAGTTCTGCCTATCCATGAACAGGGTACATTTTTCCATCTTCTGAGATCTTCTTCTATCTCTCTCTTTAAGGTTCTGTAGTTTTCATTATATAAATCTTTCACCTCTTTTGTTAGGTTGATTCCCAAGTATCTTATTTTCTTTGAGGATATTGTGAATGGAGTGGTTTTCCTTATTTCCATTTCAGAGGTTTTGTTGCTGATATACAGGAATGCCTTTGATTTGTGCGTGTTGATTTTATATCCTGCCACTTTGCTGAATTCATTTATTAACTCTAGCAGCTTCTTTGTAGATCCTTTTGGGTCTGTTAAGTAAATTATCATGTCATCTGCAAATAGCGATAATTTAATTTCTTCTTTTCCTATTTTTATGCCTTTAATTTCTTTTGTCTGTCTAATTGCTCTGGCTAGTACTTCGAGAACTAAATTGAATAGAAGTGGTGATAGAGGACATCCCTGTCTTGTTCCAGATTTTAGAGGGAATGCCTTCAGTTTTTCTCCGTTTAGGATGATGCTAGCCTGAGGTTTAGCATATATAGCTTTTACAATGTTGAGGTAAGTTCCTGATATCCCTAGTTTTTCTAATGTTTTGAACATAAAGGGATGTTGTATTTTGTCAAATGCTTTTTCTGCATCTATCGAGATGATCATATGGTTCTTGTCTTTAAGCCTATTGATGTGGTGAATAGCATGTATTGATTTCCGTATATTGAACCAGCCTTGCATCCCAGGGATGAATCCTACTTGATCATGGTGCACAAGTTTTCTGATATGTTTTTGTATTCGATTCGCCAGAATTTTATTGAGAATTTTTGCATCCAAGTTCATTAGAGATATTGGTCTGTAGTTTTCTTTCTTTGAAGTGTCTTTGTCTGGTTTTGGGATCAGGGTGATGTTGGCCTCATAGAATGAATTTGGAAGAGCTCCTTCTTTTTCAATTTCTTGAAATAGTTTGAAAAGTATTGGTATTAGTTCTTCTTTGAAGGTTTTGTAGAACTCCGCTGTATACCCATCAGGTCCAGGGCTTTTCTTGGTTGGTAGTCTTTTGATGGCTTCTTCTATTTCTTCCTTTGTTATTGGTCTGTTTAAATTGTGTGTGTCTTCCTGTCTCAATCTGGGCAAATCATATGCCTTAAGAAATTTATCGATATCCTCTCTATCTTCTATTTTATTAGAATATAGGGTTTCAAAATACTTTCTAATTATCTTCTGTATTTCTGTAGTGTCTGTTGTGATATTGCCTTTTTCATCCCGTATATTAGTAATTTGAGTTCTCTCTCTTCTTCTTTTTGTTAGCATAGCTAAGGGCTTGTCTATCTTATTTATTTTTTCAAAGAACCAACTTTTAGTTTTATCAATTTTTTCAATGGTTTTTTTTGTTTCAATTTCGTTTATTTCTGCTCTAATTTTAATTATTTCTTGTCTTCTACTACAATTGCTGTTGTTTTGTTCTTCCTTTTCTAGGTTTTTGAGGTGTAGTGTGAGTTCATTTATTTGTTGGTTTTTTCTTTTTTTGATGAAAGAACTCCAGGATATGAATTTCCCTCTTAAAACTTCTTTCATTGTGTCCCATAGATTCCGGTATGTTGTGTCTGTATTATCATTTGACTCTAAGAATTTTTTTATCTCTTCCTTTATGTCTTCTGTAACCCATTGATCATTCAATAACATATTGTTCATTTTCCATGTGGTGTAGGATTTTTCCTTCCTTTTTTATCATTGATTTCCAATTTCATTCCATTATGGTCAGATATGGTGCATGGTATTATCTCCACACTTTTATATTTACTAAGATTTGCCTTATGGCATAATATATGGTCTATTTTTGAGTAGGATCCATGTGCTGCTGAGAAGAACGTGTATCCACTTGATGATGGTTGGTATATTCTATATATGTCAGTTAGGTCTAGGTTATTGATTGTGCTGTTGAGTTCTATAGTTTCTTTATTCAGATTTTGTCTAGAGGATCTGTCTAATGGCGAGAGCGGTGTGTTGAAGTCACCCGTAATTATTGTGTTGTGGTCTATTTGACTCTTGAACTTGAGGAGCGTTTGTTTTATGTAGATTGCAGCTCCATTGTTTGGTGCATACAAATTGATAATTGTTATGTCTTGTTGGTGGATGGTCCCTTTTAACAGTATATAGTGTCCTTCTTTATCCTTCTTAATTAACTTAGGTTTGAAGTTGATTTTATTTGATATGAGTATGGCCACTCCTGCTTGCTTCCGAGGGCCATGTGAGTGGTATGATTTTTCCCAACCTTTTACCTTCAGCCTCTGTATGTCTTTTCCTATCATATGAGTCTCCTGAAGGCAGCATATTGTTGGATTTGTTTTTTTGATCCAGGTTGCTAGCCTATGTCTCTTGATTGGTGAGTTTAGGCCATTAACGTTTAAAGTTACAATTGAGATATGATTTGTACTTCCAGTCATGCTTCTTTATTTATTTATTTTAGTTTGGCTAGTTTTACTTTTTTGGTTATTTTCCTCCTCCTTTACTGAGATACCTCTTGTTGTTAGTTTGGGCACTATTTTTCAATTCCTCTTCTTGTAGTATATTGCTCAGAATGCTTTGCAGTGCTGGTTTTCTTGCTGCAAATTCTTTTAGCTTTTGTTTATCATGAAAGATTTTAATTTCGTTGTCAAATCTGAAGCTCAATTTTGCTGGATACAGTATTCTGGGTTGAAATCCATTATTTTTCAGCGTTTGAAATACATTGTTCCAGGACCTTCTCGCTTTCAAAGTCTGTGCTGAGAAATCAGTCGTTAACTTAATTGGTTTACCCCTGAATGTAATCTGTCTCTTTTCTCTGGTAGCTTTTAATATTCTCTCCTTGTCCTGTATGTTGGCTATCTTCATAATTATGTGTCTTGGAGTTGGTCTATTATAGTTTTGAATGTTTGGGGTCCTGTAGGCTTCCAGGATTTGGCAATCCATTCCATCTTTCATCTCTGGGAAGTTTTCTACAATTATTTCATTTAATATGCTGCCCATTTTTTTGGTTTGAATCTCTGTGCCTTCTTCTATCCCGATGACTCTCAAATTTGGTTTTTTAATGACATCCCATATCTCTTGAATAGATTGCTCATGGGATTTAAGCATCTTTTCTGTGTTGACTATACTCTTTTCAAGTTGATAAACCTTGTCTTCATTATCTGATGTTCTGACTTCTACTTGATCAAGTCTATTTGTAATATTCTCGTTTGAGTTTTTAATTTGGTTTATAGTTTCCTGCAATTCTAGGATTATAGTTTGATTCTTTTTTAAGATCTCTATCTCCTGGTAGAGCTCATTCTTTGCCATTTGAATTTGTTTGTTTAATTCATTTTCAAAATATATTTTTATTGCTTGGACTTGCTGTCTCATGTCTTCTCTAATATTCCTTTCCATTTGAGTTAGGTATGCCTTGGGTTCTTTCCCTATCCCTGCTTCTGATGTTTCTATGTCCTCTTGTAGAATTAAGTTGTCTTGCATTGTTTGTACTCCTTGTTTTCTCATGTTGTCCCCGTTGCTTTCCAGCTCTATTTGATTGTCGTGTTTCTACTCTCTTCTATAGATTTGTTTTGGTTCTGTATTACTCTGATGCCTCTCCTTAGTGTTGTTAAACTATGCCTGCTTACGTGGATTCCACTGTGAAGGAAGATCCGACGTCTGAGCTCCAGTGACGACCCTACTTTGCTATGACCGGCCCCAGTTCCTTGCCTGGGTGTCCTGATGAGGTGGTGTGACTGGACTGTCTCTGTTTGATTTCAGCTCCCAGTCGCGGCAGGCAGGTGGTCTCTAGCCGCCCAGTATCACCGGCTGCGGGCGGGTGATCGGTCACCTGCGGCCGGGTGTTCTCCTACCGCCCAGTTATGCGGGCAGTGGGTGAACTGTCGCCGGCGGGCCTGCAATTTCCAGCTGCCCAGTCTCGAGGGCCTTGCCTCTAGCCTCCTGGTTTCTCCTGCTAGCCTTCTGTAGCCGCAGGGCAGGCCGCACGAATCAGTGGGCCTGGATCTCCGGGGTCCCACAGTTGGCAATTGGGATCCCAGGCACTCTGTCTTTTGGATTTTTCCTGCTTGCCCCACCCCCAGCTCTAGCTAGACAGGTTTCCTTTTGGCTGCAGATGGGTAGGGGGGTTGCAGGTCAGGTGCCTCTAGTTCCCCCCTAGTCTTTATGCAGGCTCGCTTTGATTCTCCCTCCCCCGGCAAGCCTAGGAGAGATTTTATGCGAGTTCCCGATGTATGGGGGATGGGCTGAGTCCCACACACCTGTTTTGTTGTTGATCTGTCAGAGAATGGCAGTGGATATATCAGCTGTTCAAGATGCTGACTGCTGATTCCCTTGGTGGAGTGTCCGCTGTGGGGGATGGGACTGTACCGCTTCCTTCCCCGTCTAAACTCCCATACTCAGCCCGGGGGTCAGTGCGGGCTTGGCTGGTGGGATTCCACCTGATCGCAGCCGAGCCTCTCCCTGCTTGCTAATTAATGGCTTCCCTGGGGCGCCACGCCTTCTGTAGCCGCAGGGCAGGCCGCACGAATCAGTAGGCCTGGATCTCCGGGGTCCCACAGTTGGCAATTGGGATCCCAGGCACTCTGTCCTTTGGATTTTTCCTGCTTGCCCCTCCCCAGCGCTAGCTAGACAGGTTTCCTTTTGGCTGCAGATGGGTAGGGGGGGTTGCAGGTCAGGTGCCTCTAGTTCCCCCCTAGTCTTTATGCAGGCTCACTCTGATTCTCCCTCCCCCGGCAAGCCTAGGAGAGATTTTATGCGAGTTCCCGATGTATGGGGGATGGGCTGAGTGCCACACACCTGTTTTGTTGTTGAGATCTGTCGGAGAATGGCGGTGGATATATCAGCTGTTCAAGATGCTGACTGCTTATTCCCTTGGTGGAGTGTCCGCTGTGGGGGATCTGAGATTTCTCTCTCTAGGAATTGTCATGATGGAGAACCTACGGGTGATCTAAGCGTATTCTGCTGCTAGAATGTCCTAATTTCTTCATGCCGGTGGTTTTGACTTTTGTTTAATAGGTTGGTGAGGAGATAATTCCCACCATGACAATCATGAACTTTATTAGAAGCAACAGAAGCAATCCTTCCTCAGGGTAAAAAACTCACAGTGTGTTCCCCTTCTCTTTTAGTGGCCATCCTTCTCAAAGACGATTATTTTGTGAGTGGTGCTGGCCTGCCTGGCAGATTCAAAGCCGAGAAGGTGAAGTTTCACTGGGGCCACAGCAATGGCTCCGCAGGCTCCGAACACAGCATCAATGGCAGGAGGTTTCCTGTGGAGGTGAGAGAAGATCTCTAGAGATCTGCAAGCATGTCTGTCCTTTGAATGTTGATGTTAATCACATGCTCTTTCCTTACATTCATTTTTTGTACAAATCAGACTGGATAAAAAGAAACATTTCTGTCACAAAATCCTCCATAGGCTGGATATCATGATACATGCCTGTAATTTCAGTGGCTTGGGAGGCTGAGGCAGGAGGACCACAAGTTCAAGGCCAGCCTCAGCAACTTTGCAAGGACATTTGCTCAGCAAGACTCTGTCTCTAAACAAAAATATCAAAACAGGGCTGGGGATGTGGCTCAGTAGTTATGTGTCCCTGGGTTCAATCCCTAGTACCAAAAAAAAAAAAAGAAAGAAAAAAGCCCATATCTATAGCATGTTATCTGGATGCTTCCTACCAAGCCTCTCCTCCTTTGTTCAAGGGGAGAAATAGGGAAATTGCAGGCATCCTGGTTTGATGGACTCTCCCCTGGTCAATGCAATTGATCATTTGTTGATTTGACAGTCTCTTTTCACAGTTCATTTCTGAAATGTTGGTTGCTCTCCGAAGCCAACATTTTGTGTGACACTTGGGTGACTTTCATTGTCACTCTTTGGAAAACTAGTGACATATGAAGAATGGTCTCAAAACCTTCTTTCAGTTGTGAAGTTGTTTGGAGGGTTTTCTGCTCCTGGTTGCTGTTGAGAAAGATGCTCTGCTAGTGGCCTGCATCCCTGTTAACTTTGCCTGGATGGATGGTGACATTTTGCTTTAGTCCTGACATACCTTACACCTTTTTACAGACCCTCGGTGCTGATGTGCAGGGAGGAGAGGGATCTGGTCACCAACTCCGTTATTAACGTTAGCTAGGGATGTGACTTCCCTTCTGTGGCTGACTCATTGTTGTGAATATTCTTCTGCTGTGATAAACATGTTGGTTGGCTCCCGATGTGGTCATTCTTACAAGTGTATGGAAGGTCTAAAATGCATGTATTTCCTGCCTGTGATTCTACCCAACCATGGAGTGACTCTGAACTGGTAGCATGTTATCATCCAAGGAGCCAAGTGGGAAATAACTATTTCCAACCTTTAATATTTCTTGTCCTGCTCTGTGAATCCAGTGAATATGGTACCACCTAGGGGTTCTGGGTTTATTGTCCCTGTTCAACAAAGAATTGAAGAACAGACACAGATAGCAAGCAAGAAGTAGGTTTATTGCAAAATTGACAGGGATAGACCTCTTCCAAGAGAAGCGGCCTCGGAGCTGGGAATCCAGTGGGGGAGTTCTGGCCTGTTCTTATTATGGTCTCTGAAATTTTCTCCTTTCCTTATCTCTTCCCCTGTCCTCGTGTGCCCCCCTGTCCACATCTGTTTTAGTTTTTCTCTTGGATCCCCTGCTTAGGAGCATGAGTACGGAAGTGTCTGTCTGATTGGGTCCCTGCTTGTGTCCAAGAGCACTTTGGTCAAGCAGGAGTTTGGCCTCATTAGAAGACCCTCTCTATGCTCCTCTGTTCTGGCCCCACCCCGACCTCCTCACTCACCATCTTGCCCTGGCCTCCTCGGTCCTTCTACATCTCCCTCAAATACTTGAGGCTCCCTTCACAAAGAAAACACATGTGCGTATCCACACAGAGGTGTTCATTTGCTTCTAGTTGCTGTGAGCCTTTAGGGCACATTCCAGATCCAAAGCCTAACAACATAGACTTGCATGTAATTTCTCGGGTTTTATTATTCAGCCCAGCGCCTCATGTCTTGTGTTTGGACTTTCTCTGTATCCTTGGATCTTAGGTGAACATGCCCTATAAGATGGGGAAAATCTCTTTGTTTATAGAAACTTTCAAAGATAATAGAGGGAAAAAATTCCAGGTCAGTTCTGTGATTCCCCAAATCTGTGATCCCAAAAAATTACATAATCATTTTTGCAGCAGATTCTAGATCAGCATTCTCTCTCAATTCAGTTCTGACACCTTCTACCTGATAGAGCTTCAGACCCAGTCTGGAGTCTAGGTCTCTGGAACATCTGTCCAACCCAAATTGGGGCTCCCTTAACCCACTCTTTGCATCCCATTAATTTGCTTGAATGGCTCACAGAACTCAGGAAAATAAAAATATCTTAAGGGATGCACACAAGCAGGCAGATGAAGAGATACATAGGGCACCGTCTAGAAGGGTCCTGAGCACAGGAGCTTCTGTCTCCATGGGGCTGGGGTATGGCACCCTTCCTGCACATGGTTTAGTCCTTGTTCACTTTCTTGTAAGATGCCATGAATCCATCTGTCCTAGAGATCTCCATGGTCAGTTTTCTGTCACTCTGACAAAATACCTGAGAAAATCAACTTAAGACAAGAAAAGGTTCCTGGTTTTTTGTCCATGATCACTTGCCTGCATTTTTTCTGGGCCTGTGGTGAGGCAGAGCATCATGGCAGGGAAGTGCCTATTGGAGCTTATCTCCTGGTCACTAGGAAACTAAAGGAAAGAGTTAGAAGAAAGGACCTGGAATTAAAGGGTACATCTGCAGTGGTGTGCTCCCTCCAAGAAGGCACCACCTCCATAGTTTCCACTACCTCCCACCAGGTCATGAAGTTATGAATGCATACATGGATTAATCCATGAATGAGGTCAGAACCTTCATGATCTGGTCTCCTCCCCAAGGGCCAACCTACAAATACTGCTGCCATGGGGACGAAGCTTTTAACACATGAGCTTTGGCATACACTTTAGATCCAAATCCTAGCACTCTGCAAACCCTATCTCTTGGGATTTAATAGAGGATCCATTTAAACACGGACAGCCCTAAGGAAAGGTAACTGGACAAAAGGAATGTGAACCGTTGCTGATCCTGTCTCTGTGCTCCTCTGCCTCTCTGTGCAATATTCTTTCCGCCTGGGAACAGAAGAGGTGTCTTAGGATCTATTAGCATACAAGGCAGGTTTATTAGCTTTTTATTTCTGTCACCAAACTACCTGACAAGACCACCTTAAAGGAGGGGATATTTATTGGGGGCTCATGATTTCTGAGGTCTCAGTCCATAGACGGTGGAACCAATGTCTCTTGGGTCCCATGTGAGGCAGCATATCAAGGTGGATGGGTTCAGAGAAGGACAGCTGCTTACCTCATGGCAACCAGCAAGCAGAGAATAGAGGGAAGAGGGGAAGGGGCCACAGGGAAGATGCACCCTTCCAGGACATGTCTCCAGTGACCCATTTCTGCCAGCCACACTTCACCTGCCTACAGTCACCACCCAGTGAGTCCCTTCAAACCAGGGTGAGCTGAATGGTCAGGTTATAGTTCTCATAATCCAATCATTTCACCTCCAAGTATTCCTGCATTAACATGCCAGCTTTTGGGGGGACACCTTGTATCCAAACCATCATAACAGGTTACAAAATTTCTTCATGGGCAGCTCCAAGGCAGAAAGGTAGAGTTTCTCTGACTCAACTTGGGGAAGGGATTCTAGTTTCTGTGGTCTACCTTGGAGAAGGGATAAGGAATCCTGAATGGAAACCAAAATATGCATATCTTAAGACCACATGCTCATACTGACGCACAAAGAGGTCTTCCCACCCACTGTTCTTTGAAGAAACAAGCGATTGCTACTCTGGGAAAACAGTTCATACTCTTTCTCATTGAGCTGACAGATTCTCAGTACCCAGATTCTCTCCCTGCACTGAGAGTTCTCTCTCTCTGGACTTCCTGTCCTAGTCACACTAATTATATATGTCTCCTGTGGAGGGATTCTACTTCTCTCCTCCCTTTGAATGGGATGAATCATTTCTTAGAAGTCTTGCTTTATTTATACTTGGAAAACTTGATTTCGAGAAGGCAAATGACATCATGCTTTTCTAAGTGTGGGGTTTCCCTTCTGGTCTTGCTGTCGGGTTCCCATTGGCAGTGAGAGTGGAAGGGGCAGTCTGGGTCCAGCCAGCTCTGCTCAGAAGCCTCTTTGTCTTTGAATTGGGTTACCATTTGTTCTATTCATGTTTTTCTGTACAAAAGACCTGTGCTTTAAAGCTTGAAAAAACTTAATCGGGCAGCTACCTTGGCAAGGAAAAAGTCTGTGGAGCTAGGAACTGGGAACCCCAACTTCATTTGTCACCACCTCCTCTAATACCTGGACAGCCCGTCTCCTCCTTATATTTTATTGTGAAAAAATGCACAGAATAGATGCATACTTTCATTAAACCTTATTACTTATTTTAAAATAAGTGTCTCAGTTTTCCATTACTTAAAACCATTGCATTCAGAAGCTAATCCATGGTGGCATCTACGACTGATTGTTTTGACCAAGTCGCTTGAGGTTTTTTGTTTTTTTTTCTTTTTATCAGATGGTAGGTAAGGATGCCCATATTAATTGGGTTTCTCCTCCAAGCCCATCAGGTTGCATGCTTGCTTTCTGCAAATGTGATAATCATGTTCAATTTCTTAGTGGTATCTTTGGAGGAACTCGAGTTTCAGAGATGAGAGGTAACGGAAGCAAATTTAACTTTAAAATATGCACAACCCAGTTGCTCACTTCTGTCCAAAACGTGTCTGCAATTTTTTATGTTAGGTTGCTTTATTTGAGCTCTTTATTAATTCTAGCTCTTTCTGAAATTTTTATACTGTTTGAACATCTCCGGGTGGATTATTTATTTTCATGTAACTACATCATACTTCAATAAACTAGAGTGAAAATTAAAAAAAAAATAATTAATGTGTGATGGAATAATTTAGTAGCATTGAGGATAGTATTTATCCTGTATGTACTGTGCATGAGGGCTAGGGGACAATCATTGCAGGAGATTGCACTGGGACTGGTAGAATAATTCAGTGGTGGCTCTCAACTGAGGGTGATGTCCTATCCCCTGTCACCCTGGCCAAAGTCCAGGAAGCACTGTCTGGAGACATTTTTTATCGCACCATGTTAGCAGGGATATGCTATTAGATTCTAGTGTGTAGAAGACAGGGATGCTCCACAACTTCCCAGTATCCACTGCATATGGTACCCAGATATTACTCGTGCTACCACTATGAGCCACAGGATCAGAGAGAGCAAGGTGTTGAGTGGAACTGAGTCTTTTAAACACATTTGGAGACTGAAGACTTGATGGGTGCAGTGGAACATGCCTGTAATCCCAGCAACCTGGGAGGCTGAGGCAGGAGTTCAAAGCCAGTCTCAGCCACAGCAAGGCCCTAAGCAACTCAGTGAGACTCTGTTTCTAAAAAAAATACAAAATTGGGCTGGGGATGTGGCTCAGTGGTCAAGTGCCCCTGAGTTCAATCCCCAGTACAAAAAAAATAAATAAATAAATAAAAGAGGACTTGTCTCTTGTGGTGGTTATGAGGAATCGTTCTTTGCCTTGTGCCCTATTAGAATGACTGGTCCTGCCTGTTAGACTCTACTGTTCATACAGTCACAACCTTGGGAATTTCAATAGCTGGCTCAGTCCTTCAGCCCCTGCAGGCTGAATTTGAAGCTTGTGCCCCACATGAAGCTGGAGCCGCTCCCTGGGGGTAAGTGGCAACAAGTCTGCCTTGTAGGTTTTGATGCTTTCCAGGAATGCTCTCAGGTCATCTACAACGTGGGCATTCAGAAATTGGAGCACTCCACATTTTCCTGGCTGAAATCCTGGAGTTGGTTTTGCAGGGGCAACAGTTAGAAACTTCCAGTTTGATAATTAACCAAAGACAGTCCCGTAAAGACGAAAGAAAACAAAAACTCTTCCTTTGCCAGTGTTCTGGACGGCTCAGTTAAAGTCAGAAAAGAAAGCCTCAGTAGTTGCAATGCCGAGCCTCAGAGACTAGACCCTATTTGGGTCCTGAAACAGCCTCAATGCCCTTACTTTTTTGAGCTTGATTCTCTGCCTGAAGGTGAGCTTTTCCTGAGTCTTTTGTTGTGGAGGGGTGGGGACAGAAAGGTAAACCAGAAAGTCACAGACCATGCCTTTAGGCTGTTTATACATAGTGATGCCATAGAAATTGAACAGTCATGTCAATGGCTATCTAGTTCCAGGTTGACTAGTCTTAGAAGCAGAGGGACATTTTGCCAAAGATGGAAGATTGTTTCATATGTCAAGAGCTTTGTAATGTCTTGAACAACTAATAAAAAAATAAAATAAAATAAATAAAAAATAAAAAAGAAAGATTGTTGTCGAGTTAATAATATTTACACAGATGGAAGAGATGGATTGGAGCCTTTTGGTAGGACAGGGATGTCCAAAGGCCCTGGGGCTGGCCATGCCTGGTGGGTTTTGGTAAAAATCCAAAATATCTACTTGTTAATTCCTAGAACCTGTGAATATGTTCCTTCGCATGGCCAAAGGGAATTGTAAATGTGATTTAGTGTCCTTTAAGATCATAAAGCTTAGAATAAGATAGTGGTGTTATAATGGTAACTGTAAATTAAATGTTCCAGTTCTTCCATGACTGCTGGACTTTTCTGTGATCTCTCCCACCACAGTCATCTCTGATAGCTCTTTTGCCCATGTGAGTCTCCTACCAGTTCCTTGCTCTATCCGTGTTTTGTGGTTGGTGATCTCAACAAGGGTTCATATAGTGCTAATTGGAATTGAATTAGGCCATGTTTCCACTAATAACTGCAGTTGAATTTAATTCAAGGAGAAACCTCCAGGTAAGACCTCTGAGCTCCATTAAAGTAGAGGTCCTATGGGTGTGTGTTGACTGAGGTAATTAAAATCTTATTGATTATAATAAGAGATTGCAGGAGTTGTTGATTCAGACTTACTGGCGCTTATGTCTTCAGTAAGCCTCAATGATCCAAAATAATTGTGCCCTTTCCAGCAAAACCCACCGGTGGCTTATTTCAGCTCTGTTGAGAGCATCTTATCAAGTGAAAAGCAGCGGAGATGTTTTTCTTAATATATACCATGTACACATCACCATATGGTTCCGATCTAGAAGCCCTTATCTGAAACCTCAGAGGCCAGATGTTTTAGATTTCAGAATCTGTTTTTGGAAAGGTGCTGTCGCCTACATGCTTGGCTGTAGTGCAGAACACACACACGAGAGTCTGCAGACACCCATCTTAAAGGATTCACCATTTCACGTGGCCTGAAGACTGTAAAAACATCTTGACGTGTTAAAAAAGAAATAGTTGTTGAGTGTCTTTGTGAACTAGATGCTTGTTATTAAGTTGGGGGACTGGGCCATTCTATTAAAAATAACGTTTGCGGTATTCAATTCTTTTCTTCTCATACGTTGTATACTTTTTGGTTCACTTTCTGAAATTGTTGCAGGCCACCTTGGCAAGCCTGGGTTCACAGAGCCCTTTGACAGTGGAGATGATGACCAAGCTGGTTGTTGACCTGCACCTGTCTCTTCATGGGATCTTTTCTTGCAGGTGTCTGAGAGGGTCCTGTGGCTCTCTGGTGTTTGCTATCTGGTGCTGCATGGTTTGCTCTGTATTGACTTCTGTCAAATGGCCAAGGAATGAGTTGAAATTGAGTCAGCGACTTTATTGAAATAAAGATTTTATTTTGGAGAAGGGTGTTTCAGCCTTTAGTAGTAAAACATTTAGTTTTCATCTGGCTGATCTTTCATGTGCACGTCCTGTGTTGATAAGAGGCACATTTGAGGAGGTCCCCCTATTCAGGGTGTGCTCCAGGGAGATGTCCCTGGCTGGTTGTACAAAGGCAGGGAGCAGGTTTTTGTGAGCTTAAACCTGCCTTGGCCCTGTGTGGTATCTGACAGTCCTCACAGGTATCTTAAATGTGACCTTGCCTTGGTACCGTTTGATGTTGTGTCCCTGACATGTGATACATTGATAGCAGATGGAATTGTGCTGAGGACTGGTCAAAGAGATGACACTTTCTGAAAGGGACATTCGGTAAATTGGAGGTAGCCACCAAGGTAAAACCTGTGCACCTTCAGACAGCCCAAGAGAAGGCATTGGGTGGGTACTACAATTGGGGTGGGGCAGTGACGGTGACCATGTTGTAGACATATCTTAACAAGCACTGCTTGGTCTAAAACTTTCCAGACATTTGCTCCTGAGGTTTTCACATCAGTCTCATAAGCAAGGTGCTCTTACTCACTGAGTTTAATTATTGCTTCTCCAGGATCCAGGCTCTGATAGCTACAATACCCGAACCACAATTTATTTGTGATAAATAATCTCATTGTTTTTCTTTTTGGTGTTCAAGGCTATTTTGTTATAAACACCCATGCAATGGAAATAATTTTATTAGAATCTTAACTACTGTTTATTGTATAATAAGCAGGCAAGAAAAAAAAATAAACCGAAAGGGCTTTAAATGCTCAGACTGCTTAATCATAGAGAGGGGGCATGAAGGGGACTGGAAGTATTTGTCAGCTCTCTGCTTAGAAATATCTACTGAATATACTGTTTTTTTTTACCCAATCTCATCACTTAGAGCAGCTATACCTGAGAGCCAAGATGATGTTAGTCACACATTATACTTCTGCATTTTATATGTATGTGTATATATGTATATTATATATATAATATATGTATATATATATGTGTGTGTATATTATATATATAATATATGTATATATATATATATACATAATTTGCTACTTCTAAATTTTTATAAGGAACATTAAAAGAGATAAAAGGAAACAGGTCATCTTATTTGAGTTTTACAATTAATTTTATTTTCTATTTAATTTATATGATGCCATAAAAATACAGCTTATGCACACACTAATAATTGATCATCATGAAAGCAATTAAAATTGAACTGATTTTTAATCCATTATATTTACCTTAATGTACTCAAAATACGATGCCAACAGAAATTGAATATAAAAAGTTATTACTGAGATACATTGCACTCTGTTCTTGTACTAAGTCTTTGAAATTCAGTTCATATTTCATGCTGACAGCATGTCTCTCCATGGACTGGCCACCTCCAAATTCCACACATTTAGAAGCTACAAGTGGGTATGGGCTGCCATATGGAATCCAGCAGACTTATGAATTCCAGACATCACTAATGAAATTTAGATGGTATACTCGCCAGGAGATGAAGAGAAGCTGATTTTTCTTGTTTTTTTTTTTTTTTTTCTTGGTAGTTTTCCACTTCCAGCACCAACAAAAAGCAGGTGAGAGGATACATGATAGCAGGTATGGAGGGTGAATGATTTTAAAGATCTCATGTACAACATGAAGACTGTATTAACAGAATTTTGTGTTATGCTAAGGATTTTTGTTAAATGAACAGACTTTAGTTGCTATTGGCCCAATGGGGAAAAAATGGGGACCTATGTGAGATGCTGGATGTGTTAATATGATTCACTTTTGTGACTGTGACTGTGTGTGTGTGTGTGTGTGTGTGTGTGAGTGTGTGTGTGTGTGTGTGTGTGTATATATATATATATATATATATATATATATATATATTCATTCTCTATATTTATCTCACAATGTCACATTGTGTACCTTAAACATACACAATAAAATCTGTTCACACCCACCCACATGCAATAGTTCAACTTTCCATTGGAACCACAAAGTGTTCACCTAGGTATATAGCAGGGTTTTTTTTCTTTTATAAGCTTTTCATTTTTCCCCCTTATTTTTTCACTTTTACAACATTGATTCCCAGAGCTTTGAACACTATTCTTTTCAGAATCCGTTTTCAAGCTGAAGAACTCAAATAAAGCTGGCCAGGGAGACCTTTATACACAGAAGGTAGAGACCTCAAGCGGCTGGATCAGATGTATTGTAAGTTCAGGTCAAGAGGATTTATGGGCATGTGGTTCAGCAACACCTCCCGCCCACCGTCCACCCCCTCTTTCTTTTTTGTCCTGTCAAGATTTGAGCAGAAAGATTTCAAACCATCTTAAATCTAAAGCCTTTAGCAAGTTCTTTAGTGCCACCGTCACTCAGAAGGGACAGTCAGAAAGATTTACAAGGAATAGAAAGAAGGCAAGTTTTAGAGAAAGTCTATTTCTTTTCTCTCCTTTAAATCTCTCTGGTACAGAAACTCCCAGCATCCTCTTTATTGGAATGGGAAGAAAGTTCCTAATGTGTATCCATCTAGAATATATAGTGTTCTGGATACATTGACTGTGATACACAGAAGCCAGCCAGGCAAATCACTAAAAACCTATTTTATGTAAAAATATAAACTTCACCTCTTAAATATTTGAGGATGTCTTAAAAGACAAGACTTTAACACTCAGGTTAATACATGGAAGATTTGGGGGGTTACTTGCAAAATAACTTCTTAATTTCAGCTTCAACTTCTGATTCTCCTTATTTAATCCTCTACTGCATTGGGTTAGGAAGTTCAGTATTTCAGGGAATTTCCTTAGTTTATGCCTCAGTATTTATTATTCCATGGTCCAGGTAGCCATTTTTCAGGCTCCCTCTGTGTTTGCTGTTGAACTTGCCTCTGTCTCTCTTCTCTCTGTTTATCACTCTTTTCCTCATTTATTAGTGGGCCATGTGTGAGCTGAAATGACAGAACTAGGCACAGGAAAATACCTTTAAATAAGTGTGGCTCCTGTATAGTTTCTGAATTCTCATTAGTCTCTTTCATGGGTCTACATGAAATGTGAGCTGTGGTCAGTTATATTTAGGAAATTCTGCATAATACGTCTTTCTCTTACAGCTTGATAATGAGCTAACAGAATAGACATCTTGAAAAATATTCTAGGAGCAAGAGGATTTTAAGGGATTTTCATTTGACTGGAACTTGCTCAAACTGAATTTACTATGGAACTTGTTGTGGTTTGGATATGAGGTGTCTCCCAAAAGCTCACTTGGGAGACGATGCAAGAATGTTTTTAGAGATGAATGTTTTTAGAGATGGGTTATGGGAACCTTAACCCAATCAGTGATTGAATCCCCTGATAGGGATTTACTGAATGGTAACTGGAAGCAGGTATGGTATGTATGGAGGAGGTGGGTCATTGGAGGCATGCCTTTGGGACAACATATTTTATCACTGGAGAATGGCATCTCTGTTTTCTGGTGCCATGTTCCCAGTTGCTTTCTTCTGCCACATCCATCTGTCATGATGTTCTGCCTCCCATCATGCTCCAAGGAATGGAGTTGACATTCTGTGGAATGAGACCCCTGAAATCCTGAGCCCACAAATAAATGTTTCCTCCTCCATGACAGTGCTCAGTAGGTCTTTCAATCACAGCTGGGAAATGGCTGACTAAAACGGGACCCTTCTTATTTGTCTATCTTGTGAGATTACTGTTGAGGAGAATACTGTTGGGGGAATGGCCACCCCCAAATCATTCAGGGCAGTGCTTTTCCTTGGTTGATGTGACAGATATTTAGATTGTTTGTGAATGCTCTTCTTTGCCAGTTCCTGAATCCTCAACAGGGTTTCTTCATTCAGCAGGTTGAGGAGTCTTCTTTGTGTGGGACCCACAGGGTCCTGCCCTCAAAGGACTTTAACTTCAGTAGGTGCTGAAGGCCTGAGGCAGAGGTTTGCCAGGACTGTTGGTAGCACATCCAGGAGGACAGTGCTCCTGAAGGAGAGGCAGAGGGGATAGAAATAGGAAATGCACTCAGGCAAACCCTCTAAGTTCCCAGGCTGTGGAGCCTTGTGCACCAGGGGAAAGTCCTGGCCTGTACTTCAGGCTAGTTTGAAGCAGCTAGAATATTCTCAGCAAAGGAGTGATGATATCTGGCTAATATTTCTGAAGCATCTCTCTTGTTGCACTTCAGAGTAGGAAATATCTGTGGATGTTCAGTGAAAAGATAATGGTGATCAGTAGAAAGGTGACTGCTTAGGCCAGGAAAGGCCAGCAAGAAGCCCAGTTCGGACTATTTTGAGTGAAGAATATGCTCACTGAGAGAGAGAGAGGATAGTATTGTTATCACAGGTGATCAAATTTGTATTTCTTGGTTACCAAAAATATATATAGTAATTATAATAATAATAATGTACAATTTGAAGCAGATTTCAGGATAACTAACCAGTCTAATACTTTGCAACATTTCATGTAGGTTTAAAATAAATCTTTAGAACTTTTGATTATGTAATATTCATATAATTATCTATTACATACGAGTTTTATTGCATAATAGATGCTGTATGCTGAAGAAGAATGAAACACAGAGATGTGATTGTTCAACCTAATATAAATAAAGCAAACCTCCTCCTCATGGGGTAAATTTCAGTTAAATCGAGTGCTTTGAGCTAGACCCCACATCTTTTCAGAGCTTATTCACTACAAATGGTCCCCATTTATGATGCTTTGATTTGGAAGGAAAGCCTGGAGAAAACATACCTCACATTTTGAATTTTCATCTTTTTGGAGGTATAACCCTTTCTCTTCATGCTGGGCAGCCACAGCGGGCCACAGCTCCCAGTCAGCCCATGATCATGAAGGGACCAATAGCCACTCTGCTGTGGACCTTGTTATCAAGCTAGATGATTGGAGCATTAAACATATTAAATGCATTTTTTCACTTTTTGTTTTTGGTACTGGGGATTGAACCTAGGGGTGCTTAGTCACTGAGCCACATCTCCAGCCCTTCTTTATAGTTTTTGTTAAGCAGGTCTCACTGAGTTGCTTAGGACTTCACTAAGTTGCTAGGGCTGGCTTTTAACTCACAATCCTCCCACCCTAGCCTCCTGAGCTGCTGGGATTAGAGATGTTCACCACTGCACCCATATATACAATACTTTTTGACTTATAGTGGATTTATTTGAATATAATCCCATTCTAAATTGAGAAGCCTCTGTAGCAGCCATTAGCATTACCTTGATTGTCTTCTCAACATGCTGATCTTCAATTCATCTATTCCCTACCACGACACTTTTCCCATCATTTCTACCCTAGCTCCAGCCATTACCATCTCTGATTTTCATTTTGCTACTCATTCTTCAAAGGTCTTTGTTGCCCCCAGCAAGTGATTCTATACAGTAATGAGAGGTTACTTTTAAATGCTTGGATTGCTTTAGCTTAAATTCTTCTAGTGCTTTCCAATCACATCTTTAATAAAAAGTTCATACTTTGACCCTCAGTGCCCACTTGACCTGATTCCTATACCCCCAACTCCCTTCCTAAACTCCTCGACATCCTGCGTTTATGCATTCTTTGATTGCAGAATGTTCTCTTCATGTTTCTTGCATCTCCTGGCTCATTCCTGTCACCATCTTGCCAGGTATAACATATAGCATGCTCTCTCCTCCCAACTCAGTCCTTTCCAGTTACTTAGTTTTATTTTCTGCATAGCAACTGCCACTGTTTATAATTACATATTAATTTGTTTACTAGGTTTTTTTAAACTCTCCTACCCCTCAACCACCCCCACTTGCTGTCTATAAACCTGTGGAGGAAAGGAGTCTGTCTGTTCACTGCTAAATCTCAGCTACTAATGAAGACAGTCCCGTCACAGCATAAGCAATCATATCTATTAGGAAAATAACATTCTTGTATTCTATCCTCATCTTGTGGGCACACTGGTTAAAGAGCAAGAAACGAATTCCTGAGAATGGAAACTTTTAATTCATTCATTATAAAGATATTTAAAGAAGCAAATCCTCCCCCTAAACTACCTCTTGTATGAAGAATGTGAATGACTCAAATAAATTAGTTACTCTCAAATAAACACATTCATCCTCTCGCCTCATGCCGTGAGGCTGAGGGTTAGTTATGTGGCTCAGAAAAGGATCTTTTTAAGGTCTGTACTTCTAGAGTGTAGCTCTTCTATTAACAACCATTATGCCCAAGTATCAAGACAGATTGTTCCAATTAGTCAACGAGGTCCGGGTTTTTGAGAGCTGTTAATATGCACACGAGCAATTACTGTTGCAGAATTAAAAGGCACACCATTGGGAATTTTAGATTGAGATTATCAGTTTTGGTCGAGAGCTAAGGCAGAAGCCGTAAGAATGGTGTGCTGCCTTTTTCTGCAGCTCTGTCATGGGACGGTGCTCTGGTGCCCACACACAGAAGGTCCTGAGGTTGCTACATTCTCATGCCATCCCAGATCAGTGTCTTCCTCTGTATTCATTGAGAATCAGTCATGGCTGTGTCAGAAGGAACATGAAAAACCAGCCTCTTGAGCTCATGGAACCTAAGGGACCAGCAGAGTGAATCTTAACCAGAATTCACATTAAAAGGAAGTAGACATCTTTTATCTTTTAAAAGCACATTCGAGTTGTTGTTTCCCCCCCTCCCCCGTAAATAAAAACATTCTCTTCTCTCCTCCTCCTCCTCCTCTTCTTTCTCATCTGCATTTCCATGTTTTAATAAAATGCATAGAACATTTCCTATGAATGCCTCTCCATTGTTCTATAATATGCACTACCTTCTTTCCAAAATTTACTAGAATCCCACAACTTAAGCTGAAACTGGAGTCCTGGAGTCAAAGAATATGTGATTTGTAGACTTTGGAGGTGACACTCTCTTTTTCTAGTCAGTTTTCTAGCCAATCTCAAAATGCTTGATAATCTGCTCTTAGAGCTAAGGTATTGCTGCTTTTTCAGAGTCTCACCTAAGGAGGGAATGGAATGTGAGTTCTTGATGGTTTGGAAACATTAGTAGGATTCATCCCATAATGCCCCAGTGGAGCATTGTCAAGAGCAAGGCTTCTCTTGGGAGAAGGTGCTTAGGACATCAATTGTGATAAATAAAGGCAGGCAGGCCTGGGTGAGTCACTTCCAGGAAAGGAGGACCCAGATAAGTTATGAATGAGGGTGTGGATTACAGAGAGTGAGCTGGCCTCATCTCCAGAGGAAGTGATTGGAATGGACAGCAGTGTGCAGATAGAGGGTTTTGACATTTTTTGAAGGGATTCGCTTAGAGAAACAATCCTCTTGGTCATTGATGTCCCAGAGGGAACCAAGATGTACAGAAGTGGTCTCTTCTGAAGAATCCGATTACAGTTTGTGACACAGCCCCTGGGTCAACAGCAGCTGTTAGCCATGGGACTTGTCCTGCTAGGGACCTACTCTATCATGTGTGGAGAATTAAAAGATATTGCCCAAAATGGTATGAAAAACAGCTCCTTGGAAGAGGAAGAAATTCAGATCTATTGCACAACATGGTCATTGTAGTGAATAACAGTGTGTTGAATATGTGAAATTTGCTAGGAGAAGGGGTTTTGTTTTATGGCCTTAAAACCAGGTCCTTGTGCATTCTCATGCCATCCCAGATCAGTGTCTTCCACCACCGAGCCACACCCCAGCTCTGAGAGAGTAGATTTTAAAATGATCCTAGAAAAAAATAAATAAGATAATAAATGAGATGATAGATATACTAACTTGATGTAGTCATTCCACAGTGTATGCATATATAAGAATATCATGTTTTATAACTAATTGTTTTAGTCAGATTTTTTTGCTCTTGTGACTCAATGACATGACCAGTGCAGTTGTAGAGGAGGAAAAGTTTGAGGGCTTACAGTTTCAGAGGTCTCAATCCTTAAAAGACCAGCTTCATTTCTCAGGGACAGGACATCATGGAGGAAGAGTGTTGTGGAAGAAAGCAGCTAACATGGTTATCAGGAAGCAGAGAGAGACTCCACTCTCCAGAGACAAGTATAGATCCCAAAGCAATGCCCCTAATGCCACCTCCTCCAGCCACACCTTACCACTTCAGTTACCACTGAGTTAATCCCTATCAGGCGAGTAATTCGCTGATTGGATTAAGGCTCTCATGACCCATCATTTCTCCTCTGAACCTTCTTGCATTGTCTCACAAGTGAGCTTTTGGGAGATACGTCACATGCAAAACACAATACTAATATATGTAAAATTTGTCTTTGTCAGTTAAAAATTACAAAGAAGAAACAATTCTTGAGATAATGATGATAGTTGACCTTCCAAAAAGTACTTGACTATGGTTCCTTACAGTGCTCTATATACATTCTGTCATTGAATTATCATTTCTTAGGAAAAATATTAGAAAATAAAAAAGCACTTAATAACCAGTATCTGGGGGTGGAGTTGTGGCTCAATGGTAGAGCACTCTTCTAGCACATGTGAGGCACTGGGTTCGACCCTTAGCATCACATAAAGACAAGTAAATAAAGGTACTGTGTCCATCTACAACTAAAAAAAAATAATTTAAAAAGTAACCGATATCTCTACTTTATGAATTTAAAAACAAAAATAAGGTAAAGGGATCATCCTGATAGACATCTCTGTATAATCTAATGTGGACCTGCTAGAAATCAGATTTGGAGCCTGGTGAGTTAGGTGACATTTCTCATTGATCACAGAGTGATATGCTATCATTATGGTGCATTTCCAGTATTTTGCAAAGGACAGGGGCCAATGTATGTAGAGCCATTATCAACAGGAGTTGTGTTCCTAGCCTACTGTGTGACTTCAAATCTTATTTCTGTTTTCCATCTTTGTTAAAGTTCTCAGAACTTCTAAAAATTAAATCTAATTTTTCTGCTTACACCTTACTGCATGCTACAGATTTTTTTCCGCAATTAGTGCATTTTACTTTTCAGAATAGGAAATAAAAAAAGAGAGCAGAACAATGAGTCTGATTTAGTGTCATTTCTAAGACCTTATTTTGCTAAGCAAGAACAAGTACAATATAAAATCATAAAAGCAAATTATCCTTAAAATGCAAATCATTCGTGGCCTTCAGATTGTCAAAATAATATATATTCAGTATAAAATAATTTAAGCAAACTTGTGAGGTAAAGAAAGCATGTTTTTCTTGCAGACAGATAACGCTTTTATAAATGCCCAGATGCTGTACACAGTTTTATCATACCTCTCTGATGGGAGTTTTTATGGGTATTAAAATTGTAGTGTTTATGAAGTACTTAGTGTAGTGTCACATAATAGGTAATCAATACATTTTTTGCTTCTCTCCATGGAATGCATGCAGCATAATTTATTTTTTGCCTAACATTATTGGTGGACATTTGGGCTCCTTCCATTGATCCCTTTTAAAAATGTCACAGCTGGGTTGATCATATATTTTAGATGAACCCAGGTCTTGTAGAGAGGCCTGGCTTAGAATGCCAGTGTGAAAGGTAGGGATGTCCTAAAATACTATTTGACTCATCAATATTTGGAAAGATTAACCAACTTAGTCAGAACTTTAAATTTTCAAAAGAAACTGAGAATATATTTGAAAAGCCAGGAATTTATATTTGTAAGGACATAGCCCCTTTCTGTTAATATGTACTGCATTGGTCTTCACAGGTTACCTATGGGTCTTTGGGGATCACTTAGGGTTTCATATCTAGAACATTTCCTCTCAGTTGTAAAGGTTTTTGTCTTACAGATGTCTTTGTTTTCTTTTACTTACTTAGGAATGTTTGGGATGCTATACTAAATATTGCCTGGGGTGATACTATATGATATAACTGTTATGGTTAAGCTATGACCCCCCAAAAGCTCATATGTGAGACAATGAAAGAATGTTCAGAGGTGAAATTGTTAGTTTATGAAAACTCTAACCTACTCAGTGGATTAATTCACTGACATGGTTTAACTGGGTGGTAACTGTAGGCAGGTAGGGTGTGGATGGAAAGAGTAGGTGTGTGCCTTTGAGGTTTATATTTTGTCCTTGGAAAGCAAAACTCTTTTTCTGTACTTCCTGATGGCCATGTCCTAAGATGCTTTCCTCTCCCACACCCTTCCACCATGAAGTTCTGTCTCCTCTTGGTCCCAGAGCTAGAGTGTTGACCTACCATGGACTGAATTTCTGAAACCAGGAGCTAAAATAAATCTTTCCTCCTCTAAGTTTTTCTTACAGGCCACAGCAATGAAAGATTGACTAAAACAATGTTGGATTTATAGGTGAATTCTGAAACTCTGTATAATAGTTTTACTTCACCAGGATACCAAAGAATGACACCTAAGAGAAGACTAATAAATCTACTCTATTCATGTATGAAATTTTGTGCATATGCATATCTTTTTTATTGTGCTGTATGAGAGGGAATCTAGTGCTTCATTCAGATTTAAATATTATTTTCAGTTTGTCTTCTGCAAGCCTCCCTCCAAAAATAAAATATCTAGAGAAAAAGGAACAGATCCTTCTTTTCTTTGGGACTAATTGTCTTTCTAATGTACAGAATATATCAAACTTACCTATAATTTAATTCAGCACCTCATTACTGATGTGAAATTTCTGAGCATTAAAAAGTCACAGGCAGGCTGCTATAGGTGACTTTTCTAACAGCATCCTATGGGCAGGGAGGACCACGTCTGTCTCATTAATTTTCTTAACCTCAGTGCCAAGTAGAGTGGCTTGTGTGTTACAGGTGACCTATTTCAAATTTCCATTAAAAATAAACCCATTGCTTTTTCTCCTACTTCATTTCGACATTTGAGGAGTGTTCCAGCTGTGGTTTGGGACAACTGGATCATTAAATGTCGATACCCTATCATGACATTTAGGTCCAGCACGGGCACTTGGCATACCAGTACCTGTGCTAATGGGCATTTTGTTTTGACATCACTGAATGACAGGCCCAGTACTTGTCTTCTTCTGTTGATTCAGGAGAGGGTAGAAAGTTCAGGAGGTCTTACCCAACAGGCTTTGTTCAATTTAAGTAGATTATGGTGTGAATGATGGAGGAAGAGATGAGAACTGGCAGGGAACTGGGATTTGAATAGGACCTTCAATTTATTTGACATGTCTAATGTCCCTATGAATGGGGACAGAACCCTGGTTTTTAGTGATAGGTAGAAAGATTGGCTTCAGGATTGATAGAGTCTTGGGTGGATTAGTGAATTGATTTACTGCTGGACTGATATGCTTTGGGGGTCTGAAATTCACCTAGCAGTAGCTTAAGATAACAAACCGAGTGCTACTTGTATTTCAAAGGTATTTTGTGCATGAGCTATCGGTGGCTTTTGTGTTGGAACTATTTTTCTACAAAAAATAAAGGCTGTTATTTTACTTATCAAAATATGTAATTAATTTCTTAGTGATATATCATTTATCTCAAGGTTTTTGTATTCCTTGGCTGTTCTTTTTTTTAAGAATGTGTTTGTCGCCTGTTGATTAAAATAATATAATAAATAAATTCAAAACAAAATGAACTCATTACTTAAGAAAACACTTCACTGATTAATCAAATTTAACCTCGAAAGGCTGCAGCTTAACTTTATACTGTTTACTGTTACATATGTTATGATTAAATTACCTGTTGTAAATATTTAATAAAATGGGGGGGGAGCAATAGGAATGCATATTGTCTTGCCAGTAAAGTATGCTTCACACACAACCTCACATCAACCTCAGATGTTGTGGAGATGTTAATAAGCAGAGAGTGTGGTTCACACCCCCATGGTACTAATGAACACCTCAGGAAATCACAGCTTGTCCTTGGCTTAAAGATGGGATTGATCAACATCAGAATTACAAAGACATTTCCTCAACTGTGTTGAGTACTTTTAATGTGTTTTCCAAGGTATGTCTCCTTGGAAATTTCCGCCAAAGACCCTGTTTCTTTCAGTCTCTTTACACCTTCCTGCTGGGATTTCTCCAACCATTTCTGTTCTAATGTTGCTAGTAAGTGTTCCATCTGCTTTGGAATATTTCTTATCGCTATGCACTCCTCCAAGGGTTATTTTTGAATATGCATTACTTTCTATGTATCATCCCTATTTACTCCTAAACAAACAAACAAACAAAATTTTTTTTTCCCTGCACAGGTGCCAAAATGGTGTAACTGCCTGAATTAGGGATGTATATAAATTCTGCCTTTTTTGTTAATAGGGAATCCACAGTCAATTGAGTGAACGTTCTGAGATCCCAGGGCCAACCTTGTCAATGCCAGGCCTTGAATACAAAGAAGTTAAGATGCAGGTCCCTGGTTTGTGGCAAATGGTGAAGGAGTTGCTGCTTGTGACAGTGTTTTGGAATGTAGTTACTGAACCCTGGATAAATATAAGTTTATATAAAATATGAATAAGATTGTGAGATGCTGGACAATAATCCTTCAATAACTGTGTTATTAACCGTGATAATAGTATTGTTAATTATTGGTGAATATGTGAGTCCTCAATGAAAAGCTTAGCTTAGGACATATCCTTTTTCTCAGACAAGGAGGGATTTAAAGAAGCCTAGCTTTCTGTCACTATTAGAAAATGATGAAATAACCCTGTCTTTTTTTTTTTTGAGAGAGAGAGAGAGAGAGAGAGAGAGAGAGAGAGAGAGAGAGAGAGAGAGAGAATTTTTTAATATTTATTTTTTTTTGGTTTTCGGCGGACACAACATCTTCGTTTGTATGTGGTGCTGAGAATAGAACCCAGGCTGCACGCATGCCAGGCGAGCGTGGTACCACTTGAGCCACATCCCCAGCCCAATAACACTGTCTTGAGGGCATCTGTTTACTGGTTCCTCCTCCCTCTCTCCCCCACCCCCTTCAGTTTTACTTTTTGAATTGACAAATAAAGTTGTATATATTTAGGGTGTACATAATGTTTTGATAGATGAAGACATTGTAGAATGTCCAAATCAAGCAAATTAATAGATCCATTGCCAATTCTTTTCCTGAACATCCCATGTCACCCTTTCCCATGTCCGTTTTGCAATAATTCAGTCCTTTGGTTTACCCCAACCTGGTCGTCCAGATCTCTGTACAAGAATGCTTTTGGAGAACTCGCAATACTTTGTTGAAATAATTTCTTTTGGAAGGAATAGATAAAGCCACTACTTTATCTTTGTGAGGGTTTTTTGGTTTTTATTTTTATTTTATTTTATTTGTCTCGAAATAAGGTATAGAATGTAGGTTCGGGTTTATTTTTCTATGCTGAGGATTGAAACCAGGTCCTTGTGCATACAAAGCAAGCTGTTTACTACTGTTCGATTCCCAGCTCTGAACATAAGTTTTTTTTTTTTTTAAATACATGGCAACTTCAGAAGAATATCTGAAACTGTTATTGTAATGAACTAATTAGGATTATTCCATCAGACGTAGGTAGTCTGTTCTCCCTCTATTTAAGTACAGATAGAATGGATACTTCAAATCAGAAGGGATCTCAAGTTCATTGGCTATGAGTGGTTTACCCAGTTCATTCACTACTGCAGAATTTTTTGTTCATTTTATTATTATTACCCTTCATATTAAGTGGATTTTTGAATGAAGTAAAAAAATTTGGAACCTGGCAGGTTGGCACATGCCTGTAATCTCAGCAGCTCAGGAGGCTGAGACAGGAGGATTATGAGTTTGTAGCTAGCCTCAGCAACATAGAGAGACCTTAAGCAACTTAGCAAGATCCTGTCTCAAAATAAAATATATATAAAAAGGCTAGAGATTCATTTCAGTGGATAAATGCTCCTGGGTTCAATTCCCAGAACCAAAAAAAAAAAAAAAAAAAAAAAAAAAGAAGGGGATACAAATCTTCCTTCTAACCCTAATGCATTATCCCATTGATTTGGATTGATCAGTTGATGAATTAATTTAAATTCCATAAATCAGATATGCTTTGGATTTGAAATCATTGTATTGGTTTTAGGGTCATAAATAGAGCTTTGTTTTATGGCTTTTGACATTCGATGTTTCTGTCCATCAGATAATGCAAAATGACCACATTTTCCATAGTAATCATTCTTGAAAAGCAGGATGATACCTCTCACATTTTCCATAGTAATCATTCTTGAAAAGCAGGACGATACCTCTTTCATGTTGTGCTAACCTTAGCAGTTTCTCATTGTTCATTACTCCAAGAGTTATCTTTTTTGAGTCTGAAAGTCAAGCCTGTGACCTTCCTTAGAAGGAAGATCTTTATGTAATAGGCTGGGAGTTGGACCAGAAAGTTTTCATATGTGGGCAGTGAAGTCAGAGTTAGTGTAAAAAGGAGTAGGAAGAAGCACTAAAAATGTTAATATGTGCTGTCTTTGTTGTCACTACCCACCTCTGCACTCGAGAGATTTTTATTGTTTTAAAAAATTATAGCATTTGAATGCCTATATAGAGAGAGCAAAACTGTTTATTTGCCTTGCTTTCTTTGCTGGTGCTGGGGATTGAACCCAGCACTAGCAAAGGCCACCTCCTTGCTAGGCAAGCATTCCAAACCTGAGCTGCAGTCCCAGTTCCAGTTCGCATATTTGTGATGTGGGTGTGTCCACATTAAGTTGTGAAACTTTGCTTTTTCCTTTTGCATTGGTGTTGAAGAATTTAGTTTTGCAACCACAGAAGTCCTCTAAAAGTTTGCTGTTCCCTTGATCTACAACTGTAGATATTTTTTTTAGGGATTCCACTTCGTTTGATGAATACTTTTCCATTTTTACAATAATCAACCTTATATCTTTTCTTTATTTTGATTGAGTGTTAAGGACCTCAATGAGCTGCAAGGCTTTTGTTTCATTGAAAACTGTAAATGGAAATCAATTGTGAAATACTCTGTCTTGGAATTTTTTTCATGTGATCTCATTTTTTCTAATTTTTTTTTCACCTCAAGTATCTAGTTGTCCTTAAAAGCCACCAAATTTCAGAACAGTTGTCTTGTGAATTAATGCAAAAGTTATAAATGTTTTAGCATAAAGACATAGTAAAAATAATCCGATTTGAAAAAAAAATTGGTGGTATGGGCCATGCTTACTCTAATCTTTAATGATGGCCTAACCAATTTTTATCAAGTTAAGAGAGAGAATCTCTAGCAGTGGCTTCCTTCGTTACTGGCATTTAGAAGGCATAATCATTTTTATATTCTTTCTCATATTTTACTGATACATTTCTAATCACAAGTTTTTCAAAAGGTTAATAGAAATTGCAATTCTTTATTGTCATGATGCTTAAATAATTTCCTTTTCAATAAAGGGTATGTTATTAAAGAGAAAAATGATTTTGCAACCTGTGCATTCAAGTATGCACTGCCATCTGTCTTAAGCCTAGGTAATCAATTGTGTAAGTGAGATCAGTTTATTTCTCATAGATTTCCTAGCATCCCTGCATAAGTAGCCATAATGGAATTTATTTCTAGGCTGAAGCAGCTTTTATTATATACAAGGATTTGATGATGACTATATTAAGCATTGGCCTTCTTGGATACAGAGGTTTCAGCAATTTTATACTTAAATATTAAAAGTGTAGTATTTTGCACATTTGAATATGTTATATATTCACTACTTGTCCTTTTTATTTTATTTTTTTTATTTCCTGTACAGATCCTTAATGCTCCATGATCTTGACTTTTCTATATCTCAAATTACTCTGGTTTCTTCTCATAGACATGTCCTTGATGCTCATCTCAAGAGACACAAAAGAATAAGGTAGCAAGTTAGAGCATGAGGGATACATGTGTCTGGGACCCTCTGCTCCTCTGGAAAGACTTGAGCACGTGACTTTACTTGTGAAAGCCTCAGTATTCTCATTTCAAAAATAGGTATAAAAAAACCCCACTTAGATGATAGTTATGTAAAGCAGAATCAGTACTATGTTGATAGAACTTGACAGGGTGCCTAACATGGGCAAATGAATGGTAGCAATTTTTACTATCATCATCTGCTCTTACTATTGTTACTACTGCTGAGTCAAAGCAACACTCTTTTACAGGAATCAATGAGAGTCCACATAGATAGTCGCTTAGCAAAAGGGCCCTGTAAAGTTTAAATTATTTTCTCCAGAGTACCCCCACATCCCTCCACATGCCCAGGACTATTTAATAGGGCAAATTAAGGATGAAGCTCATTATATTAATCTAAAATGATCTTTCTGCAAATGATTTCAAAAACCACCAATGCATAGAGCAAAGAGGACCTCTAGGCAAATACAGGTATAGAAAACACTGTGAGGCTAAGGAGATCTGTGTTTCACCCAGCATCCTACCTGCCCCAGAACTGTCTTTCTTATCTGAACTCCACTACTAATGCTTTGTTCTGATTTGGGACACAGATGGTAACTGGCAGTGTCACCTCTACTTGGAAGTCACAGCATTCCTTGTGCCCCCCTCCCCCCTGCCTCTCCAAAACGCAGTGGGCTGTGGTTGGATCAGTCATCCCTTAGAGACCCCATGTGACAAGTACAGTCCTACATGCCCAGGGTCCTGGCTCAAAGCAAGACTGGTTAAAAAATAATTTGTCACTTACCTGGAAAAGCCTGTATGCCATGCTAAATCTAATTCGTCCAAATATTTTCAAGTGATGACTCGTATTTTAAACCAAGCAGCTGACAAAAATTTACTTGTAGGCTTGCTTAATCAGATTTCACCCTAGTCAGAGCCTAGCCAAAGAAATAAACTTCCTTCATGAGCACAGATTTCCAAATCCATCAAAAAATATGCCCCAGAGCCAACATGACTTTTTTTTTTTTTAGAAGGATTTGCTAAATGATCACCTAGGAAATGTGTGTGTTTATCTATAAGACAGGGTCGGGGTTAGGAAGAGAGGCACTTTTTTGTGTTTCAGTAAGTAATTTTTCTTGTTACAATAAAAAATCAAATCACATCACTTGTTGGAAATCTGATTAGTACCCAAATGCTCCGGGCAAGTGTTTGCAATTCCTGATTATTTATTCCCAGATCTTTTTAGATGTGCTATGTGTGAATCAGCCTAGCCTGCATTTAAGATTGAAAAATGTTCTTTAGGACTCCTTGGTATCAAAGCATCCATTAATTACTGAAAGGATGAGACAGTAGTTTACTGGAAGTCAGAAGCCACATATTCTTTGTTCTAAAGGGATAAAAAGAGTCTTCCATATAAAGGAGAGCCACTTTTTAAAGATACTCTTTTAATATCCTGCTGAAAAATAAGCATTTTTTCCCTATCATGAAGAGCTCTTTCAAAATGGTCTTTCTGTGGTGACATCCACATTCCACTAGAAAATATTCTCGTGTTTCTGGCAATGATACACTAATTACTGACTATACATTTTTAATAGTTTAATCTGTCATATTCTGGGAGAGGAGTGATTCTGATTCCAAACAAAACTACAAGGAATGACCAAACGCATTATGAAATGTGTGGTTTCACGAGCACACGTATCTTACTTTTCAGAGCAAGTTTCCCTGCCGTATTATGTTGGAAAGCATGTTGGCCATCCAGAAGAAATTCAGGTCACAATTTGAAAGCAGATCACTTCATATACCTGGCTTTGTTAGCACTTCTGGGTTGCTTGTAACAGAAACTCATTCAAGTCAGCTTAAGCAGATGAAAGCTTATTATAAAGATATAGGAGGGTCTTGAGGAGCTCAAGGAGACAGAAGCTAGAAAGTAGAAGTCTTTTTTTTTTTTACATCTTTAGTTCCTATTTGTATCTGCATGATTCCTTCCTTTTTCTTTTAAGTGTATTGAGGGCTGAACCTAAGGGTCCACTTTACCACCTCTGGGTGAAAGATAGGCATTTTTATTGTATTCATAATTTATATTTTATTATTACTTGTAATATACAGCTTAAAGTAAATGCATAAATCTGAGCATAAAGTTGGTTGAGATTAATAAAGGCATAATATTCACTTATGTATGTGCATCCTGGCTTACTGTCAACTATGCTTTTCCAAAGTCTTACACCCACAAAAACAAACAAAAAACTCCTTTATACCAGCAGTAATCTAGCATTCTCCAAGGATCAGCAATCTCCTTCCCAGAATCTTTCCTTCCTTAGTCTGGGAACTCACCTGATGCTAGAAACAAATATTATAAGGTCTCAAGTGAGACACAGGTTGAGTCCACACCTCCAGGTCCTTGATCCCATTAATCACAACTCTGATAAGAGACCACCCTTGCCTCTTCCACAGTTGAACTTTCCCTTAGTCTCTTGTGACTCCAGGGTAAACTCCATTGTGAAGGTTTCCAGTTTCCCAGAAAGAGTTCCTTGGAAAGGTCTAGGAGAAAAGGTGATTAAAAAATGTCAGTTTTCTCCCTGCATAATTTCCTCCCTGATCCCTCACTTGCAGAGATGCAGAAGGCCTTGAAAGGAACCCCACTGGGTGGCAGCTATAAGCCCTCAGTGGTCCCTCCAACTACACTGGAGGACCGCCTGCTTTCTCAGACTTACACTTACAGTCTTTTGGGAAGAACCCAGAATGGGAGGATTATCACGGGAATTGCAAGAGGCAGCCTCAAGTTCAGCCCAAGCTTGGCAAAGGCCAGGTATGAGTCAAGGGAAGAGAGTGGAGGTGTGGCCTCAGGAGACCCCTGCTCTAGTAAGGCAATGCTGGAAATCAAAGTACACTCCCAGTCTTCAAGATATGAAGAGACCAGGAAGACAGGTGAAGGAAGAACCTCCTAAAGGGAAAGTGACAGTCCCTTCCCTCCTTGCCAGAGAAATTTCAGATCCTCCAGAAAGCTCTGAGGCTGAATTTTGTCCAAATTGGAGAGTCTTTATTAGCCAGGTGGTGATTGCCCCTTAGCAAGACACTGTTCAGGGTACAATAGCCACCTCTGTGTACAGAAGCTTTTTAAGGATGAAAAACACACCCTATGCAGGGGGCTGCAGCAGTGCACAGCAAGCTCAGTATCCTGTGAATACTTAAAGATGTTCTTGGGTTGATCTTAAGTATCCTCTCGCTCTGTGACAAGGATAGATTTGCAGTTTGCTTGATGATGGTGCTGGTAAATTGCTCAGCTCTCTCTGGGATTTTTTAAAAAATTAGTTTAATAATAGTAAGCAAACTACAGACATAATTGATAATAAAATTTTGGAAACTGGAAAAAAAAAGAACAAAGCAAGCATGCCCACTCTTATATTTGTAGTTAATATCTTAATAAAAGTCAGCAATTAAGCAAGATAAAGTAATAAAAACATCAAAATTGAAAAGGAAGAAGTAAAATTATCTCTTTTGGCAGATGATATCTTAGATATAAAAAATACTAAATATTTTAAAAATTGAAATTAATGAAAACAATTAGTGAAGTTGCAGGATAAAAAAAATTAACACACAAAAAGTCTGTTTCTAAGGAAACTGTGTTAGTCAACTCATAAGGAGGCAAGATTTATTTTGGCTCACAGTTACAGAGATTTCAGTCTGTAGTTGCTTGGCTCAGTTGCTTTGGGCCTATAGTGAGAAAGCAAATCATGGTGAAAGCACATGACTAAGGAGGCTTGTTCGCCTCATGGAAGCTGCGAAGCAAAGAGAGAGAAGATGGAGTCCGACAGCTCCCTCAAAGTGCCCCCAATGACCTAGTTTACTTTCAAAAAGCCATACCTCCTGAAGTTTCCACTGCCCCCCAATAGTGCCACAGGCTGGGGATCAAGCCTTCAACACATTGGCCCTTGGGGGACATTCAAGATCCAACCTATCACATTCCACCCCTAGCACTCAAAAACTCATGTGTTAGAAGCCTGGTTCTCAGCCTATGGTATTACTGACTGAGAAGGTAGGGCTTAGTGGAAGAAAGTTGAGTTACTGAGGGTATATTCTAGAAAGAAGTATTGGGACTCTGGCCCCCTCTTTTTTTCCTCTTTGCTAACTAGCTACCATGAGGCAAAGTGGCTTCCTCTGCCCCATCATCCTGCAGGATATATTTTGCTGTCACAGATCCAAAGCAACAGGGTCCAGTGACCAGAGACTGAAACCTGTGAAATTATGAGCAAAAATAAACCTTTCCTCCTTATAAATTGATTATCACAGGTATATTAACACAGTAACAGAAAACTGACAAAGAAATTAAGAAAGCACTCTCATTTACAGCAGCATCAAAAAGAATAAAATACTGAGGACGAACTTAACTAAGGCGGTTAAAACAACAACAACAACCTTGGATTATATAGAAAACTCCAAAACACAGATAAAAGAAATAAGACAGAAATACATTTCATGTTCATGGATGATATAACAATACTGTTAAAATGGCAATATAATCCAAAGTCATATACAAAATTAATCCATTCTTTACCAAAATCCTCATGGCATTTTTTATTGAAAGAGAAAACAACCTTAAATTTCATATAGAACAATAGAGAATCCTGAATAGCCAAAGCAATCTTGAGAAAAAAGAAGGGAGCAGGAAGAATCATATGTCTTTTTTCAAAATATATTATAAAGCTATAGAATTTGAAAAAGAATGGTATTGAAGATAGGAATATTGACCTAATAAATATTTATTAATTAAACAGGATAAAGACTGGAAATAAATTCACAAATATGCAGGCAACAGATGTTTCACAGGAGTGCCCAGAATATACAACAGAGAAAGGATGATCAACAAATGGTGTTGGAAAAACATCATGTTCAAAAGTTAAAGAACATAATTGGACTCTGTTGGAAAATAAGGATCTCAAAATACTTTATTCCCACACTTATTATACATTATTTACAATAGCCAAAATGAAATGGAATATTATCAATCTTTGAAAAAGAAATCCTGTGATATGCAGGAACAGATGAACCAGGGGAACCATATAATAAGTGACGTAAGCCATTTGCAGAAGGACAAATATGGCATGATTCCACTTAGACTGGATATCTAAAACAGTCAAAACTCATGGAAGCAGAGAAAAGAATGGTAGTTACTAGGACCTGAGAGCAAATAAAAATGAAGAGTTACCATGTAACTCATTTAAAATTTCAATTAATAAAGATAAATAAGTTCCAGAGATCTGCTTTACAACATTCGATCTAATTAATATGTTATTGCCCACTTACAATTTGTTAAGAAAGCCTACTCATGTTGAGAGTTGTCATCACCTCAAAAAGTGGATTAAAAGCTGCTATATGATTATACTTCATGATTTTGTAACATGCACCCATTTCAAACACGCATAAAATTATATCAAACATAAACAAATTTGTGTATTATTTGTTCCTTTAGAAAAAACATATTTAAAACTGAATCAATGAAACAAAATGCATCTATCTTTTCTATTAAGCACACATTAGGACTTTCTTACCATGATGAGTATCTCTGGTTTGTGTTTCTTGGACAAATCAATGATATCCACTCCATTATAACAGAAATTTTCGAAACACCCAGGGAAGTTTTATGTGGAAACACCATGTATTTACGTGTATTTTTCCATGTCCAGACTGGCGAAAATCACTTTCATTGAAAGGGCTTGCCCAGCTTCCAAAAAACTACCAATCTCCTGAAATCTCAGCAAATGTTTTTTCACCCAGTCTTGATGATACTTTCAGGTAATGCTCAGTACACCAGTCCAACTTGGCTTACCAAATTTCGTTTTTCTAGGTCAAACCGTTCGTTTGCAGTAACCGTTTTCATTTTGAGGTATCACTCTGTTTTCTTTTTTATGGATACATGTATTTGAAACAATAAATCAAACACGGTTTGTGCTAGCTCTTTGAAACTTGGCACAATAAAGTAGTTCCAAGTTGTATCCCTATGGTTTGTTTGCTATTGATATACCCCAAAGCAGAGACTGGCGAAAATCACTTTCATTGAAAGGGCTTGCCCAGCTTTAAAAAAAACTACGAATCTTCTGAAATCTCAGCAAATGTTTTTTCACCCAATCTTGATGATACATTCAGGTAATGATCAGTAGACCAATCAGACTTGGCTCACCAAATTTAGTTCTTCTAGGTTAAACCATTCATTTGCAGTAACCATTTTCACTTTTAGGTTTCACTCTGTTTTCTACTATATGGATACATGTAGTTGAAACTCTAAATCAAACACGGTTTGTGCTAGCTCTTTGAAACTTGGCACAATAAAGTAGTTCCAAGTTATATATTTATGGTTTGTTTGCTATTGATGTAGAACAAAGCAGAGACTGGTGAAAATCACTTTCATTGATAGGGCTTGCCCAGCTTCCAAAAAACTATGAAACTCCTGAAATCTCAGCAAATGTTTTTTCACCCAATCTTGATGATAGTATCAGGTAATGATCAGTACACCAGTCCCACTTGGCTCAACAAATTTCGTTCCTCTAGGTTAAACCATTCATTTGCAGTAACCATTTATATTTCGACGTTTCACTTTGTTTTCTCCTATGTGGATACATGTAGTTGGAACTCTAAATATAATACGGTTTGTGCTAGCTCTTTGAAACTTGGCACAATAAAGTAGTTCCAAGTTCTATCTCTATGGTTTGTTTGCTATTGATGTAGCCCTCAGCAGAGACTGGCGAAAATCATTTTCATCGATAGGGGTTGCCCATCTTCCAAAAAACTACGAATCTCCTGAAATCTCAGCAAAACTTTTTTCACCTTATCTTGATGATACTTTCAGGTAATGATCAGTACACCAGTCCCACTTGGCTCACCAAATTTCTTTCTTCTAGGTTAAACCGTTCATTTGCAGTAACCGTTTTCATTATGAGGTTTCATTCGGTTTTCTCCTATATGGATACATGTAGGTGGAACTCTAAATCAAACACGGTTTGTGCTAGCTCTTGAAAGTTGGTACAATAAAAAGTTGCAAGTTCTATTTCTATGGTTTGTTTTCTGATGATGTAGACCCAAGAAGAGACTGGCGAAAATCACTTTCATTGAAAGGGCTTGCCCAGGTTTAAAAAAACTACAAATCACCTGAAATCTCAGCAAATGTTTATTCACCCAATCTTGATGATACTTTCAGGTAATGATCAGTACACCAACCCGACTTGGCTCACCAATTTTCATTCTTCTAGGTTCAACCGTTCGTTTGCAGTAATCGTTTTCATTTTTAGGTATCACTCTGTTTTCTCCTATATAGATACATGTATTTGAAACTCTAAATCAAACACGGTTTGTGCTAGGTCTTTGAAACTTGGAACAATAAAGTAGTTCCAAGTTCTATCTCTATGGTTTGTTTTCTATTGATGTAGCCCAAAGCAGAGAATGGCGAAAATCACTTTCATTGATAGGGGTTGCCCAGATTCCAAAAAACTACAAATCTCCTGAAATCTCAGCAAATGTTTTTTCACCCAATCTTGATTATACTTTCAGGGAATGATCAGTACACCAGTCCCACTTGGCTCACCAAATTTCGTTCTTCTAGGTGAAACCGTTTGTTTGCAATAACCGTTTTTATTTTGAGGTTTCACTCTATTTTCTCCTATATGGATAAATGTAGTTGAAAATCTAAATCAAACACCGTTTGTGCTAGCTCTTTGAAACTTGGAACAATAAAGTAGTTCCAAGTTCTATCTCTATGGTTTGTTTGCAATTGATTTAGCCCAAGGCAGAGACTGGCGAAAATCACTTCCATTGATAGGGGTTGCCCAGCTTCCTAAAAAATACGAATCTCCTGAAATCTCAGCAAATGTTTTTTCACCCAATCTTGATGATAGTATCAGGTAATGATCAGTACACCAGTCCCACTTGGCTCACGAAATTTCTTTCTTCTAGGTTAAACCGTTCTTTTGCAGTAACCGTTTTCATTTTGAGGTTTCACTCTGTTTTCTCCTATATGGATACGTGTAGTTGGAACTCTAAATCTGGCACGGTTTATGCTAGCTCTTTGAAACTTGGCAAAATAAAGTAGTTCCAAGTTCTATCTCTATGGTTTGTATGCTATTGATTTAGCCTCTAAGGAGAGACTGGCGAAAATCACTTTCATTGAAAGGGCTTGCCCAGCTTCCAAAAAACTGCAAATCTCCTGAAATCTCAGCAAATGTTTTTTCACCCAATCTTGATGATACATTAAGGTAATGATCAGTACACCAGTCCCACTTGGCTCTCTAAATTTCGTTCTTCTAGGTCAATTTTTTCGTTTGCAGTAACCGTTTTCATTTTGAGGTTTCACTCTGTTTTCTCCTATATGGATACATGTGGTTGGAACTCTAAATCAAACACGTTTTGTGCTAGCTCTTTGAAACATGGCACAATAAATCAGGTCCAAGTTCTTTCTCTATAATTTTTTTGCTATTCATGTAGCCCAAAGCAGAGACTGGCGAAAATCACTTTCATTGACAGGGCTTGCCCAGCTTCTAAAAAACTACGAATCTCCTGAAATCTCAGCAAATGTTTTTTCACCCTATCTTGATGATACTTTCAGATAATGATCAGTACACCAGTCCCACTTGGCTCACCAAATTTTGTTTTTCTAGGTCAAACCATTCGTTTGCAATAACCGTTTTCATTTTAGGTTTCACTGTGTTTTCTCCTATATGGATACATGTAGTTGGAACTCTAAATCAAACACGGTTTTTGCTAGCTCTTTTAAACTTGACACAATAAAGGAGATCCAAGTTCTATCTTTATGGTTTGTTTGCTATTGGTGAGTCAGCAAGTGTTTTTTCACCCAATCTTGATGATACTTTCAGGTAATGATCAGTATACCAAAAAAGAGACTGGCGAAAATCACTTTCATTGAAAGGGCTTGCCCAGCTTCCAAAAACTATGAATCTCCTAAAATCTCAGGAAATGATTTTTCACCCAATCTTGATGATACTGTCAGGTGATGATCAGTACACCAGTTTCACTTGGCTCACCAAATTTCGTTATTTAAGTTTAAACCGTTCGTTTGCAGTAACCATTTTCAATTTGAGGTTTCACTCTGTTTTCTACTATATGGATATATGTATTTGGAACTCAAAATCAAACACGGTTTTTGCTAGCTTTTTGAAACTTGGCACAATAAAGTAGTTCCAAGTTCTATCTTTATGCTTTGTTTGCTATTGATGTAGCCCGAAGCAGCGAGTGGCGAAAATCACTTTCATTGGAAGGGCTTGCCCAGCTTCCAAAAAACTACGAATCTTCTGAAATCTCAGCAAAAGTTTTTTCACCCAATCTTGATTATACTGTCAGGTAATGATCAGTACACCATTCCCACTTGGCTCACCAAATTTCGTTCTTCTAGGTTAAACCATTCGTTTGCAGGAACCATTTTTATTTTGAGGTTTTACTCTGTTTTCTCCAATATGGATACATGTGGTTGGAACACTAAATCAAACACGGTTTGTGCTAGCTCTTTGAAACTTGGCACAATAAAGTAGTTCCAAGATCTATCTCTATGGTTTGTATGCTATTGATTTAGCCCAAGGCAGAGACTGGCGAAAATCACTTCCATTGATAGGGGTTGCCCAGCTTCCAAAAAAGTACGAATCTCCTGAAATCTCAGAAAATGTTTTTTAACCCAATCTTGATGATAGTATCAGGTAATGATCAGTACACCAGTCCCACTTGGCTCACCAAATTTCTTTCTTCTAGGTTAAACCGTTCGTTTGCAGTAACCGTTTTCATTTTGAGGTTTCACTCTGTTTTCACCTATATGGATACATGTAGTTGGAACTCTAAATGAAACACGGTGTTTGCTAGCTTTTTGAATCTTTGCACAATAAATAGTTCCAAGTTCTATCTCTATGCTTTGTTTGCTATTGATGTAGCCCAAAGTAGAGACTGGCGAAAATCACTTTCATTGAAAGGGCTTGCCCAGCTTCCAAAAAACTACGAATCTTCTGAAACTGATCAAATGTTATTTCACCCAATCTTGATGATACTTTCAGGTAATGATCAGTACACCAGTCCCACTTGGCTCACCAAATTTCGTTCTTCTAGGTTAAACCGTTTGTTTGCAGTAACCGTTTTTATTTTCAGGTTTCACTCTGTGTTCTCCAATATGGATACATGTAGTTGGAACTCTATACCAAACACGGTTTGTGCTAGCTCTTATAACCTTGGCACAATAAAGTAGTTCCAAGTTCTATCTTTATGCTTTGTTTGCTATTGATGTTGCCTGAAGCAGAGATTGGCGAAAATCACTTTCATTGAAAGGGCTTGTCCAGCTTCCAAAAAACTATGAATCTTCTGAAATCTCAGCAAATGTTTTTTCACCCAATCTTGATTATACTGTCAGGTAATGATCAGTACACCAGTTTCACTTGGCTCACCAAATTTCATTCTTCCAGGTTAAATCATTTTTTTGCAGGAACAATTTTCATTTTTAGGTTTCACTCTGTTTTCTCCTATATGGATACATGTTGTTGTAACTCTAAATCAAACACAGTTTGTGCTAGCTCTTTGAAACTTGGCACAATAAAGAAGTTCCAAGTTCTATCTCTATGCTTTGTTTCCTATTGATCTAGCCCAAAGCAGAGACTGGCGAAAATCACTTTCATTGAAAGGGCTTGCCAAGCTTCCAAAAAACTACAAATCTCCTGAAATCTCAGCATATGTTTTTTCACCCAATCTTGATGATACTGTCAGGTAATTATCAGTACACCAGTCCCACTTGGCTCACCAAATTTTGTTCTTCTAGGTTTAACCGTTCATTTGAAGTAACCATTTTCATTTTGAGGTTTCACTCTGTTTTCTCCAATATGGATACATGTAGTTGGAACTCTAAATCAAACACGGTTTGTGGTATCTCTTTGAAACTTGGCACAATAAAGTAGTTCCAAGTTCTATCTCTATAGTTTGTTTGCTATTGATGTAGCCCAAAGTAGAGATTGGCGAAAATCACTTTCATTGAAAGGGCTTGTCCAGCTTCCAAAAAACTACGAATGTCCTGAAATCTAAGCAAATGTTTTTTCACCCAATGTTGATGATACTTTCTGGTAATGATCAGCACACCAGTCAAACATGGCTCACCAAATTTTGTTTCTCTATGTCAAACCATTCGTTTGCAGTAACCGTTTTCATTTTGAGGTTTCACTCTTTTCTCCTGTATAGATACATGTAGTTGGATCTCTAAATCAAACACGGTTTTTGCTAGCTCTTTGAAACTTGGCACAATAAAGTATTTCCACGTTCTATCTCTATGGTTTGTTTGCTATTGATGTCACCCAACACAGAGACGGGCGAAAATCACTTTCATTGAAAGGGCTTGCCCAGCTTCCAAAAAACTACGAATCTTCTGAAATCTCAGCAAATTTTTTTTCACCCAATCTGTATGATACTTTCTGGTAATGATCAGTACACCAGTCCCACTTGGCTAACCACATTTCGTTTTTCTAGGTCAAACCGTTCGTTTGCAGTAACCGTTTTCATTTTGAGGTTTCACTCTGTTTTCTCTTGTTTGGATACATTTAGTTGGATCTGTAAATCAAACACGGTTTGTGCTAGCTCTTTGAAACTTGGCACAATAAAGTCATTCAGTGTTCTATCTCTATGGTTTCTTTGCTATTGATGTAGCCCAAAGCAGAGACTGGCGAAAATCACTATCATTGAAAGGGCTTGCCCAGCTTCCAAAAAACTACGAATCTCCTGAAATCTCAGCAAGTGTTTTTTCACCCAATCCTGATGATACTTTCAGGTAATCATCAGTACACCAGTACAACTTGGCTAACCAAATTTTGTTCTTCTAGGTCAAACCGTTCATTTGCAGTAACCGTTTTCATTTTGAGGTTTCACTCTGTTTTCTCCCATATGGATACATGTAGTTGGAACTCTAAATCATAAACGGTTTGCTCTAGCTCTTTGAAACTTGGCACAATAAAGTAGTTCCAAGATCTATCTCTATGGTTTGTTTGATGTAGCAAAAAACAGAGACTGGCGAAAATCACTTTCATTGAAAGGGCTTACCCAGCTTCCAGAAAACTATGAATCTCCTAAAATCTCCGCAAATGTTTTTTCATCCAATATTGATGATACGGTCAGGTAAAGATCAGTACACCAGTCCCACTTGGCTCACCAAATTTCGTTCTTCTATGTCAAACCATTCGTTTGCAGTAACCGTTTTCATTTTGAGGTTTCACTCTGTATTCTCCTATATGGATACATGTAGTTGGAACTCTAAGACAAACACGGTTCGTCCAAGCTCTTTGAAACTTTGCACAAAAAAATAGTTCCAAGTTCTATCTCTATGGTTTGTTTGCTATTGATGTAGCCCAAAGCAGAGACTGGTGAAAATCACTTTCATTGAAAGGGCTTGCCCAGCTTCCAAAAAACTATGAATCTCCTGAAATCGTAGCAAATGTTTTTTCACCCAATCTTGATGATACTTTCAGGTAATGATCAGTACACCAGTACCACTTGGATCAACAAATTTTGTTTTTCTAGGTCAAAAAATTCGTTTTCAGTATCCATTTTCATTTTGAGGATTCACTCTGTTTTCTCCTATATGGATACATGTAGTTGGAACTCTAAATCAAACACTTTTTGTGCTAGCTCTTTGAACTTGGCACAATAAAGTAGGTCCAAGTTCTATCTCTATGGTTTGTTTGCTATTGGTGAGTCAGCAAGTGTTTTTTCACCCAATCTTGATGATACTTTCAGGTAATGATCAGTATACCAAAGAAGAGACTGGCAAAAATCACTTTCATTGAAAGGGCTTGCCCAGCTTCCAAAAACTATGAATCTCCTGAAATCTCAGGAAATGATTTTTCACCCAATCTTGATGATACTATCAGGTGATGATCAGTACACCAGTTTCACTTGGCTCACCAAATTTCGTTATTTAAGTTTAAACCGTTCGTTTGCAGTAACCGTTTTCATTTTTAGGTTTCACTCTGTTTTGTCCTATACGGATACATGTATTTGGAACTCTAAATCAAACACTGTTTGTGCTAGCTCTTTGAAACTTGACACAAGAAAGCAGTTTCAAGTTCTTTTTTTATGGTTTTTTTTTGCTGTGGATGTAGCCCTAAGAAGAGACTAGTGAAAATCATTTTAATGGAAAAAAAGTTGCCAAGCTTCCAAAAAGTACGGGTTTCCTAAAATGTCAGCAAACATTTTTTCACACAATATTGATGACTTTTTCAGGTAATGATAAGGACACCAATTCCACTTTGCTCACTAAATTTCGTTCTTCTAGGTTAAACCATTCGTTTGCAGTAACCGTTTTCATTTCTAGGTTTCACCCTGTTTTCTCCAATTTGGATACATGCATTTGGAACACTAATCAAACACGGTTTGTCCTAGCTCTTTGAAACTTGTCACAAAATAGCAGTTTCAAGTTCTATCTCTATGGTTTGTTTTCTGTTGATGTAGCCCTAAGCAGAGACTGGCGAAAATCATTTTGATGGAAAGAGTTGCCAAGCTTCAAAAAAACTACGAGTTGCCTGAAATCTCAGCAAACACTTTTTCACCCATTCTTGATGATATTTACAGGTAATGATCAGTACACCAATCCAACTTTGCTCACCGAATTTTTTTTATTCTAGGTTAAACCGTTGATTTGCAGTAAATGTTTTCATTTTTAGGTTGCACTCTGTTTTCTCCTGTAAGGATACATGTATTTGGAACTCTAAATCAAACACGGTTTGTGCTAGCTATTTGAAACTTGACACAAGAAAGCAGTTTCAAGTTCTATCTCTATGGTTTTTTTGCTGTTGATGTAGCCCTAAGACTTTTGCTGTTGATGTAGCCCTAAGACTTGCGAAAATCACTTAAATGGAAAGGGGTTGCCAAGCTTCCAAAAAAGTACGAGTTTTCTGAAATGTCACCAAACATTTTTTCACACAATCTTGATGATTCTTTCAGGTAATGATAAGAACACCAATCCCACTTTGCTCATTAAATTTTGTTCTTCTAGGTTAAACCGTTCGTTTGCAGTAACCGTTTTCATTTCTAGGTTTCACCCTGTTTTCCCCTATACGGATACATGTATTTGGAACTCTAATCAAAGACGGTTTGTGCTAGCTCTTTGAAACTTGACACAATAAAGCAGTTTCAAGTTCTATCTCTATGGTTTGTTTCCTGTTGATGTAGATTTAAGCAGAGACTGGCGAAAATCATTTTGATTGAAAGAAGTGTCCAAGCTTCCAAAAAACTATGAGTTGCCTGAAATCTCAGCAAACACTTTTTCACCCAATCTTGATGATACTTTCAGGTAATGATCATTACATCAATCCCACTAGGCTCTCCAAATTTCATTCTTGTAGGTTAAACCCTTTGTTTGCAGTAACCGTTTTCATTTTTAGGTTTCACTCTGTTTTCTCCTATACGGATACATGTATTTGGAACTCTAAATCAAACACGTTTTTTGCAAGCTCTTTAAAATTGACATAATAAAGCATTTTGAAGTTCGATCACTATGGTTTGTTTGCTGTTGATGTACCTCTAAGAAAAGACTGGCCAAAATCACTTTCATGGAAAGGGGTTGCCAAGCTTCCAAAAAACCACGAATTTTCTAAAATCTCAGCAAACACTTTTTCACCCAATCTTGATGATACGTTCAGGTAATTATCACTACACCATTCCCACTTGGCTCAACAAATTTCGTTCTTCTAGGTTAAACCGTTCGTTTGCAGTAACCGTTTTTATTTTCAGTTTCACTCTGTTTTTTCCTATGCCGATACATGTATTTGGAACTCTAAATCAAACACGGTATGTGCTAGCTCTTTGAACCTTGACACAATAAAGCAGTTTCAAGTTCTATCTCTATGGTTAGTTTCCTGTTGATGTAGCTCTCAGCAGAGACTGGCGAAAATCACTTTCACTGAAAAGGGTTGCCATGCTCCCAAAAAACCACGAGTTGCCTCAAATCTCAGCAAACCCTTTTTTCCCCCAATCTTGATGATAGTTTCAGGTAATGATCAGTACACCAATCTCACTTGGCTCACCAAATTTCGTTCTTCTAGGAGACACCGTTCGTTTGCAGTAACCGTTTTCACTTGTAGGTTTCACTCTTTTTTCTCCAATATGGTTACATGTATTTGGAACTCTAATCAAACATGGTTTGTGCTAGATCTTTGAAACTTGACAAAATAAAGCAGTTTCAAGTTGTATCTCTATGGTTTGTTTCTTGTGGATGTAGCCGTAAACAGAGACTGGCGAAAATCACTTTCATGGAAAGGGGTTGTCATGCTTCCAAAAAACTACGAGTTGCCTGAAATCTCAGCAAACACTTTTTCACCCAATCTTGATGATACTTTCAGGTAATGATCAGTACACCAATCGCACTTGGCTCACCAAATTTCGTACTTCTAGGTTAAACTGTTCGTTTGCAGTAACCGTTTTTATTTCTAGGTTTCACCCTGTTTTCTCCAATACGCATACATGTATTAGGAACTCTAATCAAACACGGTTTGTGCTAGCTCTTTGAAACTTGACGCAATAAAGCAGTTTCAAGTTCTATCTCTATGGTTTGTTTCCTGTTGATGTAGCCCTAAGCAGAGACTGGCAAAAATCACTTTCATGGAAAGCGGTTGTCATGCTTCTAAAAAACTACGAGTTGCCTGAAATCTCAGCAAACACTTTTTCACCCAATCTTGATGATACTTTCAGGTGATCAGTACATTAATCCCACTTGGCTCACCAAATTTCATTTTTCTAGGTTAAACCATTTGTTTGCAGTAACCGTTTTCATTTTTAGGTTTCACTCTGTTTTCTCCTATACGGATACATGTATTTGGAACTCTAAATCAAACACGGTTTTTACGAGCTTTTTTAAACTTGACACAATAAGCAGTTTCAAGATCCCTCTTTATTGTTTGTTTTTTGTATGTAGTCCTAAGCAGAGACTGGCGAAAATCACTTTAATGGAAAGAAGTTGCCAAGCTTCTAAAAGAGTATGAAATTTCTCAAATGTCAGCTAACATTTTTTCACACAATCTTGATGATTC